>NW_005842227.1:1834951-1842693 GCF_000455745.1 Alligator sinensis
ACTGTGGTGTCAACACCTACACAGTCAAATGGGTCACTAATTGGCTGGAGGGCCACACCCAGAGAGTGGTGGTGGACAGGTCATTTTCAACCTGGAGGCACATGGGCAGTGGGGTCCCCCAGGGCTCAGTCCTCGGGCCCACACTGTTCAATATTTTCATTGGCAACTTGAACGAGAGGGTGAAAAGCACCTTGTTCAAGCTCACAGATGATATTAAGATGTGGGGAGAAGTGAGCACAATAGAAGAGAGGGACAGGCTACAACTAGATCTGGACAGGTTACAGAGGTGGGCAGTTGAGAATAGGATGGGTTTCAATACTGACAAGTGCAAGGTATTGCACCTGGGGAGGAAAAACCTAAGCATACCTACAGGCTGGGAACTCCCTTCTTGTCAGCACAGAGGCAGAAAAGGATCTTAGAGTCACTACTGATTCCAAGATGAACATGGGCCGCCAATGTGGGGATGCGGTCAGAAAGGCTAACTGCACCCTGTCATGCATCCATAGATGCATCATAAGCAGGTCCAAGGAGGTGATCCTCCCCCTCTATGCAACATTGGTCAGGCTGCAGTTGGAGTACTGCATCCAATTCTGGGCACCGCACTTCAGGAGGGATGTGGATAGCATCGAGAGGGTCCCAAGGAGGGCCACTCCCATGATCAGGGGGCAACAGGGTAAGCTCTATTAGGAGAGGCTATGGGACCTGAACCTGTTCAGCTTCCACAAAAGAAGACTGAGAGGGGATCTGGTGGCCACCTACAAACTTGTCAAGGGGGACCAGCAGGCAGTGGGAGAGTCCCTGATCCCCCAAGCACTACCGGGAGTAACAAGGAATAATGGCCATAAGCTGACTGAGAGTAGATTCAGGCTGGACATCAGGAGGCACTACTTCACAGGCAGGGCGGCTAGGAGCTGTAACCAACTTCCAAGGGAGGTGGTGCTTGCCCCTACCCTGGGGGTCTTCAAAAGGAGGCTAAACAATCACTTAGCCAGGGTCATTTGACCCCAGCATCCTTTCCTGCCCATGGTAGGGTGTCGGACTTGATGATCTGCTTAGGTCCCTTCTGACCCTACCAACTATGAAACTATGAAACATGCAGAGGGAGGCAGAGGGTCAGCCCAGCTGCAATCCAGCCATGCAAAACAAGGGGCTTGGCCTGCTCCCAACTGAGCCCCACAGCAAAGGAGCGGGGGCATGATTCAGCCCTGAACCAGCTGCACAGGGGGAGGGAGCATGGCCCAGACCCATGGGGCGGTGGGGAGAAGGGACATGGGCTGCCCCTGATTCCCTGCACAGGGGAAGGGGGCATGGCTTGGCCTAAAACAAGCTACACAGAGGGAAGGTGGTGTGGTTCAGCCCTGATAAGGCCATGCCATGTGAGGGTCATGGCCCGGTTCCAGGCAACTGCACGGGTCTTGGAAATTTGGCAGTGGGAAGGGTGGCAGTATTAACTGCCACTGATCCTCTGCCACCATATCCTTGACCAGTGGGGAGCCCACAGGCCAGATTTCAAGGCTCCACAGACCACATTTGGCCCCTGGACCACAGAATACCCCTGATCTAAAGGAACAAGAATTTTGATTTTTGGTGCTAAACAATTCAAAACTAATAGTGTTTTGTAATCTTATAACCAGTATTCATAATTAATTTAGAACTGCTGCATTTTGATATTTGTAGGAGCTCTGCATTAATAACCATTGTGATATTAAGGTCTTGTAGTCATAATTATTAGGGTTAAGTACAGACATTCAGGAGTTTAATTGGGCAGTTCAAAATGACTGCCCAATTTAAATTTAGCTCATCCGGGTGCCAACCTTACACTTACAGACCCAGTCTCAGTGACCAACAATCAGTTTAAACCTGTAACTGTACAGAAGTTCCAAGCATGCATGCTAGTCTAAAAATTGCAGAACCCAATTTAAGATAAATCTGGGTCTATGTACTATCAGACTCATTCAATTTAGGTCAAACTGGTGCATGGAACATCTGTCTACTTCCCCTGAGTAGCCCCTGGGCTAAGAAAACCCAGCCAATGGCCCCAGCCCCAGGGCTGTTCATTTCACTCCCTCCTTACCCAGCACTAGTCTATTTTTTGCCCCAACCTGGCCCCTTGCTTCTCTCCAGCCAGCCATCTCAACTCCCATCCCATCAGCTGCTCCAGGTACAGCTGCTTTTATCAGCATTTGCCACTGCCAGAGCTGAGCAAGTAAGTCCCCACCCCACCCCACCCCACAAGTTGTGCCTGCCCTTCCTCCACAGCACCTGTGGGTCATGCCTGCTCCCCCATACCCCACCATACCCCACCAATGGGTTGTGCCTGCCCCACTACTCCACCCATTGATCATGCCTCCCCCCCATTCCCCAGCAGACTCCCGATCCTCTCCAGCCTGCCTGCCCCCACCCAACTTACCTGATACTGGGCATCCATTTTGCCCCCCAATATCCCCTGAATGTCTGTACTTAGCCGAGAAGAGCAGCTTCTGCATTTTTACCACATACATTTAGTTTGTCAGTCAGTTTACATTAGTTTGTTAGTTAAAATATTATTATAGTTAATGTGTGTTTATCTATTTCAGTTCAGACCTTCAGTGAAAGTTTGGAGTATTGAACTTTCAGAAAGGCATTAACTAAATGTCACAGAGACATAACTAAGAATCTTGGCATACTGCACTGCAGTGGGGTGAGTGTTGAGCG
Source organism: Alligator sinensis (assembly GCF_000455745.1). Lineage (NCBI taxonomy): Eukaryota > Metazoa > Chordata > Crocodylia > Alligatoridae > Alligator > Alligator sinensis. Next base: position 1,837,646 of record NW_005842227.1, read on the forward strand.
CTTACCTCCTTCTCAGTGGCTGCCTTTGTAGCATGGACAGCAAAGGGGCAGGATCTCCAGGGAATGGTATTCTAGTGCCCTATCTAAATCAGTGCCCAGGGTTAATGCCTTGCTTTCCCATCCCTCGTTATGCTACTGAAATGTCATTGCTTTAACATCTAATGCTCAGAACCTATAACAAAACAAAATAAATGTTATCAGAAAATTAGTTTCAGACAGGAATCAACCATTCTAGATGATCCGGTGAAATTACTAAACTCAGTTTGAAATCTTATTACACTATGAAATCTCAAAATATCCCCAGATATCATTCAAAAGGAGACCTTGCTCCCTGAAAGCTTCATATCACACTCTGCCAGACAGAAGTATTTTGTTTCTTGTCCATGGGAGCACCAGGGGGAACTCAGATTTCTACGTCTGATAACTCTCACACCATCCACAGCCATTTTAGTTAAGACAATATTGTAAAAAAATAATTTGCATACTACTGAGAGGACAAACTTGCATTTTTTCAATTTTCCTTCCCCTGGGATGGCCTCAATCTTTCTGCATCTCCATGATGTGAGATTTAACATTCCAACTTTTACAACTATGTCTGGAATTACATGATGACAATCCCATATTTTGTAATAATCTGTTTAGTCATTTTTCAGCTTATCATGCACCCCTGCAGTCAAAGTCATCTCTAGAGGAAATGATATTGAATATTACCTTTCTTAAAGGAAGGCACATTTTTACCAGTTGCAACGGGTTGATTATCATGTATGCATTCAAGGAATGTAATACACATCTCTGTGACTCATGTCTGTGGTTTCCAAAGAAGAAGCAGAACATTATAGTTTGGGGACCACAAGCCCTGCTGCTTATCCTTCTGTCCATAGCCTTCATCTCTGAAAGAAAAGGTGGGAGGAGAAATTTTCAAGTTCTTGAAAGTCAGTAGAACAGTCGATATGGCAGAACAAGGCTCAGGAATCACTTGGATGCTAATAAAATATTTACTTCTGACATAATGGACAGAGCACAGGACTAGGACCCAGGGTCTTCTGAGTGATCCTCTCATTCATTCATCACATGATTTTAAAGAGACAAGTACAGAACCAAGATGTCCTTGAATTAGCTGCTACTTTTTCCAAGCTAACACAGCCAGACAGGTGGGGGAGGAGATTGTATTTGCCTCTGGAAACTCATAGATCTCCTACTCCTTTAATAGTAACCTAGTGTGTCTCTGGGAGACAGTTCTTATTTTGCTCTGCCAAATTGCAGGGCTCTCCCATTCTTTCAAAGTGCAGCATTTCTATACCCTCAGAGGTGCATCTTAATTAGGGTGACCATATGTCCCAGTTTGTCTGGACCATCCCAGATTTCATAAACCACTCCTGGCCTGTTGGTGAAAATTGAAGCCCCAGAAAGTCCCAGAATCACAAGGGCATGGGGCACAGTTGGGCAGGGTGACTCTGCGCAAATGGGTGCTCCAGGCATATGGGTAGGCAGGCACTGCTGCTGCTGTGCAGAAGTAAGACAGGTGGACTGGAGCAGTGCCCACCCCAGCCTGTCCCCTGCCTCCAGCTGCTGCTCAGGAGGAGCTATGGTGAGAGGCGGGGTGAAGCCTGCTCCACTCCACCTGCCTTGCTTCCACACAGCAGCAGCAGTGCCTGCCTGCCTGCCTGTTTGGTGTACCATGCCACTCTTCCTCCCTGCAGGACTGTGCCGCATGCCTCTGTTCACTTGCCTCTGCCTGCAGTAGCATCACTGATTTGGGGAGGAGGGAGCAGTGTCCTGGATTTCCTTTAAAATAATACGTCACACTAATATTAATTCACCCAGGAAGTGCACAGTCTCCCCTCTCTCAGGTGGGAAATTGAGCGCAGCCTAGGATACTTCTATTCTGTCACACTTCAATTTGATCTAATGGCATGAAAGAGCCATCTTAGTAGGATTCAGGACCTGAGCAAGGAGATATCTTGACTTTAGTGTAATGGAAACCATCCCTCCACCATAAATATCCTACGGCTTATACCCAGGACATGGGAGACCAAGCTTCATGTCTATAGTGGTGGTGACCAACCCATCCAGCCCCATATGTACCCAATCCAGCCAGTGGATCAACACCATACACCCAATCTGGCTAGCCAACTGACTCTACATGCTCCTCTATGTCCTCCTCTCATTCAGCCAGGGACCAGCCAGGGACCAGCCCCACACACTGGCATGATCCAGCACTATGTTCTCCAACCCATGGGACTCCCCACAGGTCTGGCAGTTTAGCATCGGGGAGCAGTGGCAACATTAATTACTGTGGCTTGCAGAGCTCCACAGGCAAGATGACATAGCTCCTTGGAACAAATTGAGCCCATGAGCCATAGGCTAAGCACCACTACAGTACCATCTCTAAAGTGCCATTTTGAATGACCATCTCTATTTGTAAACCTATTAGTAAGTCTACATTACCTTTCTTTGAGATTTCAGCTCACCACAGAAGTAAAAAGACAGTAAAGAGAAAGGGCTGAACACCCAGACATGGCAGTTTGGTAAATGAGCAGATGGAGATTTCATAACCTCACACAGAATTCATAAATTGCACAGACTAATTCCTCACATCCTTCCAGGAAGAAGTATTCTCTGGATGTTTTCAAATTATCAAATGCACTACACTGTGCAATGCAGCCAAAAATAAATTTTAATATTTCGAGCAATACATTTAAAGAAAGCAATGTTCATATGATCATAGGAAAGTAGGGCTGGAAGAAACCTCATGAGGTCACCTGATCCAGCCCCCTGCTCAAGGCAGAATTGTCTCTGAATAAACCATCCCAAGCAAATGACTGTCCAACCTGGTCTTGAAAATATGATCATAGGAAAATAGAACGGGAAAAAAGGAAATACCTATAGAAGAGCACTGAGTACATTCTGAAGGACAATATTGTTGCTAAATCCAATAGAACAAGATACCTGAAATGTCCTTAAATCCTAAAAAAAAAAACCCCAAAACCCAAGAAAAACCCCAAATCTATTTAAAAATAAGCTCACATTTCTAGCCTCATTTGGCCATGTGCAACTTTGTACATGCAATTTTATGCACAAGGACATTTGTATTCAGTCTGTGTGCGCAAACAGAGTCTATAGAAGAAAATATTATTTGCTTGCACAATTGACTGTTGGCAAACAAATATATGTGCATAAAAGCATTCATACAAAAGGGAATGAAATTTGAAATTTTAGACCTAAATCTGCTATGTAGTGGCTCACAGCTAAGAAAAATTACATCTGAAAATAAATCTGTAACAATTCAAAATCTTTTGAGCTGTTCAATAAATCTTAAATCACAATTTCTATACTCTGTTTTACATTTTCTCTCCTTGCATTATTTATAATTATTATTTCTGAACAGCTTCCCATAATTTTTTTATGTTAAAGGTTATATTTACAAATGCCCCTAAGAAGGTTACAATCTAACTCCTATTACGCATTGTACATCTCTCTCCCATTATTTCCATATTTGCCAAGGAAAACATATTTGCTGCACTATCTTTTCTATTTGAGTTACATTTCTGATTAATTAAATACTTGAAATGAGAATTTTAGAAGTTCCTGACTAACATGTGAGCAGAAGTACCAGGGACATCATTGAGCTGTCCTCTTCAGTCACTTTATTTCCTTTTGAAAAATCTCTTCCTTCTTACTTTCCTCTGTTTTCAGTGGTATTAAGGGAAGAGGCATGAGAGCAATGATAATCCCAGCACCAGCCTTATCGACTACAAGAGAGCTAGAATTTAGCTCCAAGAAAGGATCACACCTTCTTGAAAACATATGTATTGGATTTAGAAAACATAAGAAAGAAAAACTTCAATTACAACTGCAATAATGTTTTGTGCCCTTTTTGTTCTTTCCAAAATGCCCAAAGACTTTCAGAGTCTTTGAAATTATTGTAGCAGAAAAACAGGAAACAAAAGAAAAATGCAGTGCCTCAGAAAGAGCAATATTTCTTTTTGCTTTATAAATAACCCTTCTGTGTCCTTGGGCACCATCAAACATACCTTACTTCTTTTCATAACATCAAGATTTTATCTTTTGTTTTTAAACTTTGATCATCCGAAAAGCATATACTAAAAACAAGGAAAAGATGCACATATTTTTAATAATTAATATTACCATTTTTATCTGTAGAATTGGCAAAGTGTATGGATAAATTTCAGGTTGGATCCAGGGAGAGGTGTACATAGCCAATTGTTTAATCTTCTATTGTAACTGCTGCTGAGATTACCAGCTAATGTCTGACCTGTGGAGTTAGAGGTTAGATGTGATATGATGTGGTGAGGCATGCTGTTTGGGGCACTGTGCTGGGAAATCAGAGATGCAAGGTTAAAACCTCTTTGGGAGATGGATTTCTGAAACTTAGGTCTCCTGATTGAGTACCCTAATCACTCAGCTCTTTGGCTAAAATATGGGTGCATCCCCTCCATCTAACACTTGCTTGTCATGTGTTTCTGGCCAGCTATATGTTCAGGACTCACATGCTTACACATCTGCCATGGATTCACCCTAAAACCAAGTTACTTTCTGGGCTCACCATATGGAATACATGGATAGTCCCCCAAATTCTCTCCTAAGGTGTTTAGTTTCTGTTTGTAGCTAGGGTGAAGCTGGGTTTATGTTGTCATTTTCTTATCTGTGTGTGTTATGATATTTGATATGAATGTACCTTCAAAATGTCATGATGTATCTGGAAGATAATCAAGTGAGGTATTTAGCACACACTCAAGGCATTGCTTGCCTGCAAGGGAAAAATCAATACCTTTGCTACTCTATAGCAAAGGCATTGTAGAGAAATGGCCCATGAGGCCAGAGGAATGCTAGGTAGCCAGGGAGACCAGAAATTTCTGGAGGGTGCTGATGGCTCCTGATTAATTAGAATAATGCTGATGGAGGAGAGGGGGGCTGGTCTTAGAGGCTTTTTTTTTAGAGACTAGCTAAGATAGAATCAATGTCTTTGAATCTCAGGCTTTAGGAGTTCAGTGACCCCAGTTGCTAGGGCCAGGAGAATCAGCAGG
>NW_005842227.1:1842724-1844537 GCF_000455745.1 Alligator sinensis
TCTAAAACACTGGCAGGTCTCTTAGAGGGGCTGAGCTATGGCCAGATGATAGGGTAAGAAACTTTGCCTGTTTTGCTTTTCTGTCTCCAAACCTATAGTTAATTTTACTTGTCTAAATTTTTATACTATGTAATTAATCCTTTTGTTATTTGTCTCCTTATTGATTGCCCACAGGAGTGGTTTGTGGGCAAGTGATATTCCAGGCTAGCTCTCTCTATGGAGAGGGGAACCTATACTTTCTTTTCAACCCCCAAAGGGAGGACCACAAGAAGCTGGCAGATATTCTTTTGCTGTGTCTGCAAGGTCTGGTATAAGGAAAGCAAGGCTGAGGTAGGGAGATATACCAGAGCAACTTCAGTTTGTTCCATGGGGCAAGTGGAGACTGGAGAGGAATTCAGGCCTCTGGGGGTCTCCTGCAGATGGGTTTTTGACAACATCCATAGCTGTGCACTTGCCCAGTATTATATATTCTACTGTGCATGTTCTCCTATTAATTTTTTCCTCTTGTATGCAAGCATATTCATGTGTGCAGGCTGCAGGGGAAGCAAAAACACTACCTGAAATTAAGTGCCAAAAATGTCACTTATGTGGTGAGAAATCTGTCATTTAGATGCACAAAGTGAGATAGAATTCCACCCCTAAGTAATGATAGAAATTATAAGTTAGAAATGTCCCTAGCTAAGGAGACTGAGGAAATTGGAACTGGGAGATGTCCCTCAGTTAGAAAGTAGCTAATTAATACGAGAGACAAAGGGTCTGCAGAAGTTCACCTACTGCTCCACAATAAAACGTGTTGTTAGCTCATCTCATTCATGCCTGATTGTCTTCACTGAACCCCACAATGACTACAAGGTGTCAGAAGTGATGAATGAGAAAGAACTTGAAAGAATTTGAGTTTCAAACTGAAAAATAATGCGGGAACTTGGATAGGCATCTGGATAGGCATCTGGCAGGGGTCATCTGACCCCAGTACTCTTTCCTGCCTAGGCAGGGGGTTGGACTTGATGATCCATTGAGGTCCCTTCCGATCTGAGCAGCTATGAATCTGTGAAACTGAGAACAAGCAGAGCAGCCCAGCCAGGTAGAAGGACAGAGACTTCTGCAAGTAATCCTCCTGCACAAGAATAGCCTAAGTAAAAGGATAGTTAGTTATGGAAGCGTTGCAACCTCCATCTGCCCTTCTTCCGTTAAGCAACATAGGAGAGAAGTGGAAAGTGTTCAGACAAAGGTTTGAGTGGTACCTAGCAGATATAGGAGCAGAAGAAAAAATGATAGTGCAAAATCATCAGTCTTCTGACATACTGAAGTTCTGGTTGTATAACACCTTTACCTTCAAAGGTGGCCAAAATATGCAGTTAAATATAATACTGTCTAAATTTGAGGAGTACTACATATAAAAAAAGAATGACTCTTGAAAAACACAGATTTTTTTTATGTGCAAACAAGTACCAGGAGAGAGTAGAGTTTGTATGTTACTGAACTAAAGAGACTAAGTAAAAATTGTGCTTTTGGGCACTTGGCAGCATCTCTGACTAGAGATAGAATTATTTGTAGCACTGCAGACTGGTACTACATTACAAGAAATGCTATAATACGAGGGAGATTTGTTCCTAGAAAAGAAAATCAAAATTTGCAGGGCAGCAGAAAGTAAGACGACCCAAGCTTCAAAGCTGAATGTACCAAAAGGGGTCGTCCATGAAGTAGGCATGAAAGAATACAGCCAGAAAAAGCCACCTCACAGGTTAGAATTTTCAGCTGGTAAGAAGTCACTTCACAGGGAGGAATTTTTTGTTGGTAAGGAAAATAGTAAGGG
>NW_005842227.1:1844568-1868788 GCF_000455745.1 Alligator sinensis
GGGAAAGAGAGCTTTACTGTAAAAGGTGTACAGTATATGTAGAAAGCAATATAGCCCCAGATGTTTTGCTGCATTTTGAAAGCTCTGTTATAACTGTAACAGAAGAAAACAACCATTTTGCCAAGTGCTGCAGATCCCAAACAAAAACCTCAAATGCATACAGTTGAGCATATACTGGAGGAGAAGTTCTTGTAGACATGGAGACATGAATGACACATGCCCCCAGAGGTTGGGCGGGGGCACGGCATTCAGCTGCAGGCGGCAGTGGTGGTGGCAGTGGCAGTAGCATGGCAGCGGCGAATGGGGAGCTCCCACAGGTGGCTGTGGCGGTGGTGGGGGTTGGGGAATGCCAACTGGCAGTTGGCAACCACCCACAGATGCCGCCAGCAGCATTGGAGGTGGCCAGCAGCGATTGGCGACTGCCCACAGATGCTGCCGGTGGTGTTAGCGACGAGGGGGGAGGGACGGGCAAGTGGTGACTGCCTGTAGGCACCTCCGGCAGCATCAGCGGCTCTTCTGTCATGGGGTGCCCCTGCATGCATCTCCTGTGCATCACCAATGTATGAAGGAATCAAACAAAATCAATTAAAGAGACTGGATTTTGCCATTGGAAATGCATGGAACAGTGGTTTACTTTAAATTGGACACTGTAGTTCAGGTTAATATGTTACCAGTTACATGATTATAGAAAATTAAAATTGAGACCAAAAATGAGTCCAAAAAACATTAAAATAACTGGCTATTCAAGAACAAATATACCAGTGAAAGGTATATTGTTGAAAGGACCAATTGTTCCAGAATAAAAGAAGCAACCATGTCCCTCTGGAACAAAATGTACCTATGGACACAAATGTAAATATATCATCCAGAAGGAAATCAGCCTCAGTGGTCTGTAGTTTATGAATTTTGGGCCAGGTCTAGGAGCACAACTGCCAAAACTGCAAGTGAAAGTGGACAGGTAAAAAAGCAACAATGTTCCATGTAGCACTAAGATTAACGGCACTTCTAATCTCAAACGTACCATTCCAAAGTGGCAACTGGATCCCAGTATAATAATTCAAGTCCATAAAACCTTGAAGGAAAAGCTTCCCACCATAAATAAATTGGAAATTAAGCCTGATACTTCACTGATCTTAGAGGAAAGTGAAATCTCCTGAATGATACATAGAGAAGCTGCAGGAAAGGGGGAATAGGAAAGTAAGTAATAAAGACTCATTCCAGAGCGACGTGCTAGTAACCTCTGTTCTGTAGATGGGTATTAAAGGATGTTTGTGTTAGTCATTTTTGTAGTTATTGTTAACTGAGGAGATGTAGTGATAAAAGTTATAATTTAGAGATGCTCCCTAACTATGGAGACTGAAGAAGTTGGTAATTGGAAGATGGTCCTTCATTTAGAGAACAGTTAGTAAGGCAAGAGGTTCTTCTGCTGCTCTACCATAAAACTCATTGTTTAGTTCCTCTCATTAATGCCTGAATGCCTTCACTGAAACCAGTGATCACTACACCTTTGATGTTGTGTCCTCCAGACATGTGAGGAAAGAAGAAGGGAGCACACACTTCTTAAGTGAGCTCACATTCTTGCCTCCTGGAAAAAGGTGAGAAATAAATTCTTTCTCAGCAGCTCACCACTTACCAAACATGGCCCTGAGTTGGAAGGAGAGGAGAAAAAAAAGTTTTTTTGCCTACATTTTGTAGAAGGCAAAGAGAAGAATTATTTTTTCTCCCCTGCTTCATGGGGAGAAAAGAAAGGATCTTTTATATTTCTGGTATTAAGCTGAATATGAGCCAACAGTGTGACCTTGCTGCCAAGAAGGCTAATGGCATACAGGGCCACATTGGTAGGACTGTCGCCAGCAGATCAAGGGAAGTGATTATTTCCTTCTATTCAGCACTGGTGAGGCCACATCTAGAGTATTGTGTCCAGTTTTGGGCCCCTCACCGCAAAAGAGGTCAGGAGAGGTCCTGGATGGTTGGAGAAGGATAAACATAGTGCCCATATTTAAGAAAGGGAAAAAGGAGGATATGGTTGCTCAGAGCTCCAGTATGAAACTGGAGATAGGCCTGTTGAAAGTCTCTAGGTTAGGGTCAGAGGAGAGAGTAGAAAGGACGATGTTGTAGTGGGGGTCTGCTTTAAACCACCAGACCAGGAGGAAGTGGTGGATGAGGCTTTTTTCAAGCAGCTAGTGAAAGTTTCCCGATCATAGGCCCTGGTTCTCATGGGGGATTTCAGCCACCCTGACATCTCTTGGGAGGGCAATACAGCAGTGCAAAGGCAACCCAGGAAGTTTTTGGACAGTATTGGGGACAACTTCCTGGGGTAAGTGCTGGAGCAGTCAACTAGGGGCTGTGCTCTTCCTGACCTGCTGCTCACAAACAGGGAAGAATTGGTGGGGAATGTACTAGTAGATTGCAACTTGGGCAACAGCAACCACAAGATGAGTGAGTTCATGATCCTGAGGAAAGAAAGGATGGAGAGTAGAAAAGTAAGGACCCAGGACTTCAAAAAAGAAGACTTCAACTCACTCAGGCAACTCATGGGCAGGATCCCCTGAAAAGCCAGTCTGAGTGGGACAGGAGTTCAGGAGAGCTGGCTGTACTTTATTGAAGGCTTTACAGAAGTCTTATTGAGAGTGCAAGAACAAGCCATCCTGATGTGCAGGAAGATTAGCAAGTATGGCAGAAGCCTAGCTTGGCTAAGCAGGGAGCTCTTCAGTAAACTAAATAAAAAAAAGGAAGCTTATAAGAAGTGGAAATTTGGACAAATAACTAGGGAAGAATATAAGAACATTGCTCTGGCATCCAGGGGTGAAGTCAGGAAGGCCAAAGCACAATTGGAGTTGCAGCTAGCAAGAGACGTGAAGGCTAACAAGAAGGGTTTCCTTCTACAAGTCAGTAACAAGAGCAAGGTGAGGGAAAGTTTGGGTCCCTTACTGAATGTGGGAGGCAACCTAGTGACAGAAAATAAAGAAAAAGGCTGAAGTACTCAATGCCTTTTTCACCTGAGTCTTCACAGGCAAGGTCAGCTCACAGACTACTGCACCTGGCAGCACAGTTCGGGGAGGAGGTCAACAGCCAACAGTGGTGAAAGAACCGGTTAGGGCCTATTTAGAAAAGCTGGACATACACAAGTCCATGGGACCAGATAGGATGTGCCCGAGGGTGCTGAGAGAGTTAGCTGATGTGATTGCAGAGCAGCTGGCTATTATCTTTGAAAACTCATGGCTATCAGGAGAGGTCCCAGATGATTGGAAAGGGGCAAACATAGTGCCCATATTTAGGAAAGAAAAAAAAGAGGATCTGGGGAACTACAGACCAGTCAGCCTCACCTCAATCCCCAGAAAAATCGTGGACCAGAGCCTCAAAGAATTCATTTCTAAGCAGTTGGAGAAGAAGGTGATTAGGAACAGTCGGCATGGATTTCCCAAGGGAAAGTCATGCCTGACTGCCTTCTTTGATGAGATGACCTGTTCTGTGGCTGAGGAGAGACCAGTAGATGTTAGGAGTGTGTGAAACAGGCCATATTCCCAGACCCAGGAGGCATCAGTCACTGAGCTGGGGGGTTACAGGGGGACCCCATGCATGCTCCCTGGCGGACCCAGAAGTGGACTGGAAGTGCTTGTGGTCCACTTCCGGGTATGCTGCCGAGAGCACTGAGGATTCCCCTGCACTCCTGTGGGATGCTCCATCTGCTCCAGCATCACAGCATTCACGAGCTGCCTGGTACCTTGAGGTATGCAGAAAAAACATTTAAAGCTGTGTCTATGTCCAAATTATCAAATATTTCTGAATCGATTTGGAGGGGTCTGAGTTGATTCAGAGAGATTAAAGGGTCTAATAATTCGATTCAGATTGGGAGATTCAATCACTGAATTGGGCCAAATCTCCACTGAATCAAATCAGGGACCGAAGCGTTGCACAGCCCTAGTAGATGTGGTATACAGATTTCCCTTGCCAACAATGGTTTTGAGTATCTACGCTTAATATTCTGTATACCACTTTGGCTACCACAGTATACAGTTTTGAGTAACCATGGTTTTCCATGGCCGCGCATCAGCTTGCCAACCATGCCATCCCGGGGGTGCGTGTAGTGGTGGTGCTGGTTGGGTGGGGGGGTACTCTCACATGGAAGCTATTGCCCATCGCACCACTTTTCTATGGCTGGTCATAGCTCTGCAGGCTGCTGACCAGCCAATCGCGCACCACTGGGGGCTGGCACAAAGCACCCCCACCCCGCCATTCAGACAGGTGGGGGCGGGCAAGAGCCACGGAGTGTTGCATGGTGCCAGCAGTGCCTGGTGCATCCCTCCCCTTTCCTCTCCCCTGGGTAAGAGGCACACATGCCGGGGGAGACCCCATCACCGCGCCCCAGGCGTGCTTCATCCCCACCCACACGCACATACCCCGTATGGCCTGAGTACCCCTAATGGAAGGTGTATCCCAGGTTGACAAACCCTGTATTAAAGGTAAATAAAAATGACTGATATACACTGTATGTTTCTTTATTATTCATATTCAGGTCCCTAACCCCATTTTTCCCATAAGCCTTTTGTCTTACCAACCACGGTTTTGCCAACCATGGGAACTTTCAGGAACCTAACCCCCGCAGTTGATGAGGGAAACCTGTACCTTTATTTTAGCAAAGCTTTTGATATAGTCTCCCACAGTATTCTCACAGGCAAGCTAAGGAAGTATGGGTTGGATGAATGGACTATAAGGTGGATAGAAAACTGGCTGGCTGGTTGGGCTTAGAGGGTAGTAATCAATGGCTTGATATATAGTTGGCAGCCAGTATCAAGTGCAATGCCCCAGGGGTCAGTCCTGGGGCTGGTTTTTTTCAATATCTTCATCAGTGACCTGCAAGATGGCACAGGGTGCACCCTCAGCAAGTTTGTAGATGACACTGAAGCTGGGGAAGTAGTAGATATGCTGGAGGGTAGGGCTAGGATTCAGAGTGACTTAGACAAATTGGAGGATTGGGCCAAAGGGAATCTCATGAGGTTCACAAGAACAAGTGCAAAGTCCTGCACTTAGGATGGAACAATCCCATGCACCAGTACAGGCTAGGGGCTGACTGGCTGGGAGGCAGCAGCTCTGCAGAAAAGGACCTGGGGGCTACAGTAGACAATAAGCTGAATATGTGCCAGCAGTGTGCTCTTGTTGCCAAGAAGTCTAACAGCATACTGGGCTGCACTGGTAGAAGTGTTACAAGCAGTTCAAGAGAAGTGATTATTCCCCTCTATTCAGCAGTGATGAGATCACATCTGGAGTACTGTGTTCAGTTTTGGTCACCCCACTACAGAAAGGATGTGGACAAATTGGAGAGAGTCCAGCAGATGCCTGGGGCACACGATATGAGGAGAGGCTGAGGGAACTGGGCTTATTTAGTCTAGAGAAGAGAAGACTGAGAGGGGTTTTAATAGCAACCTTCAACTACCTGAAATGGGGTTCAACAGAGGATGGAGCTAGACTGTTCTTAGTGGTGGCAGATGACAGAACAAGGAGCAGTGGTCTCAATTTGCAGCAAGAGAAGTTTAGGTTAGATATCAGGAATAATCTTCTCACTAGGAGGTTAGTAAAACACGGGAACAGGTTACCCAGAGAGGTTGTAGAATCTCCATCCTGGGAGGCTTTTAAGACCCAGTGGGTGCATCTACATGAGACGCTAACTGTGCAGTAGCTTAATAATACTGAGCCATAGTGCATCACAGCACAAACAGTGTTAATACACTATGGCACAGTATTATTAGGCTACTGCACAGTAGCGTCACTAACAAGGTGTTTGCTGGCACTACTGTGCAGTAATGGTGGTTACTGCCCATTTATTTAGTACTTGATTATACAAGTACTAAAATAAATGTGCAGTAACCACTGTGCATTAATGGATGCGTAGACATGCCCAGCTAGACAAAGCCTTGGCTGGGGTGATATCACTGGGGATGGTCCTGCTTTGAGCAGGGGGTCAGACTAAATGACCTTCTGAGGCCCCTTCCACCCCTAATATTCTATGATTCTATGGGCCTTTTTACACGTGCTTTGGGATGTGGTACCAGGAGCTTTGATTCGTGAGCTGCGCTGACTAAAATTGTCCACACATCACATATATCAGTGTCCCTGCCCATCCTTGCTCTGAAAAAATCGTGGTGGGGCACTTTGAACTAAAGCTCATTGAATGTGTTTTATTCCAAAGGCCCTTCCCCTCCGCCCCCCGCCCATCACCATTTTTTCAGTGTAGGACACTCATACACGTGATGTGGAAGGCTGCCAAAGCACATCAATTTCTATGCTCCAATAGACTCAATTAATCGAGTTTGCTCCGACGTGCTGAATTTCCATTGTGTTGGAGCAGGCTCCCCGCACATCTATAGGAACCCTATAATTCTATAATAGCACATAACTGTCAATGTACTGCTGCTAGATCTTCTTTGTATTCAAAACAGTATGTAAAATGACCACCTGCCTCCTCTCTACCCAGAGTTCTTGGAGTTGCACTTGAAAGACTTAAAATGAATCACTACTGGCCAAACTTACGGCATCATTATCTCCTTGCCTTGGAGGCCTTTGACTTCCCAAGCCAATGCCATTCTGCAAGCTATTATCATGTTCCCATCTGTCTTAGTTAACATGTAGTGCCAAGCTATTTGTACTTAGATCTTTCAGCCTTTCCTGAATCTTTCTGAATCAGTCTTTGCAAGACTGTCTGACAGGAGAGGAAAGCAAATCTTGAGTTTGGAAGTAGAGCTCACATAGTAGCTATTGTAACAAGGGCCCGTGTAAATTCCATAGGTCCCTTATACTGCCTGTCCCTTTGTCTGAATGAAAAAGTGTGCCAGACAGGAATACCCATGGGAGACAGTGAAGCAAAGAGGTCTGTTCTTGGAAAAAACTGAGCACTGAACAGCAAAATTATTGAAAGAGCATGTGTAGGTAAACCTGGCAAAGGGGAGAAATGAAGATATTTTTTGCTGTTTGTTGGCAAATAAATCTCTCCCTCTCTCCCTTCCTCTCATTTCTGTTTGTGACATAGTGGTTGATAGATACCAAAAGGGATGGTCTATAGATTCTTAATATTTAGTTCAAACTTCTAGAGAATATGGTTGTACCCAAATGCACTAATATAATGATTCAGAGTGGAAATAAGTGGCTTACATTTCTAATTGGTTCCCTGTAAGACTATCTTTTGCAGCTTCCTTAAACATACCCTTACTCTCATCTATGAGCATGCTAATTTTCAACATTCTGACAGTATTTATTATATATATGATATATATGGAATAGTTTGTGGATGAGGAAAACGTAAGCCAAGCTTTAGCCACACTTAGAAATTTGTTCTTTGAGACCAGTTTAATGGATCTCTGCTGCTGACACAAAACTAGACTTACCAGATGCTGAAACAGAATTTCTGTGGAGCATATTCCACATAAACTTTATGTTTTGATGAACAGGAGCCTTTATGAATTGCATTGTCAGCATTTGAAGTACATTTATGGATATTTTTGACAGTAGTCATTTTTATGCCCCATAGATTACTGACTGTTTAATGATTATAAATTAAAGCAGTACCTTAACGTTGCTATAGAGGCGCTGAGGTTTGTTTTTACCATTTATAACTTTTAAATACATATTTAAAAAGGAATGCAAGGGGAAACCTGTTATTTCCCAAGGGAACCGAGGTAGCTGGAGGCACCTGATTGGAAATGGGCAAAAGATAGCTTGCAACAGTTTCTTCAGAGTTGCTCTTCATGTGTTTTATTTAGTCAGTAGTGTGCTGAGCAAGGACATCCTACAATATAATCTTTACTGCTGATTGGGTATTAGGTATTCCTTGGGTGAATAGATTAGCTTCCAAAAGTTTCTCCAGAGCTGCTGCTCATGTTTTAGTCAATAGTGTGCTGAGCAAGGATATCCTACAATATAATCTTTACTGCTGAATGGGTATTAAGTATTCCTTGGGTGAACTTTCATTTGACCTCCCAGACAAAGAAGGCCAGATATTTTTAACTGGATCAAACCCAGCTGTACTAACTACTACTATTTTCTTCTTAATTAAGACTTTTTAGTTTCAAGCTTGGCCTAATAATACATTATGGGAAATAGGTTAAAATTACAATTTTTGTTCCTCCATAATTTAAGAAGCACCCTTAAATAATGTAAATTGTATTCTGTAAAATATGAGACTACATTAACTGACTGCATTAATTTTTACCCTTTACAGCTTTTAAATATATATTTAAAAATATATATATATATATATTTAAAAGTTGTGAAGGGTAAAAAATTGCCAATTAATTTGACAGTTAATCCAGTTTCATAATGCCTGCAAGGTGTCGTGCTTGGGGTTGCTGGGAGTGGGACGTAGGGGGCGCTGCATGCATGCGTGCAGTCGCTCGCATGTATGTGGCCAGGAAGGCAGCTTGGCAGAGTGGAAAGCAGCTCCCTGCAGGTAAGTAAAGAAGGGGCATGGGGGAGGGAAGGGGTGTGGGGGAGGGGCAGAGTGAGGCCCCCATAGTGAGGGAGAGAGTGGGGCAGGAGTGGGGCAGGGGTTGAGGACTCTGCCCATCCAGGATGGTGCATGGGATCCAGGGACGAGGCAGTGAGTGGGACAAAGGCACAGGTGGATCATCCAGAGGGTGCAGGGTGGGGAGAGGGGGCAGCTCCCCACTGCTGTGCACAGCCCCTGGGGGAGGTATGGGGGGCATGTGTCCCCCCAGTTTTGTGTGCGGGGTGGATGCGGGCTGCCCACTGTGGGCCCCACACCAGCAGCGAGCCCCCTGCCCACCCAGCAGCAGTGGGGACAGCAACTTGTGTCTCCCACTGCCAGGTGGGCAGAGGGTACATGGCCGAAGCAGGTGCCCTGGGGCAAAGGCAGCAGAGCAGAGAGCTCTGAACCTGAAGCAGGCAGTCCACCTCTTCCCTTGCACTGCTCAGCTCTACTCCGGCCATGGCAGGGGTCAGAGGGGTAGGGAGCAGGGAGGAGAAGTGGGCATGTGCCACTCTACCCACAACCCAGCCAGGTCCATTCAGTCTCTTCCATGGGGCATGGAGGCCTGCCTCACCACCAGGAGGGGAAGGATCACCACCCCCTTCCCCACTCAAGTCCATACATTTATGTTTATCATGCAGCGTTGGGGGGGGCTCCAATTTTCTGTTTGCCCCAGGCCCCAAAAAAACTTAATTTGCCACTGCTGCCACACAGTGCTACTGCTCAGAAGTCACTAGCTACTGCACAGTCAGCATCTCATGTAGACACAGCCAGTATGAAGAGTAAGGTTGCAGAACACTACCAGCCGCAGCATCTGCAGTCCCACCACTGTGGAGAAAATGATCACTTCAGACAGAGTCTCTTGAGTGTTTAGTATTAGGTTACCAACTTTCAGGGAATCCCAACTTGAGATTCAAACTACAGAAGTACAAACTCAATGAGATGTTTCGTTGGAATGAAAGCCCCTCCCTGAAATCGGATGCAAAATTCCTAGCTCCGTTTCCACTCTCACCATCTCTCCCTTTATACATAGATGGAGTTGTGGCAGTAATGATCCTGATCCATATGTTATATATGCAAAATTAAGGGCTTTTCCTTTAACAATACTGTACTTTTAGTTATTGTATTGACCATTATCTGTTTATTAAACAGTATAAAATAAACAATCTGCTCCAAGCTCACAGTAATGCTGTATAAAACAGAAGCACTGTACGCAAGGCAGCAGATCATACTATTCCATCTAGCACTTATCAGGCCTCATTTGGAGTACTGTGCCCAATTTTAGGCACATTTGGGACATAGAGAAACTGGAGAGGATACAGAGGTGAGAAAGAAAAATGGTAAAGTGGTTGCAATGTGAACAATATGAGGAAAGGTTGAAGGAAGAAGATATGTTTAATTTGGCAGAAAGGGAGATTAATGTGAGATGTGGTAACAAAAATATTTAAAAGGCTGGCATAAAGCAGAGAAAGAAAAGTTCTTCTCCCATGCCACAGAGATCAAGGACACAAAGTGACAGGTTTGAACTACAATCAGATCAAATTTCAGGGGGGCAAAAAAATGTTCTAACGATATGATTAGGAGGACAATGAAGAAAGCTACTTAGGAAAGCTGTGGAATTTCAGTTGTTAGAGGTTTTCAAGAAGAGGCTAAAATAGCAAGCCCTGCACTAGTGCAAAGGGCAGGAGTAGAAGACCTGATGAGACCCAGTGATTCTATCCTTGTGTGAATCTTTGAAAACACAATGGACGCAGAATAAATTGTTTGAGCTTACATTTAATGAGAAAAATGCTTCCCTCTGTCAGCTACTATGACTGAGAGTGTTAGCCCCCAACAGCCATTCCACGTACCCATATACCCAAAACTCTGTTCACCCTTATCAGTAGTCAAAATACCATTAAATGGATACTAGCACCAAGTATCTAAATAAAAACTTGAAGATCCGGCTGCAAACTTTATTCATCTACCCAGCTAAAACAATAGAGTCTTCTCCACTTCTTAGTAAATCCAAAAAAGATTTCAGAAACCACCAAAACAAAATCCCCTCCTTCATAGGAAAATTGTCTCATAAATGAACGTGTTTGTGTAAGTGTTCATGGTATAAATCAGAGTTTGAGGAGGACTGCTGTAAAGCTAAAGGTGATTTAATAGAAGTCTTTGAGGAATGCAAGTCCAAGAATCATTGTGCTGATTTCCAACAGATCAAGAAGATTAAAATAAAATATAAAATGAATAGATAGAAAAAAGAAATAATATCAAATGAGGCTATATGAGGAACTGGTAGCCACAGGAAAAAATAATTATAATCAACATTTTGGGCAGATTATAGCCAAAGGGACAAAAAAACTACTTAATTTCTGATGTATGTGTTTCTGAAGGTACGCAGGTTTCATTTTTTTAAAATAAGTTTAACAACTTACTCATTGCTGGTGAAAGAAATTATGGCTTCTCTTTGAAGGACATTTTATGTTAAGTCATACACACAAGCACACCATAACCCCATGTCTGAATATCAAGTAAGATCATAATGGAAATCCTTCAGCCTTGATTTTCTTCCCTCTTCAAGAAATTCATTGATCGGTGATATCCGAATCTGACAAAATAATTTTAGAAAGTATTTATCCAAAGTACTGGAATGAAAATATAAAAGTCCCAATTTTTAAAAATGGTGATATGACAAATCCTGCAGCATATCATTCTATTAATCTTATGTGTATTCTAACCAAAATATTTGGAAGACGTTTATTTTTTCACCTTTAGACATAGATTTCTGAAAATAATGTTTTAGGAGAAAAAGCAGGCCATGTTCAGAGAAGGCCATTTTTGCATAGACCACTGCTAAGTGTTGCATTATAACATTATATATAAAAAGATAAAATCATTATATGTAGCCTTCATACATCTAAAGGGCACTTTTGACTTCATAGACTGGTTAAAATTATGGAAAAAACTAGCAATAACATTAATGGATAAAGCTCTCTTATAATTAATCATTACTTGCTATTCCAATACAGCTTCTAGGGTGTGTTATGGGATTGGCAGTACCATGTCTAATAGTTTTCCAACTTAGACAGGCATAACAAGGATGTTTGCTCACTCCCTTATTTTTAATATATTCTTGAATGGTTTAAAATGGGCTAACAGGGAATCAATTCCACGTACCCATGATATTGAACAATTCTATCTCTGTCTTGCTCTATGCAGACAATGTATTATTAATGTCACAATCCCAAATAGGCCTCCAAGGGTTATTACAAGTTTATCAGCAGTATTGTTCCTCATAGCTTGGAAATCAACACTACTAACACCAAGGTACTGGTTTTGGGGAATGAAAGAAGGAAACAAGTATGGCTTTTAGAGGAAAAGAAATCAGAGCTGGTGTATTCGTTTAAATACCTTGGAATCTATTGAAATAAAAAGATAGAATAAGCATATTGAAAAAGTAAGCAAAAAAAAAAAGCTTTGGTGGAATTTTACCCTTTTACAGTATGATGGGTAGAAGGGAGGTACTGGCATCAGTAAAAGTCTACAGACCTAAGGTAGAATCCATTTTATTGTATGGAGCAGAACTATAGAGTACTGGCTACATGATTTATCCAAAATAGAAAAAAAATCTCTTAGTATTTTTTCAAGTGACTTATCTCTACCTAATTCTAGAGTGGGTGGAGGGATCATGTACTCTGAAATGCAACCATTTAAAGTAAGTTCCTTAGCTCAATTAGGAACCCTAAATGATTGAATGAGTTTTTACACCTATCAGATATCCTAAAAACTGAATTTTAGAAGCCTTTCCTTTTCCAAAAAAATCCTTGTTTATGTGATCAAATAACATCTATATTCTCTACCAGGCAAATGACCTGGGAAATGTGCTACAGTCATTAACCCAATATTTCCTCTATAATTAAAAGAATACATTAAAGAATTAAAGATGTCAACAAGTAGATAGATATACAAGATGTGATATTTTCAAAAATTCTCCCTTTTGGGGGTTAAAAAAGCACTTTTTTGACCTTGAAATGTGTCTGGCTGTGGTACATTACTAGACTGTGGTTCACTCTAATGAGATCTGCAGTTGTCATGGGCAGGTGATCTCAGACCCCATATTCAGATAAAATATGCTCTTGCTGGAGAAATGAGATAAATTACTAAAATCACCTTGTTCATTCATAGAAAAAAAAAAAGGAAAATGACTTTCTCCATTAGTGAAAAAAATACTGGGCTAATAAAGAAAAAACAAACGTGGCTTCTCTCCACCAACTTACAGTCTGTCCTATACTCCCTAAGTGTATTTGCATTATTTGCACAAAGAATAAAGGTCAAAATCAAATAGAGTTTCCCTTTTTATTTTATCCCACTGCTTCATTTATATATATTTTTGTAACATAATTTTATATGTAATATTTTAATTGTGCTTAAACTGAAAGAATGTGCAATCTTATTGTATGCTTTTACCAAACCTATAAATCACATATTATATACTATTTTTATATATATATATATCACTAGCCAATTGCCCATCAAGAATGATGGGGGGACAGGGGGAGCAGACTCGGGGCCAATGTGGGGAAGCCACTATGTCCAGGCCCACTGTTCCACCACCACCTACCCAGAGTGGGCCGGCTTTTCCCATGCTCAGGCCTGCTCCCCCTCCATGTTGGGCCTAGACCTGCTCCCCTCCCCCTGGCATTGGGCCTGGGCCCACTCCCCCCAACCCCGTTACCTGCAGGGAGCAGGGCAGGGGGGGTGAGGCTAGCCCTGCTGGCCTTGCCTCTGCCCCGCTCCATCCCCTGTGTCTCCTCTATCATGGCAGTGGGCTGCCTTTTGTCAGAATGCTTCTTTGCACTCTGTTTGGCTGTTTGTCAGCCAATCAGACCATGAATAAAGTTTTACAAACAGACAGACAAACTTAGGCTTTTATAATATTAGAATATATCATTGTTAATTTTATTGTATTGTTCTAGCAAAAGCTGTAAACAAACCACTACTACTACTGCTACTAGGGATTATCATTGTGATCACAACTTCACTAACATTAATTGAAAAATTGAAACTAGTCAAACACAAAAGCAAACTTAACCAATAGACATGTATCCCTATGCCTAATTTTTTGCTGTCTCAGAACTCTTTATTGACATGGGGTTTGCCCTCCACTCTCTGCTGGAGAGGGTGGTAAAACCCTGGCAGGGACAGCGCCCCACCCTCCCAAGTAAGGAGTCGGGGACAGAAGCCTGGCAGGGGATGCCCTCTGAGGCAGATGAGGGCTGGGATCCAGTGCAGGCCTAGAATGGAGTTTACCACCCCCCTCCACCTCACAGTGCTGGCCCTAGGCTGGGGTCTGCCCAACACTCCAGTCTCTGCTCGAGCTGAGGGGAAAATGTCTTGCAGGGCTGTCAAACCCCAGCTGGGGTCCCATGCAGGACTGAGAGAAGGTTTAATAAACTCCCTCTCTCCCTGCCTCAGTGTGCGAGTCCAGGGCTGGGGTGTGGCCATGCCCCCTCCACTCAAGTGGGAGGCAAAAACCTGGCAGGGACTATTCCCCCAGCAGGCAGCAGAGGGGAAAATGCTGGCTCCATAGCAAAAAGGCCTTTGTACTTTAATATTATAATTAGACACTCTGGGAAAATTTAAGTGAACAGCAGAAAAATATGATGATATTAAAGTGCTGCTATGTTGCATATAAAAGTGAAACAAGGTCATTTTTCCTGTGTAATGATAGCAAATAGAATTGGAATAAACTTCCTTGCCATTATGTGTGAGATAAATGAAATACAAAATTGTCATCAAGTTCCAATAAGTAAGGGAACAATTATAATAAATGGAGCATTATAACATTTCATTGCATAGTAATCTGACTTGTGAAAAATTACAGCTTCAAACTTCTCTACAGATTTTACTGCTCTTGAGTTATGTAAACTTCACCTTTGCCACTGGGCAAACAATGCTGTACTAATGGACAAATAAATCTTCTCTCAGTATTATTTCAAGACACCAGGACTAGAAAAAATCATTATACATTTGATGACAATTGCAATATCAAAATGATTTAGAAGCAAATCTGGTTCCAGGATTATACAGATAAAAAGAGATCAATAAAACTGTGTTTGTAATTATCATACAAAAGAAATAAAAATGAAAATACAATAGTTACAATAGAATCAAAACTGAAGGCAAGGGACAGCTTTCCTTGTGCTTCATTTCACATAAAACAAAGGAAAAACCCTTCCTAAAAGTATGTAAGGTCAAATCCTGGCCCCAGAGAAGTCAAAAGAATGTTGTCATTGATTTCAGTAAGGACAGGATTTCACCTATAATGCTTAGCATTTTTCAGGTTTACTTTTAGCCCATTGTCAACTGGATACTTGTTTTTATGGGTGGAAAAATGTGTGGATGCAATCCAAAGCATGAAGTCACTTGTGTTCTCAGTTTCAATCACTTAGGTTCTGTGTACAATAGGAAATTAGTGGATACATAATTTACTAGTGTTATAGCTTCACCAGAGGAAGAAATGATAGTACTTGAAGAAATTACAGTACCAGACACACCTGGCTGTGCATGTGGTGTCATCAGCAGGGACTTTGGCTTCTTCGATCATGGGATGTTCTTCCAAGAAGGATTGCTAGGAAGAGATGAGATCCATCTGACGAAGAGAGGGAGAGTGTCCCTGTAGACAGGCTTGCTAACCTAGTGAAGAGGGCTTTAAACCAGATGTGCCAGGGGATGGAGACCTTCTACATTGGAGAACAGCCTCCTAATCACCAGGCCAAGAAGCACTTTCGGGCACATCTCTAAGAGCACACACGTGTTTCCCCAGGGACAAGTAGCAGTGGCACATATTGTGCCACTGCTACTTGTCCCTGGGAAAGACCACTGCACATGTACTCTGGCACACAGCAAATTGCCCCAGATGGGATAGAGGAGGCTGGGTGGCCCTAACATGTTTACCTGGGGTCCAGGGGGCCTCCTGGGGTGACAGTGATGGCAATATAGGCACGCCAGAGTCTGGCCAACAGACTGGCTGGCCAGGTTTCCATTTCAGGCAGTGCACACTGCAGTGAAGTGCACCAGCCCACTTTTTTTTGGCACATTTTATTTTAGAAACCAGGATATCCCACTATCTAATTTTGACTCCACACTGCAAATAGGTGCACACATTTCCACTCATCTGGACAATCCCTTCCTGTTGAAGCTAGGCTACTGGGCAGCAAAGACAGAAAGCATCCTGGAGATAGAAAGAATAAGGTAGAAGGACCCTGACTCTGTGGCTCAGGGAAATGGCTATAGCCTTGGCAGTAGGGAAACAAGCCCTAGTTTCCAATTTGTTTATATGTTTCATTACAGACACACTGGGGAAACTGCATAAACAGCAGTGGGGACAGAGAGAAGGCTTCTTCACTTGCTGTTCTACCTGCTTAAAACTCCATCCCTATGGGGCTGGAATAGGTTGCACTATTTAGACGTGTTTGAGTAGCAGTCCTCATTACAGTACATTTCCCATGAAGAAAAGGCCTATTGCAAACAAAGATCTAGAATCCTAACCAGGAAGAAGTATACTGCCTCCACATTCCTGAATAAGGACCAGGAAATCTCCCCCACTAGAATTGCGGACAGACCGAGGGGAGGCACTGCCATACCTAGGGTCAGGGATGACCTAGTTAGGGAACTTTTGGAGAGGCTGGACATGCTTAAATCAGTAGGTCCAGATGCTCTTCACCCAAGGGTGAAGAGCATATTGGCGGGGGTCATAGCAGTGCCCCTGGTATGGCTCTATGAACGCTTATGGGGCACTGGCCAGGTATCAGAGGATTGGAAAAGAGCCAATGTGGTCCCCATTTACAAGAAGGGTAGAAAGGAGGACCCCGGCAATTATAGGCCAGTCAGTCTTACCTCGGTCCTTGGGAAGACCTTTGAGAAAATTATCAAGGAGCACATCTGCAAAGGCCCAGCAGGGGAGGTAATGCTTGGGGGCAACAAACATGGGTTAATTGAGGGCAGGTTCTGCCTGACTAACCTGGCTTCTTTTTATGATCAGGTCACAAAGTCCCTTGACAAGGGTGTCGGGCTGGATGTCGTCTTCCTGGACTTTAAGAAGGCATTTGACATGGTTTCTCACCACATTCTCTTTAAAAGAACTAGGCGACTGCAGCATTGATGCCTACACAGTCAAATGGGTGGCAAATTGGCTAGATGGTCACACGCAGAGAGTGGTGGTGGACAGGTCGTTTTTGACCAGCAACACACCTATAGGCTGGGGAACACCCTTTTTGTCAACAGGGTGGCAGAAAGGGATCTTGGAGTCATTGTTGGCTCCAGGATGAACATGAGCCACCAATGTGAGGAAACAGTCAGTAAGGCTAAGTGCACCTTGTCATGCATCACAGATGCATCACAAGCAGGTCCAGGAAGGTGATCCTTCCCCTCTATGCCGCATTGGTCAGGCCACAGTTGGAGTACTGCATCCGGTTCTGGGCACTACACTTCAAGAGGGATGTGGCTAGCATTGAGAGGGTCCAGAGGAGGGCCACTCACATGGTCAAGGAGCAGCGGGGCAGGCCCTACAAAGAGAGGCTAAAGGACCTGAACCTATTCAGCCTCCACAAGAGAAGGCTGAGAGAATATCTGGTGGCCATTTACAAACTCACCAGGGCAGACAAGCAAGAATTGAGGGAGGCTGTGTTCTGCTGGGCACCACATGGGGTAACTAGGAATAATGGCCACAAATTGTTAAGGCTGGACATCAGGAGACATTACTTTATAGTTAGGGCTGCCAGGCTCTGGAATGGGCTCCCAAGTGAGGTGGTGCTCTCTCCTACCTTGGGGGTCTTCAAGAGGAGGCTGGATAGATATATGGCTGGGGTGTTATGACCCTGGTACCCATTCCTACCCGGGGCAGGGGGTCGGGCCTGATGATCTGTTTAGACCCCAAGCACTATGATACTATGATACTGTACACCTCTGTCTGGAGAGAGGAAAAGGGTTGGTGGATTGGTAGTAGCAAACCTCAAGATTTCTCGCTTTCCTTTCAGAAAAAGAAAGCATTTTCAGCCTTCTCCAGCACTCAATCACTAGCCCTCTCTACCTTATAGGGCACCATCAACTCTTTCCATTGTCAAATCTCTCCTCAAGTCACACCAGACATCTAGCTTCCACATAGAGGGGGAATAGACAGAAAAATAATGGGTGATCCAGTTCCAAGAGCAATGGTGGGGTGCAGGGGAAGCACTGCATGTGGTTCTGAGAGGAGAGCAGTCAGGGCACAGCAGTCTTACCCAGGCTGGATGCTCCCAAACATTCCCAAGCTGAGCTGCTACCACTGCCACCACAGGCTCTGCCTGTCCTGGCTGTTGCTTTTAAAGCAACAGAAACAGCAGCAGCCAGAAACCATTGTGGAGTTCCCAGCATGGGTAAGAGTTGGGTCTACCCTTGCAGCTAGGGTGGGAACTCCACGGTAGTTGGTGGCAATTTAGGCACCCCCTCCTAACTTGACATCCAGGGCAGGTGGCCCTTTTGCCCACCCATCTATTACTTGAGATGAAGTTTTAAATCCCCTGAGGCTGAAGGGGTCCTATAATCCAGGTCTGCCATTCCTGGGTAAAGTGCTCTATATACTAAGCTATTTATGGATGAAGATTAGGAGTTTGAGGCTGTTTTCCATATGAGTATGTATCAGCTGAGGTTAGAATTCCTCTTAAGACATACATGCCTTATGTGGTCAGTGGGGAGTAAAATTCTGAGCAGACAGCAGCATCTTAGCACAGGTTAGCATTCTTCACTCCAAGAAACAGAGCCATGTGTTACCTGGGGAACTGATAATCAAGCTCTGGAGGCATCTAAGAGCTGCCCAGTGAAATGAATGGAAGAAATGTGCAGCTCTATAGGGCAATGTAGAAATCATTTCTGGTGGCGCCCCAGCTTTGTACTACATCTGTACACAGGCAAAGCAGACATGATTCTGGTTATATAAGCTAGGACTTTGCCAACTGCTACACATCAAACATCTAATGAGTGAAATAAAGTTTAGGCTTGAATATTTTGTCCAGTTCCACAGTGAGATTTAATTTTAGAATGAGTAAAACTTTGGAGTTCCTGTTTCCAGACCTGTGGTCAAACCAAAGCACAGTATTATATTCCTTCAGACCTCCAGACTATATTATAACATTTTGCCAGCAGTACTGTTGTTATGCCTAAGAAAACATTTTATCAATAAACTCCTTGTAACTTAAAATAAGCATCACATTTTATACCAGGGACCATTATTTTATCTGGATATTGACATGGCTGTCATCACCATATTAATATGAAAATAGCTCATATAATAACAACAAACAAACAAACAAACATCTCCCCTTTGCGGTCTGCTTGAAAAGCAGTCAAACCCCCACCCACCCCAACACACACATCCTTTCTATGACTAAAAGTGATTATATAAGGTCAGTATAACTTTATTTTGCTAATTTTTTTCTCAGGTAATTTATACTTGGCTTTAAAAAATACATTCAGCTAGGAACCACAAAAACAAAAAAAATCACCCTGGCATGCTTGTTAGCACATTCAGCAGAGAAACCAAGAGTCTGCCCTTACTAAAGCAAAACTCCTGTTAGAAATTTTGCTGGGATGAGAGCTGAAGGCTGGGAGAAATTTCTCCCTTTATATCAGGACTTGTTTCCACAAGAAGATTGCCACAGTTTACCTGTAGGAATGATTATAAATTAATTCAGTTAAATCCCAGCATGGATGTACTTATTTTGTTGAACAAGTAATTTCAGTTTAGATTACTTAGGAATCAATTAAAGTTAAATTGAAAGATGATGCTTTTCCAGCAGTATAAGAATGTCTACATAGCTTTTCTCACTGACTGAATGAAATCAATTTAAAAAACACAATTTTAGGTAAAGCCAGTGCTACTTCTCAAGTAAACAAGACCTTAATATCTTCAGAACGGGGATGAAGTGTGGTCTTACTCCTACTCAAGTCGATGAAAAACTGTCATTAATGTCACTAGAGCGGGATTTAATCATTAGTAAATTGCTAGGTCAGTGTGAGAAAATTTGCAGTGTTACTGCCTGTCCATCTTACCTATTCCAGCAAATAAATTATTTCCATTTATGATTCCAAATAGTCTCTTCATAGCTGTCAATATTTTAATGTGTAAGCTACAATCTGAATGGGTCAGAGACCACAAAATTTAAATAATATTTATAAAGAAATAAAAGATAGTATAGTGAAGGGAAAAAAGAAAGATAATTTCTTCCTCTAGCATGTGTATTCTTTAGCATGTGAAGTATTTCATCCTTTCTTTCCTTTTACTTTGGCCTTTACCTATATTACAGTATATATTATAGCACTCTCATATTTTTTGGATAGTGCAAACACAGATCTCTGTTTCTGATACAAGTATAAACCATCTGACACAACCTTCTTATACAAGTATAAACCAGAAGAATAGCTAATGGATTTTGCACCTGGGCAAAACCTTGTGCCTCTCCGCAGATCTAGGCTTTTGAAAAGTGGAGTGTAGGTGGTGCAGTGCATCATCACATAACACCATGCATACTTTTCTCCAATTGAAAAGAAACTAAAAGCCCTAGTAACATGCCAGGGGCCCAGGGCTATATTATTCAGCTTAAAATCCAAGCAAAAACAAATATAACCGAGTTTGGAAGGGGCTGATATCCAACTCCAAAGTGGCAGCTAAACACCAAGGGACAGGGGAGTGCAGATGTTACCTCTCAGCCTGGCCATGGACAGAACTATTCCCCGCACCCCAACTTGCAGTGCTGCCCCAGTCCTGCCTCCCCTTTGGGCCACTGCCACCCAACCCACACAGACAATCCCACCCCACTTCCACCTACACCCCACAGAGGCTCAGCCCCCACTGAGCCCCTCCAACTGGGAAGAGGCTGGCACTGTCAGGAGGTCATCTAATCTAACCCCCTGCTCAAGGCAGGAGCCCCTCTTTCTAAATAATCCCAAACAAATGCTTGTCTATCTTGCACTTAAAAACTTCTAATGATGGAGATTCTACACCTCCACAGGTAATCTGTTCTAACCATACACATAGTAGCTTCTTCCTATTATTTAACTTAAATCTCCCTTGTTGCAAATAAAGCCTATTTCTTCTTGTCCTGCTCCCCTGGATGCAGAGAACAAGTGATCACCATCCTCCAAATAAGAATCCATTTTGTATCTGAAACACTGCTATCAAATCCCCTCTCAGCCTTGTGAATCTAAATGTTTGATGTGGTTTTATATTAAGAACAAAGGTCCTGATACCATTCCAATTCTGCTTGAATAGTTAAATGCTCATTCCTTCTTCCAGCTGCATGATGATTAATGCCCAATTTAAAACACATGATTAATTTTAATAATCTGTTTTCCTTGTACTAATAATATAGCTCAGACCATTTGGAGTTGCTATTACCTCCATTCAGGTTGGCACCTTTTTCTGCTCACGACCCATGATGGATTCTCCTTGATAGCGGACACCAAACATTTGATTTGTGTAGGTACATCCAGCTGTGTAACAATGTAGCACCATCATCATGATGGCTTACAGCTGTAAGCGTCAGTCCATTTTTTTTCAACCCCCTCTCTCCCCATCATACCCAAGTTGACACCTGGAGCAGTTGCTGCAATTACCCTACCCTAGGTGCATCATTTGGTGCATTCCATGATGTTAAAACTTCTGCGTCAGGTGCCTACTGTCATCCAAGCCAAACTGAGGAACAATCACTGAATCTATATTCAGTCCTTCTTCATAACCTTTTCTGTTTGGGACCTGAGAGAGGTAGACTCACTTGACTGCATTCCATAGTGAAGGAAATCTTCAGCTTTTAAAAATGTCAAGTCAGCATCCAATATTGATCCTGTCTTGGATTCAGTAATTTGTCTCTGATTTAATAATGGCTCTCTCTGAGGGGCCTAGTGGTTCTCTTCCAATAAAGGCTTTCACAGGTTGAACTTAACTGTACTGCTAACTTTTTTGTTTATTTTTCCTTTCTGAATGCTGTTGAGACAGAATAATGGTTATCCATACATATTTGGCATTCACACACAGAATCTATATGAACAGGATGGCATGAGAAAATTTTGCAATAAGATTTCTCTTGTCAAGACGATATTCATTGGGAGTGGTGAAGCAATGTGTTGCAGTAGAAACAACATGAAATATTTAAGCAGAACATAGTGAAAGCCTCAAGTAAAAAAAAATGAAGAAAAAAGAACAAACACATACCTTCTTTTACACTCTTGCATCTAGTAAAATGACTTTGCAAAACAGTATGCTGTCCCTAGAATTGTCTGGGTTTTTTTTCTGTCTGCCATTTTCCTGCTTTGGGCTATATTGGCCCTGATCTGCCTGTAAAAAATGCAAATCCCATTTTAAGGGGACATACAGGAAATGAAGTGACATCTTTGCCTCTCTTTCCTCAGCTGAGCTAACTCAGCATGGAAAATGGAACTCATTACATTATTCTAAACCCCAAGCACATATTTGAAATAAATTACCAGATAAAATATATTCAAAATTAAGAACAGATCTCTAATGGAACCTAACCACACAGAAACAGCATCAAGATAAATTTAGGGTTTGAGCCAGTAAAGCACTTAAGTACATACATGCTAGCAATCCGACTTGAATACTTTAATAGACTATTTACATATTAAAATTAAGCATCTTGGTACAGAACTATATTGGTCAATTAATCAACTTAACTGGCACTCAGGCTGAATTTAGGCATCTAAGTCACAAAGGGTGACTTTACTCTGGTCCAGCAACCACAAAATTGCTAGGGTGGGCCTACAGGTAGTTTAGAAAGTTGTGAAGCCACTTAGTGTGGCTCTATAATAAAGTTAGGGACATATGAACACTTTTCAAAGGCAATATGAAGATGGTTGGTTCATTTCAGGCAATGCAATACAATGAATAGAATGCAAAATATGCCAAGGAAAACAAAAACCCAAAAACTTCTCTAGGGAAGAGGGTATCTTTGTGTTCAAAATATCTCTAAACACAGTGAGATAGGATAACGGACAGATTTTCTGTACTAGGAAAAAAACCCATAAATTTATAAAATTAAATTTGACAAACATTTGGAGGTTTTATCATTTTTAAATGATGCCAGAAAAGATCAGCTTTTCAGCTAGCAAACCATGACTGAAAAGTCTTTTTTTATTTTTTCTGTACAATCGATCACTGACTTGTCATTATAAATCCTGGGCACTGCTACTCCTCATTCTTTATAGACCTTAGATGAATGTTTCTATGGCACAACCATGATTTAGTTTGTTATTTGTCCCTAAAAAGGAAAAAAAATCAGCAAACAAAAATATCACTCTGGGCACATTGGTCTACTGAGTCCCATCCCAAGAATGATTTTCCTCGGAAACGTTCAGAAAAAAGCCACTTTGCTATTTTTAAGCTACAGAGGAAAAAACAACAAAATAAACCCAAATATTATTACCAAGTGAAAATGATTTATTAAATTACTTATTTTATCCCAAAAAATAATGTCACTGATCTTTCCATGTTGTTTATGTCCACAGATCATTAATAGTAATGTGCTTATATATATGGTTGTTTTTTTTAAAAAACATGGTTTATGAACCATATTCTAAATGCTAATGGCTAAATTCATTCCCACCCCTGTGCTATTTCTAGAGTGGTGTTAGACATAACACCTGCTCTATTATCTCTTTGTGCTGTCATACCAGTCATCCCTCTGAGTGCCATATTGCAATGATGCATCTGGTTGTGAGATATTCCCTACCCCAATCAAGTATAGACCTGCCTTGTTCGGTCGCTTTTAATATCTAAGATCACCATGTATCTTTCCAATCAATATCTTGAAAAATCAATACATTCAAATACACGGGGAAGTAAGCTCCATGGTACATCTTTCTGAAAACGCATTACCATTATTTCTAAAATATACAGATCTGGGATTTGAAGCTGATCTGAAACTGCTGTGGTATAACATTGAGGAGAGAGGCATGACACAGAACTAAAGCAATAATGAGTTTTGTATGTTAAAACAAGTAACTTTAACTGCACCTGGGGAAAAAATTGTAAACAATTAATTTATGAAATCACTATAAAGAAAGCGATAAACATTTTTTACATTCTGTCATAGTGCACATCTACAGGAATAGTTTAAGGCTCCTTTAAGATATGGATTTTAATAAGAGGCTTAACTAAAGAAAGCAATAAGAGTACAGGTGGAGTCGAGAAGGGAGTTCCAAGAATTAGGAACCAGAGAAAGAAGGCCAGGAGAAGGAATGGGGAAAGACCATGAAAGAAGATTCCAGACAAGCAGATCAAGTGGAGGATGGGGAAAGAAAGTATGGGCATTTATAGATGTGCTCCAGGAATGGGGAGGAAGGGTGCCCCCACCACCATTTTTCAGGATAGGGGATGCTGATACATGTGGCAATGGAGTTTATGGAGTGGGATAATTACCACGGTCTAGTATACAAAACTTCCAGCAAGGCTGTTCCTGGTGCAGCTGCAGCCAGCTAGGTGCTGCTCTACTCCACTCACCTCCAGCAAAGGCTCCTTCTGCTCCTGCCCTTGAGGTTCCACTCTGGGCAGGTGGGCAGGGAGGAAGCTTCAGCTGGATGCTTCCTGCCCCAGCATGTGGGGCTCCAGCTCCCAGCCACCTTCCACCCACTCCGCCCACCCACTGGTGGCTGCTTATTGTGCCAGGTGGGTGAAGCAAGTGGAAGACAGCTGGGAGCTGAAGCCAG
>NW_005842227.1:1868798-1881475 GCF_000455745.1 Alligator sinensis
AGTGGTGCAGGTATTCAATATTATGAATTATTGAACTAGTATTATGAACAATTGTTAGCTTTTTTCCATGGTTCTTTTTACTTGATTAAAAACAGTTAAGCTTTTTTATCCCACCCTGCTATCTCAAAATCCTTACATGATGCATCCATGGATTTTGCTTTTCATTGTGATTCTTCGATCATATTAAGCATAGATAATAATATAAATCCTTTCTTGTCAGCTTTCGATTTGCTAAACATTTGGCCAAGCCAATGAACAGATTAAGCTCACTATATAACACCAGATGGCTTCATGGTATTGTGTCCTCTCCTGGGCATGTCCTGCTGTTATATCTGAGCATCTGCACATATCCACAAGGCATCTGTGTACTTTTAATTCATTCAGCTCGATCAGTCATCATTAATATTCAGAGGAGGAGGTGTCAGACCAGAGAACTGGTGCTGGATCATGTTAACACATTGGCATGTCAATCATTAACCCTAGAAACCACCAAAACCAATTTAGAAGAGTAGCTTCTGGACTGAACACATCCATAAACACAATGAGATTTCTTTGTGTAAACTAGTAATAACATATAATACCAGTCATAGTAACAATCAGAATATCTTCATAACCAACAACATATGAAACCATGTGGTTAGTAAGATTAACTCTGAGATTATGTCACTGTCCTTAATCAAGTTCGAACTAATTCCACCACAATTGTACACAATTCTCAGAATTAACTTGTATTTACAACACCTTTATTAAAAAATCAGAAAATCAATCAGTGGTGCTTTTAGAAAGCTAGGGGTTTTTTTGCATTTTATTGAATGAAATTATTCGATCAAATTAAAATGCAGGTAGGGACTTAACTAATATAGTTATTGTGGGGTGGATGGAAACAATGTAATTCCCATTCTGTTTGATCTCAGTGCAATTTGTCACTAACTACTTGTAATGGCCTCTTAGTGCACCCTGCTGGACTCCCTATAGAATGCTGCCTGCTCTCATGGAGTAGGTTTGATGGAAAACATGTGGATAAAGTGGCAAAATTTGTGTGGGTTGAAGATAAATTGCAGTTATAATAATCCCTAAAGTCTCTTCTTGTGGCATTTTTGATCATTTGAGGCATGTTGAATTTCCAGCTGTTATTTAATTAAAAGTTGGCAACAGCAATTATAGCATCTAGTATCACAGTTCACATTAGCTTATCATCAAGGGAAAGAACTTTCACCTTGACTTAAGTACACAGCTTCTCTTTCTGGACAGCATGTAAGCCTGGCATCATTTGTAATAAAAAAGAACCCAAACCTTCTCAAACTTTCAGTTCAGATCTGGATCTGAACATGAGAACAACTTCTATCTCAAAACACTGGTTCTAAACACTGGGTATTTTGAGGAAGCTTGGATATGAATTTTGCCCTATCTGTACATAGTATGTGTACCTTACAGCATTCAATGACAGCACAATATAAAATTTACCTGGGCCACATCCTCCATCAATATGTATAATTTTAAACCAGCTGAGGATCTGGTTCATATCTCTCCCATAAGTATTGCCATTCATTTATTTTCTTCTATTATTAAAGAGCATCTGAGATACATAGTCCCTCATGAATCCCACTCTTATTGAGTGACTTGGGAACCCTTCACATCTAGTTTTATTCTTACCAGATGGCAATTGGTCCATTTGCTTAATTTATCTCGTCACAGAGAGAGGAGGGAAAAATCCTTTCCATTATCCTTAACACATTTTACAACCTTCAGCTTAACTGCCTTCATTTAACAGTGTCACAGATGATACAGAACTACTATGGGCTGACTTCCGTAACTATTATTTTATGATCTGTTAAAGAAAGAAATGGTTATATTTAAGATCCTGCAAAACAAAATATATGAAATGGTCCCACAAGTGATGTAGCTGAAAAGCTGAGGTCTTCTCCTAAACTACAGTAGTTAAGAAAGAGTGACAGTGAGCCACAATATACAAACTGTCTTGGGGTGCATGAGTGATTGTACTCTTTACTTAATAGTGTTCAGTGGTGTACTGAGCCTGGTTTTCCTTTTACTAAACTGATGGAACTCAAGAACAAGAGAAGATGAGAAGTCATCCGGATTAACTGAAGTGATAAATTAAAATAATTGGCTTCCTTGTGTGTGTCATTTTAAATGTTTAAGCACCTAAACACACGACTGCATGCTGGACAACTTTGATTACTGTACAGTTCAAATATATGACACCATCTCTGCAAAAAAAGACTATTACAAGAATGGCAATATAAGCATTTCAAAATATCTTTTGAACACTTGTCTGATTTAATGTTCAATTTGTTTATTAACGAGATAAATATTCTACACAGTGGCACCTACATTGTTTTATGAATGGCGTTATTATACCATTTTAAAATAATAAGTTCTGGCATGTATCACACATTTAGGCTGTGTGTTTATGATGAGTATAAAATCTGTGAACTCTAGTCCAAATATACAGCAATACCTGTGGAGCATCCAGAATAACTCAGGGTTAGGGGAATGCAAAGGTGGGTTTTGTGCTCCCACAATAGTATGATTCCTAAGTCACTGGCTGTGCATACACATTTAAAGGATCTAGGAGAATACTCTCAGGTTTGTTTTCCTGGTAGAAAAGCTTACCCAGAGACACCTTAAGAGACATTCAAATGCTGAGCCCTTGAAAAGTGGAGAGCTTGCAGTGCTGGTACTACGCAGCCAGGGGTCCCTTGTGCACACATCTCAGAATGTTCTGCAGGCTCCCTCAGACTGCCTGGAGGCCCATGGTAGCAGTGCATAGGCAAGCCCTGACTGGCTGAATCAGACTGGTCAAAGTTAACCTGTATCTCTCTATAGCACAATGTGGGGATTGTGTTGAGTGTGTTTTGCTCTCTGCAGAACAACTTAACCCTTGTTGTTCTTGGGTTATTTTTCTCTATGGCCACTTTTGCTCTGGAAGAAAAATCCTGAACATCTGTACACTTGTGGTTTCTACTGGGAGAGCAGCGACTGTCCCAGTGGAAATTGAATGTCTTTACATGGCCACTGTGGGCACATCTAGGACAACATTCAAAGGACCATGATAGAGAGCACTGCAGTAAAGCTCAGTGCCTCAACCTGGATGTAATATAGATGTCTTAGCATGGTGCTAGGAACATGCCAATAAACTCACTGTCTCAAGTCCTGATGCACACCCAGTGTGTCCATTTCAGGGTGTAGTACATTGTATCTATTTCCAGGGATAGCATACATAGTGTG
This sequence comes from Alligator sinensis, assembly GCF_000455745.1. Classification (NCBI taxonomy): domain Eukaryota; kingdom Metazoa; phylum Chordata; order Crocodylia; family Alligatoridae; genus Alligator; species Alligator sinensis. The sequence goes on from NW_005842227.1 coordinate 1,872,048, forward strand.
AATGTGCTATGCAACACTCCTTAGCATGGTCCTGTGCTTGTGTAGACATACCCTATGTGGCAGCCTGATTTCCTGTCCAAAGCCTGCTCTAAGTTATTAAGTGCTAACTGTTCCAAGAAGATGATATTTGCCTTCAAAGTACAGGGTACTGCTTTCTCAGCACCCTAGTAAAATTCAACCCTAAACACAGAACCTAAGCCTAAGTCCTACTTCATGTTGATTTCAGCCTTTCATCATTCATCACCAGCTGAAAGCACTGAAGCCTGTATGAAGTCCATGCAAAACCTATCTTTGCATATGTATTCCAGGTAAATAAATTATACATATCTGAGGATTCATAATAATGTATATTCATATGTCAAAACATATCATAGACAGAGTATTAGAAAGGAAGGGCAGTCTATTGATTAGAAAGCTAGCCTGGGACTCAGAAGTGTAAAGCTCAATTTCCTGGTTGACTTCAGGCAAGTCACTCATTCTCTTTGTGCCTCAGTTGCTTTTCTATAGACTGAGAATAATAATACTTCCTTACCAAACAGAATTTTTGTGAGGTGTTCAGATGCGATAGTGATAAGGGTCATTTGAGAACTATAGGAAAATCAGACTATGAAATATTTGTCAGTGAAGAATATTATATACTGTAGAATATATTTGTTTATAAAGGTGAATAAAGTTAGGGAATCTTTACAAGACCTTCATTCTGGCAAGAGTTTTCTCCTTCCCTGTTTATATGAGTGATTTTGTCCTGATGTTCTATAAAAGGCTATTAGTTCTTTTAGTAAATCATTCCCATAGGTTGCATTTTCATAATTCGTTTTATGAATTCAGAGACAAATGATTTGAGAAGGCTGTCTGCTTTCATTTACATTATTTTCAATGTACCTTATGCTCTGACATATATTATGTCTAGCAGCTGCTTAATCCAATGAGCAAATTATCTCTGTCATTTTAAAGGGTGACAAGAACTCCGTTTATTATGAAGCATTCTATCTCCTAGTAGACAAAAAAGTGATGTACACATAAGGCAGAGTGATGATAAGTATGCAACATTGTTCACTAAGTTTTTCTTCTCAATAAGAAACTGTATATATAAAAACAGACATACCAGAAAAATCCAGACTGCCAGAGCTTTCAAGTCACACGTTAAACCACAGAACGTTATCTAAAGAAAACAAAGGCAAAAGTTTGATGTGATTATGCAGTATCTACGTGACCTAAGCAATGTTTTTTAAATTAATGAGCAATTGTAACTCGGCATAGGTTCTAAATATACCTGGCCTTCTCTGGGCAAAGAGGAAATAAAAATCAATGAAATTTTAGAAGATTTTAAAAACACAGTACAGTGACTGTGCAGTAAACATTTTAAAGTAAATGTCAGTACAGAACAACTAAGAACCCTCATATCTCAAAATTATTAAAAATAAATTTAGAAATGTTTCATTTTGTTAGACATAGATTGTGGGGGCCAACCTTTGTGGCAGGCATGCCACATATTACCCTCACACTCTACCCAAGTGCCACTCTGATCTGTTTCTCTTAGCCAATCTGCTCTCAGCTTTCTGCCCCAGCCCTGCGCTCCCTGCCTGGTCTGTGGCTCTGCTTTCTCCTCCCTGCCCCATTTGCCACTGTGCTGCCTGTCTCCTCCTCAATCTGCCATGTGGCACACAGTCTATCCATGCCACTTGTGGCACCCATGCCACAGGTTGGTCAACCCTGGATTAAAAAATATCTATGGCTGCTAGAAATACCTTGTTTCATTTCCCTTGGAAAAAACTGGGACTTTTAACTGCTGATTAATGACCTACTTACACAGTGATCCACATCTTTATAATACTGTGGACTACCATTTCTCTCTGTACTGCAGAATGAGCATGCTGAGATTAAAAAAGAGAGAGAGAGAGAGCTTCAAATGGTTCAAAACACAGCATTCTGCCACTTTTACAGAAGAGCCAGACTCTATTCCACCAATTAGGAATTTTAATAGGGACCTCTTAATCCTTTTCTGGAGTAGAGGGTGGATATAAGCTGCAGGCTGGAGGGCCCATAAACTGCAGTCAGAAGCAGCAAAAGCTACAAGTCTATCAATGCAATAGGGGATGCTTGCCTCATTAAGAGAGGGGAGTTTGGGAAAGGAAAAAGGAGATGCTTCTTTAAGGCAAAGAATGCTGTGGCCAGAAGGGGTGGAGCCAAGGAACCCATAAGCTGGGCTCCAGAGCAGAATCAAGCAGTCTGGCCTATGTAGGAGGGGACTAAGGACGAACTCCTTGAAGAACTGCAAAATCAGTGACTAGGGAGCCTGGGGAGTGCTTTGGGGAGAGATCACCCTAGATTAAATTAAGTTTTGGTTATATTTGTTGCTGATTTGGGGGGAAAGACACTGAAATGCATGGAGCAGCTGGAAGGGGTGATAGGAGGCTGCTACAAAGGGCACAAGAGGGCAAGTACACTGCCAGTTGCTATTTGTAAAGTTGTAGGCTACTGAGCCCTATAGGGAGCTGGGTGGGGGCTCCCATCTCTATAAGTTAATTGGAGGCAGTAAACCCATGGTAGACTCATTGTGAAGCCCTGGAGAGACAGCTCATAACTCAGACTGGGTCAGAATAAGGAAACTGTGATGAGTAGGGTGGAGAAAGGCACCAGAGGTGTCACTCCAGCTATCTGAGGGCTGCCTCCCAAATTGATAGTTTAGGCCAAAGGTAAGAGCATGAAAGTTTACTGAAGATGCCTGAGCGCTAAACAGATCTCAGCTGTTAGGAGCATGAGCAGTCAGGGAAGGTCAGCGGGTTAATCAGGTAAAATTTAGAACCAGGGAGCCAGGAGTCAAAGCCAGGGCTGTGGTACTCAAGGAGTCAAGACTGGATTTATAGGTAAGCTGGGAGCCTAAGCCAAAGTCAGGGTAAGCCAAAAATCATAACCAAGTCAAGGCAAGCCAGGAGTCTGCCAGAGTTTCAGGTAAGCAAAGTCAAGAAACCACAGAAGGATCAGGAACAAGCACAGAGTTTTTGTCCAGACACCCTATGCTGTCTGGGGCCTGCTTTTAAAGGCTGAAGCAGGTGAGGCCTGTTTCCTAAAGCCTCAGGAGATTGGTTGCCCTGATCTCTCATTAAGGATGTCCTGGACTCAGGGCATTGATTTCAGTTCATTATATAACTAGCCATCAGAGGACACTAGTGCTGCAATAGAAGTGAGGCCTGATACAGACATTTAAGTAGCCTTGGGTGCCTAAGTGCAATCCTATTTCAGCCTGTTCAAGTCCTGAAAATCCATTAATGCATCTACTTGTGTAGCACACCACTATTTCAGCCTTAAAAGGATGAAATATATCACACTGAGGCACCAAAGTCTACTTGGTGCCTAACAGGTGGAGCAGAATCTGGCTGCAAAAGCATTACACTGCCAAGGGGTCCTTCTTGGCTTTGGGTCAAAATGCATAAAAACACCTTTTACTAAAAAAAAAAACAACCCAAGGCCATTATTGAAAATTCAGTTCCACAAAAACATTTTTCTTTTTCTATATGGCAAGAGAGATTATCAGAATTTTTCAAATAAGCAGCTCCAGAGTAGTGATTCGTTAAGAAGTACCAGAAATTGTATGATGAAAACCTGAGATGCTACTGGCAAAGAAATGCAGCGGGCACCAATTTCTAGATTCATAGATAGATTGCATGGCTGGAAGGGACCTTGGAAGATCATAAGATCCATCCCCCTGCACCAGGCAGGAAAGACAACTGGGGTCAGGTGATCCCAGCAAGGTGACCATCCAGTCTCCTCTTGAAGATTTCCAGGGTAGGTGATTGCACCGCCTCTGGAGGGAGTTTATTCCAGTCTGGACCCCCTGACTGTAAAGAAGTTTTTCCTAGTGTTGAGCCTGAAACGTTCTTCCAGGAGTTTGTGGCCATTACTCCTGGTTTTCCCCAAGGGTGCCCTGGTGAAGTTGTTCACCAAGCCCTCGATGTACTTACTCCCCTAGTGTAGCGGTAAGCTGCTACCAAGTCCCCTCTCAGCCTTCTCTTTTCCAAGCTGAAGAGTCCCAGGTCCGTCAGCCTTTCCTCATATGGCTTGCTGTGCAAGTCTCTGATCATACAGGTGGCCCTTCTCCGGACTTTACCATGTCCTTGTTAAAGTGTGGCTCCCAGAACTGGATGCAGTACTCCAGCTGGGGTGGCACCAATGCTGAGTACAGTGAAAGAATCACCTCCTTGGTTTTGCTGGAGATGCATCGATTGATGCATGCCAAAGTATTATTAGCCCTGCTGGCTACAGCATCACACTGCTGGCTCATATTCATACTGTTGTCTATTATTACCCCCAGGTCCCTTTCATTCGTGGTGCTGGTCAGTTTAGCGCTGCCAAGCCTGTAGGTGTGGAGGGGGTTGTTCATCCCCTGGTGGAGCACTTTTCATTTCTCAATGTTGAACTTCATCTGGTTCCAATTGGCCTGACTTGCTAGCCTGTCTAGGTCCGCCTGTATCTGTAGCCTATCTTCAAATGTGACCACGCTTCCCCATAACTTGGTGTTGTCCGCAAACTTGGCCAGTGAGCTCTTCACCCCTATGTCCAAATCATTGATAAGGTTGTTGAAAAGTACTGGACCAAGCACTGACCCCTGTGAGATACTGCTGGCCAATTTAGAAGATGATCTATAGTTTCCAACTGGCATTCAGTCATATTGTGTATTGGCTTTTATCATCCAGGAATGTACAATGTGACCCCATTTGATTATAGCATTCTGAAATACTGCATAACAGACTATTGTTTTTTGGAGAAGGGTGAGGCCTGGAAGTTCTTCTGTGGAGTTAGTAATCAGAAGTGTGCCTGAGGATTGAATGAAGACACTGAGAGCTACAATCCCATCCCAAAATGGCTTGTGAGATGTCAGGTGTATGCGTGCATGTGTGTATGCATGTACACAGATTTTAGGAACGGCATGGGGGTCAGAACAGGAAATCACTGAATGGAGTCTGATTTTAAGTATTCCAGTTATGATTATCCTCACAGCATTAGGCTGCACTTCCAGAGATTTGTAACACCTACTGCCTACCCAGGCAGGTCCACAGCATACAGTGATTAAATACAGGACCACTGGAACAGTGGAACTCTCTGTCTTAAGGGTTAAACTCACTAGAATAGGAGACAAAGCTTTCTCAACAACTGCTACAAGACCATGGAGTTCTCTTCTACAAGAGGTGAAAATTACTATAAACTTCACTGCCTTCAGAACTAAGGATTACGTTTACAACCACCCTATTCTATCCATTTATGGATTTAGGGGCCTAGATAATTTTCCACCCTGTCCAAATCCCTGAAAATCCATTAATGAGACTACTTTTGTAATATATCAGCTGATCTTTAAAATGGAGTCACAAAAAAGTGAGGAGGAGAAGGACTCACACAGCTTTTGTATGAACAGATTTTCAGGGACTCAAGCAAGATGGAATAGAATTGCACTTAGGCATCTAAGTCCCCTTATGAGTCTAATAGGTGGAACAGAATATGGCTTTAGGTGTCTATATTCCCCTTTAGGCACTTAGGCTATAAACAGAAGTTGCTAAATGAAGTGGATCAGTTGTGCTGGGATATGTCCTGACACAGATGAATGGCTTCACTGGGTGAAACAGACATCACTCATTTTCTCACAGGGGGCCAATCCTGTGGGACAACTCAGGGTGCACCTCTGCACATGGGGGAACCTTGGGTTTCCCCATCTTCAGAGGTATGCCTGGGGAATCTGGGTGTGTGCCTGGGCAAGCAGGGAACCCTGGCATTTCCCTGCTTGGAGAGACATGCCCTGAATAGGATTCCCCTGTGTTGCACAAATGGCTAGTTTCGTGCCCCCGGAGGCTTGTCCAATCCACCCCTAGGGGAGAGTCACACACACACAGGCTAGGTCCAATTTCAAATTTATTGTTTGCAAACAGATCGACTAGGGAGTTAATTTACTCAAATCAGAGTCGACCCCAAACAGAGTCTGGGGTTCCTTTTTATAGCTAACATAAACAAAAGATTCTAACGTGTCATGTAATTATTGGCAGCCCAAGTATTACGTCTTACAACATATGTCTAGCAGTTATATGTTCTATGACGGTTTACATATATGTCTCATTTACATCTTAAATCTCCTCCTTGGGGCTGTCCTTAAGTCCATCTCGGTCATTCTTCGGTCAGGGTCTGAGTTCTTCACATCAGCATCTTTCCCTGTCCCTCTTCTCCTATCTCTCGTAAGGAGTTATTTATTGCATCTGTTCCTGGCTATGTCTGCAGAAGTCTAGTGCTACTCGTAAATCTATCATTGGCCTACATGCCTTAGCAGAAGCAAGTGTGATAATATGCAGAAGCAATTATGTAGTGAAGCTAAACAGTTCTCAGCTGTGAAGCCTTTGTGTAGGGAGATGAGACATTTTTACCACACAGCTGCTACACAAACGTTATTGCAAAATCATAATGACTAGATTATAACATATTTTTACCACACCTGGAAGGCCTCTACAAGTAGGGAAACCTAGGGCTGCCCACTAGCAAAGGCATGCCGAGGGGTTTTGACTGGGGTGCAGCTCTGCAAATGTGGAAACCTGGGCAGGTGCTCCTAGGGCTTCAGGGGCCCATTCCTGCATGCCTTGGGAATTCCCTAGGGAATTACTGGGTACACAGGATCAGTCCCTGAACCCCAGAAGCACCTGTCCATGGCTACTGGAGAACATGGACAACTCTGGGCTGCCCATGCTCTCCTGCCCTAAAACAGATGTCTGCCATAAGATAATAGCACAAATGAATACAACCTTTTGTCATGGCCAGAAAATTGTGTATCTGGGGTGTGACAAAGGGCATGGACAAACGTTTGATTTCACTTTGTGCCATAACATTTTTATGGTGACACAGAGGCACTGTCTGTTTGCATCCATAAATCCAATGTTTTGGTACCCCTCGCATTCAAAAAATATTGTCTTAACCCTGAAATGCCTAAACTCCCTCAGCATATAAGTTTCCAGTGGCAAAATCCTATGGTTAATTAAAATTCTGATGCTACAAATTCACATAGCTGCCCATTTTATGATAACACCAAGCTACTTGACTCCTATTTCAGTCCTAAGCCTCATTAGTTTCACAGAATAGGTTTTCACCTTTTTACGTTATAGGGCATTTAGACATATACATTTTTGTGCCCAGATGCACTGGAGATCCAGCACATTGGAGTTGATTAATTGAGTCTGCTCCACACAATAGCTGATGTGCAGAGCTGTGTTGCTTGCAGTTGTAAAAGCGACGAAATGTGCATCAGCCCAGAGAAAATAGTGGCAATAGTTCACTTTTGAACTAAAACACCTTCTCTGTGTTTTAGTTCAAAAGCGCACCGCTGCCATTTTCTACGCTTTGACATGCATTTTGCTGCTTATACAACTGCAAGCAATGTAGTGCTGGGCACTTTTCAAAGTGGCCGGCGCTGCGGCGCTTACATGTGTAAAAATGCCCAGAGTGCCTACATAGGTAGATATGCTTAAGAGTATGGACCTGTGATACGATTACTACAGCATAACTCATCTAAGAGTTTATTTCATAGTAAGTAGCACACGTGCAGCCACATCTCCCAAGCTAGCTGCCCCTAGTCGTTGCTATTATAATACCTGGACACTGCATGACAGACTAGCCTGTTTGCATCCACTCCGGCAGGGGCAATGTGTAGGGGGTGCACGCGGGTGCACGTGCACACCCTGAGCCTGGCAGTGCACCCCTTACAAAAAGGTTCTGCTGACACTTGCCACCCCCACCTCCCCAAACGCCGACACCACCAGTGGTGTCTGTGGGTGGTCAGCGATCCCCGCTGGCTGCTGCCAGTGCTGCCAGCAGCGTCTGTGGGTGGTCGCCAAACCCTGGTCAGCACTCGTCACCCCTGCCCCTGTGTCTGCGGGAGCTCCCACTTACTGCCGCCATGCTCCCGCCACCGCCGTGCCCCCGCAGCCACCGGGGGCACGCATCGTTCATGCGCTCCAGAATGAGGTTGAGTAAGGGAATAGACATATGGCACGTGCCCATGTAAGAGTGAAGTTACACATCACATTTCTCAGACTGTACTCAATCTTTGGAATGCTAAGTGCTGTTCAAGTAAAGACATGCTGTGAGCAGTCACACATCAAGGGTTAATGCTGTTTCTTGCCTGCACAACTCTGACTTGCCAGACAAGGACTGGCAAGCAGGAGCATAGCTGGGATCCAGTATACCTGGGCTGTATCTCTTCTCTGGAGGTAGAGCTGAGAGCAGTGCATCCTGGGATGCCAGAGTACTGCAAAGCGCTCATTTTATTTCCAGCCTGAAGTTTACCCTAACATGAGCTAAGCAGCCTGGCCCAGAGTGAACCCTCACCTGAAGTTGTGTAACTTTGAGACGCTCAGAGGGCACTTTGCTCAAGTTAACGAGCTTTAATGTGAGGATGCTCATGTTTTAAGTGCCCTTAGTATGAAGTGTAATGTGTAATTTCACGCCAAGTAACCTTCCAACAAGTTACTACACATTTTTCAAGGGCTATCTTTACGTGTCATTTGAGTGATTTACTACATCATTTCATAGATTTCATAGACGTCAGGGCTGGAAGGGACCTCGGCAGATCATCGAGTCCAGCCCCCTGCCCAAAGGGCAGGAAGTCAGCTGGGGGCATAGGATCCCAGCTAGATAAGCATCCAGTTTCATCTTGAAGGTGTTCAATGAAGGCGCTTGAACCACCTCCGGTGGCAGGCTGTTCCAGACCTTGGGGGCTCGGACAGTAAAGAAGTTCTTCCTTATGTCCAGCCTGAAACGATCTTGAAGTAGTTTGTGACCATTCGACCTCGTCATCCCTTGGGGCGCTCTGGTGAACAAACGTTCCCCCAGATGCTGGTGGTCACCCCTGATAAACTTGTAGGTGGCCATCAGATCACCCCTGAGCCTGCGCTTTTTCAGGCTAAAGAGCCCCAGGGCATCATAAGACTGTTTTGTGCATTTGCTCCACCTGCATGCACCCCCTGTGTGTCACCCCTGTACAGGACCATTAGCAATAATATTAGCTAATTAATTCATAATGAAAGTACATAACGTGTGGCTATTACATGGTTCTGAGCACTTAGAAGAAGTCAAGTGTTGTGTGTGTGAGAGAGTGCAAGAGCTGGTGTGGCTAGTGTGTGGCTCTGAGCACTAACAAGCAAGGGTGGGGAGAGGTGCGCGAGTCAGAGGCAGGCGCGAGCAGGCGGGCGAGCGGGGCTAAAGCCCGGCCCCAGTGCCCAGGAGCCCGGGCGGAGCCAACCCCTGGCTGCCGCGCGGGAAGCGGGAGCAGCCCTTTGTGACGCGAGCTGCGGTCACTGAGGCGGGACGGGGCCGGGGGCGGGGCGAGGAGCCGGGCGGGGCAGCTTCCCGCGCTGGGCCATGGCTCTGCCGGCTGCGGGCGAAGAGGGCCGGGGCCGGGC
>NW_005842227.1:1881709-1882142 GCF_000455745.1 Alligator sinensis
GGAGCAGGAGGCCAGGCGGCGGGACACGCTGGACAGGGCCAAGCGCCCGGCCCAGCCCAAGAAGCGCCAGGCGGACAAGAAGCGCCTGGGCGAGAGGGAGGCCCGCGAGCCTGGTGGCCCCCTGCTGCAGGACAGGATGGCCCGGGCCCTGGAGAAGAAGCTGCTGAAGGACACGGAGCGGAGCCGGCGCGCCCCGGCCCCGCACCGGCGCCCCAAGGAGCAGGTGGACCACCAGGTCCAAGCCGAGGAGCTCTACCGGAGGCTGGCGATCGAGCAGCGCCTGCAGCGGTCACAAGAAATCCTCGACCAGCTCATGGAGGAGAGGAACGAAGAACTGAAGGGGAAGTCCCTTGGGGAGGAGGAGCAGGGCCCAGCGGCCCAGCTGAGGGCCAAGGAGACGGAGGAAGAGAAGAAGCGTAGGAAGAGAATGATG
>NW_005842227.1:1882173-1901066 GCF_000455745.1 Alligator sinensis
GCAGAAATGAAGATCCAGCAAGCGCGAGACATCCTGGCCCAGAACGCGGAGCACAAGGCCTGTCACAGCAAGGAGGTGAACGGCGTAAAAGAGAGGGGTCACCGTTTCCAGAGGTACAGGCTTGACGAGGAGGACAAAAGTTACCTGCGGGACACGCAAGAAGCAATGAAAAGGAAAGATCAGAAGAGCAGTCGAATGTCAAGGGACAAGGAAGCCGCTCTGGAGGAAGCGAGAAAAAGAGCTGGAGCATCTTACGGCCTGCGAGAAAAAATGCGAGAACTGAGTCATAGCCATTCATTTGGCTAGGCTGCTTTGGGAACCGCAGGGCAAGGATGGTTCTTAAAGGAATCTAGTAAGACTTAAAAGATAAAATCGCAACCCTTATTGTGCCAAAAGTATGGTTTGCATTTCATTCATTTGGCAACTTGGCTAAAACTCTGCATTCTCTTGTGCTGAAATGGTTTCCCCTTTAACCACGATATGTCTCAGGTGTACTGATCACTTTTACTAGGTTTATAGCCCTAAAGGATTCACGGCATTTATTGGAAGGTATGCATATTGTTCGATTTTCTAAACTCTACATTGAACAGTGTGCCCATACTACACTAGAGAATTTGAAGGAAGCTGCATTTCCAGCAAAAGAAAAAAACCAGTAGAAAGCACAAATCATATTTCATTGCAACACCTAATGAGATTATGTGGACAGTTATGTTTTCTTAGGGCTAGTCAAGTGTCTTTGGGTGTGGACACAAATGAACGTTCAAAGGGACAGCAGCTGGTGCCTTCCAATTATGTGCAACTTGCTGAGATTTCAAATGCAGCAAAAGCTAAAAAACCCTTCAACTAACCCTGGATGAAAGTGTTAAAGTCAGAGCTGGTTTTGTACATTTGAATAATTCTTAACTCATTCACACATAACAGTTATAACTGGAACCTACCAGCTGCTCCTCCTTTGAAAGGGCTCAAGATCCTGTTTTGAAAGGGCTCCAAGGCTTTGTGGGTCCTTATACCTTACAAATTCTACATAAAACACATGGTTCCATTTTTATTTCTTTTGCATTCAGAAATTTAGTAGTGAAACATTTTAATGGCTGAATATAAACCTAACAAATATAAATATATTTGTGCAAACATTCTGTTACCCCACTAAAGATACAGTACAGCTACTGGATGCAGGTATTTCTTGACTAATAGTACTTGAATCCAAAATAAGTTCTTTCACTTAAATATTACTTATATTCAAGCCTCATTACTATAAGCCTCATTACTGTGAAATATAGCCCTTATAATTGGGGATCTTCATAAATTGCACTGGAAGTGCCCCCACATAGCATCACTTGCCCTACCCTACCACTCCTGATTTGCATCAGGGCCCCACCAGCTAGACCATTTGCCACTGATTGCTGGGGAAGCAAAAACCGCTGCATATTTAAAACCTCCTCCAATTCAGCATGGGGAGGGGATGGGGCAATTGGCAAAATGAAAAAAAACATTAAAGAAGCTGCTGTGGGGGGCGCTTTCAGCACAATTTACAGAGATTCCCTACTTTTAATAAGAGAGGAAAGGATACCACTTTAATTTCTATAGGGGGTTCCAGATATGGACTAACGGTGTATGCGACCCTTACCAAATAAAGGGTGATACTTTTAATGATGAACATGCATACATCCATCTGATGAAGTAGGCTATTGCCTATGAAAGCTCATGCCTCTTTGAAGCAGTTAGTGGCTAAGGTGATTCTCAACCAGCGTGCTGCAGTACTTTGGGGTGCCATGAGATTCTTTGAAAGGTGTCACAAGATACCGCACAATATTAGGTTTGCAACCACTTTACACGATTCACAAGAAAAACCCAAAGGTTGTGTTCACATATGGTACGGGCATTTGGTTTCCCGGGGACACCCATGCCATGTGCACTCTGACGCGCAGCAAGTTACCCCAGGGTGGTAGGGGAGGCTGGGGCCAGCAATGGGCTGGCCCCAGAAGCCTTACCTGGAGGCCACCTGGGGCTACAGCAGCAGTAATTCTGCTGTGTGGAGCCTGGCCGGCAGCCTCAGTACAGCTCTGGCCAGCCCAGTTCCACTTTTTGAGAGGCACACGCTGCCCCGTCGTGCACTGCTCTGCTTTTTTTCTCCGTGGGTTTTTTTGACCCGGGGTGAAACCCTCTGTGCTGTTCCCTTGCAGTGCAGAGAACAACTGAACATGTGGTATGGGGTTGTGACACGGCATACCACATGACTGCACTCATCTGGAGAGAACCACTGCACTAAGGCGCTACCCTGTCCTACCTTGTGCCTGGCTTCAGACAGGCAACCCCTGCATAGTGCTCTTAATTGGTTCCTGAAAAACCAAACGTTAAGCGAAACCGAAGGTATTTGATGACCCAAGATGGCGACTGCAATTATTTTTAATGACAGAAGACAGCAGCCCCGAGCGTTATAACGAAACTCGCTGAGCGTTAAGTGAAATCAGGTATCAATTTCAAATGTGTGCTATAGCGAAATAGCGCTAAGTGAAACAGCGTTAAGCAGGGGTTGCCTGTATTGGTAATCACCTCTGTGCACATTCATATTGAAATATATATATATATATATATATATAGCTTACATGCTCACCCCACTTGGCCCAAACAGATTCTGGTTGGTTGTTTTCTGAAGACTAAGATACAGTGGGTTTTTTATTTCTAATTGATGTTAGTGTCATAGAAATTCAAAGAATGTTTTACATTGATCTTCTGGTTCAGGTTACCTGAACCTGACAATCTAAAATACATCACTTTTTACTGTAGTATTGCTTGTGGGTGTTGAAATGATATATTTTTATGGGGGATTTAGAAAATCAGAATAATAGATTTATGGAGCAATATCTTGCATGAGGCAGCTATTTAAAAGGTTGTGCCTTAAGTATAAGCTCAAATATGCTAGTTTGGCTCAGGAAATCTTACATTTATTAAATATTTAGTAAACCAGTTGACCAGAATGAATCTTACAGAAAATGTAGGCATTGATCTTGATGCTTCTGGATATCCTTTCACTGGACTGTGACACAGGAACTGTGGTAGCTGTTCATCAGGTTGTAAACTGGTATTTTAAAATGTTGCTAAATAGCAGGAGTGAAATCCTGATTCAAAGGACACAGTGGGAATGTTATTGATTTCCAGGTGGCTTGGACTTCACTACAACTATATTACTGTTAAACATTTTTCTTCATATATTCATCAGTAACATTTGAAAAATACCTCATAACCACAGGTGAAAGATGGGGGGGAAAAAGAGGTTTATCTCTGTTATAAGCCATATATATGTAGTCCTGTTAAAGCAGTGGTGATGACTGACAGTAGGTAACTCAGGAATATATTTTTTTCAGATGCAACATGCTGGTATACAATTCTCTTAACATTTTCAAATAAACAAATCAAATTAAGTCCAACAGGGGTTTTTTGTTTGTTTGTTTTTTGGCCGGGGAAAAGGAAAGAAGTGGGGAGGCTATATTTATTATTCTACCATATTTGCTTTACTTCACTCTACGGTGCTTTCTTTCATGAATAAGTCATTGTGAATTATTGCCACGGTAAAGTCATTGGTAGTCTACTTTTGTTGCCAATCTATTGTACGTGAGGGGAAAACATTTAAAATAATCCAAATAATATTTTTTAATTTCATTCTAGCAATATTTAAAGTTATAGACTCAGAAATACTATATTTATATTTAATATGTGAAAATCGTTCCTATGTTATATAATTAACAGATTATGCAAGCAAATAAAATAAGCATACTGTATCAGAATCAGATTTTAAATGAAATTACTAATGTAAAATACATCAAATATTCTAAAATAAAGAGTAATAAAATGTATTTTTACATCTCTAGAAAGTCATGTGAATAATTTTATTTGCTATCTGTATTTCAAGGATACTTCTGAAGTCTGACATTGAGTTGTTGGAATGTCAAGTTATCTTTGCATTAGGGTTGAATTAAAATCACTGAAATTCCCTTAACCTTCTTATCAAATTCCCTGCAGAATTATCTTATTTTATAAGTTATAACAGTGGCGTTTTATAAACATTTATAAAAATTAATATTTTATAAATTACTCGGGTAGTGATTTGTATATATAACGGGGAATTATTTCAGCAGGCAGCAGAAAGCAGAGCAGATAAGGGGAAGGAGATTAGAGTGGACTCTGAGACAATGTGAGGCTACTTAGTGGCACACCTGCCAAAAAGGTTGGCTCCCGCTACTCTAAAGGGAATGTTAGTCTTATAGCCCAATTATACATATAATTACAATGCTCAGTGTGCAGGTTTGCTTGTCTTTCTGTTTATACAACATGTACCATAGATTTCAGGTCAACGTCATAATACTAACATATAAGTCCTCCCCAAATTGTACCAGAACTAGACAAACTAAATATAAGACAGTAGCAAAATTAGTGGACTGGGTAGTATACTGGCATTATTAGGACTTCCTAATAATTAGGATCTCCCCAAATCTTCCCCTCTCCCCAAACTTATAACTTCCTTAATCCCTTTCTCAGCCCCATTAATAATGTTTTCCATTCCCATCTGGCCCTTTAGTGCACCTCTGATCATGGAATTATCTGCGGAGCTTTCTCAAGGCAACAGTTTCTGCTCCAGAGCCTCCCCAATCCTTGGCTGGGAGCTGTCCAACATGTGTTCCACAAAAGCCCTTAGCTTCTTTCTGGCTTGAGTCTGAATAATTTGTTTTCCCTAACCTATTTCTTCTATATTTGTAAAGATGGGTGGAGTCAAAAGTAGACAGATCCAGCCTTTAAAGGGATTTAAAACACTGAGGTCCCTTACTGTCAGGTCAGGGTTAGGAATCTCTGTCACATTATGATAATCGTTTCATTTGATTTTTTTAAGAGACCACATAAAACTTCCTTTGTTCAGACTCCAATCAGAAAGCCAAGCAATAATTTATTTTGCCAAAATGAATGCTGCCAAAATTAATAAACTACAATTAGAAAACATTCTGGCGCCAACATTCAGTTGGATCTGAGACGTGAACTGATCTTTTAATACTATGTTCAACCTTACTAGTGCAAACATACCTGCTCCTGCTAGGGCTAGGCAGTTTCATTTACAGAACACACTTACATGCCATTTGAAACAGCATATCCAGCAATGCCCCTTTGCCTACCTGTTCTCTGTATGTGCCTTTTTTTTGGATGGTGACATCTTTATGCCTGTTAGGGTAGAAGCTATAATGATCCCATATTCATGTTTCTTAATGTTTCTTACATTTAACCCAAATGAAAAGTAAAAGTTACACCCCACAGTTTCAACAAGGCTTACCTCAACAGATAACATATTATTTCCAGTTTGGCAAAACCCGCCAAGGGTTGTGATTCATTACATGTCAATGAGAACACATTCTTATTTTACCTGGGCACAGAATCCATCAGTCGTGTGACTTCAACTCCAAAGTGATCTAGTGGTATAAAAATGGCCCATTATAGCCATGTGCAACTATTCCATCTCTTAAACTATTTTACATAAATACTGGGAAAGACAAAACCAAGAGTGCTTATGTCAACGGTTATTACTAAGATAAGTTAAATATCAAAAAACATACAGAAAATGATAGTGCAACTCTACGTTTAGTATTGTTTAACCATTTCATCCTCAGGATGCTTTGGTGCTAATTTAAGTAGTGGTTTCATTGTCCTGTAGAAGAACACTGGCTTTTCTTAATGACCTTAACTGAAATGATTCAACCATGAACAGACTTTGTAGGTATGAATGAATGGCCAAAGCGCAGATGCTTTCCATACCTAGGCTATTCAGTACTCAACTGGTAAAAGACAAAGTTAAATACATTTGAGGACAGAAACAGTAAGCAACAGCAGCCTTATTGAAAGACTACAATAATAAAGTAAAATCAGATCTAGGTTCTAAATAAGACAGAGACTGTCCATGCAATGCCATTTTTGCTTATTTTTTTACCCAGTATCAGTTTAATGCTCAGTCTCAGGCGGGTCGTGGCTATGATGATTCCATTCATATCAAACTAAGGATAATGCTAAATATGTAAGATCTAGTGGGAGTCATGCTCTCTAAAACAAGAGAATAAAAATGAGAAGGCCTGACACAGAAATCCCAAATAGAACAAGCAGAATATGGAAAGGCCTTTGGAGTATTACAGTGACAGAAATATTTCACTAGATTAACATAGTTGAGAGAATAAGACCACTGAAAATTGGGAGAGCCACCTTCCTAGTTGGAAAAGCATATGAAGTAATTGATCAGATTTTTTCTTCTTAGCAGTGCTCAGATATTTTTTCTACAGTCTAATCAGTCTGTGGACCTGATCCAGAACAAATGTATCAGCATGGATTCACCAAGGACAAGTCATGCTTGACCAACCTGATTGATTTCTATGATTAGATGACTGGCTCAGTGGATGGGATATACCTTGACTTTAGCAAGGCTTTTGATACCGTCTCCTACAACATTCTCGCAGGCAAGCTAAGGAAGTACAGGTTGGATGAATGGACTGTAAAGTGGACAGAAAACTGTCTGGGCTCAGAGGGTAGTAGTCAATGGCTCGGTGATACTAGTTGGCAGCTTGCATCAAGTGGAGTGCCCCAAGGGTTGGTCCTGGGGCCTATTTTGCTCAATATTTTCATCAATGATCTGGAAGATGGGCTAAAGTGCACCCTTAGCAAGTTTGCAGATGACACCAAGCTGGGGGGAGTAGTAGATATGCTGGAGGGTAGGGCTAGGATTCGGAGAGACCTTGACACATTGGAGGATTGGACCAAAAGAAATCTCCTGAGGTTCAATAAGAAGAAGTGCAAAGTCCTGCCCTTAGGACAGAACAATCCCATGCACCAGTACAGGCTGGGGAGTGACTGTCTAAGCAGCAGCTCTGCAGAAAAGGACTTGGGGATTACAGTGGGACAGTAAACTGAATATGAGCCAACATTGTGTCCTGGTTTCCATGAAGGCTAACAGCATACTGGGCTGCATTAGTAGGAGCATTGCCAGCAGATCAAGGGAGGTGGTTATTCCCCTCTATTTGGCACTAATGAGGTCACATCTGGAGTACTGTGTCCAGTTTTGGGCCCCCCATTACAGAAAGGATGTGGAGAAATTGGAGGGAGTCCAGTGGAGGGCAACAATAATGGTAATGAGGCTGGGGGACATGACTTATGAGGAAAGATTGAAGGGACTGGGTTTATTTAGTGAAGAGAGGAGAAGACTGAGAGGTGATTTAATAGCAGCCTTCAACTACCTGAAGGAAAGAGGATGGAGCTAGACTGTTCTCAGTGGGGGCAGATGACAGAACAAAGGAGCAAGGGTCTCAAGTTGGAGCAGAGGAAGTGTAGGTTAGATATTATGAAAAACTCTCACACTAGGAGGGTAGTAAAACACTAGAAAAGGCTACCCAGAGAGGTTGTGGAGTCTCTCCCCTTGGAGGTTTTTAAGACCTGGCCAGACAAAGCCCTGGCTGGGATGATCTAGTTGGGTATGGTCCTGCTTTGAGCAGGGGGTTGGACTAGATGACCTCCTGAAGTCCCTTCCAACCCTGATTTTCTATAATTCTGCAACTCTAAATGCTTATTTTCATAGAAGACCTATTTGAATATACTCTATAAGTAAGCTGTGCCTACTGCATATAAAAAACAAGGTTTAAACTGGCCTTAAAAATGTTTTACAGCTATATATATATTAGGTATATCATTGCAATCCTACTTTCAATGGCCTCTGTTCTTTCCAGGAGTTCATACTGTATTCATAACCAAAGAATCTGAATGCCTTCCGGTAGCATGTTAAACAAGATGCCTAATATCCAGCAGACATGATTTGGTGTCTCATCCTCTTTTAGCAGAGGTAATTGTATATTCAGAAGAGTGGGTTTTTTAGTAAAATGTTTTGTATACTTTTTTTGTTTTTGATTTTATGCATGTGTTGCTACATGTTTATGCAACGTTTTAAGAGGGGCACATGGTGCTATAGGTCGAGGTTTGTGATAGCCCCTAGTTCCTGTGGGAGTTCATTCCTGCAGCAACAATCTTTCCCTTTACAGTTCAAAGTTTCACTGGGCTGAAGAGGCAAATTTGTTAACCACAGTCATTATCCTGGAGACTGTTTTAGATGCCCTAGAGCCTCAGTGCAAAAATCAAAGACTATCCATTTAACTTCATAGTCTACTGCAGCGGTTCTCAACCAGGCTGCTATGGCACACTGTGATGCCTTGAGATCCTTTCAAGAGTGCCATGGGGTACCATACAATGTTATCACTGTTAGGTATGCTAACATGATGCACAAGGTACATCCAGAGATTTCAAACAAATCTATTGCTAAAATCATTCTAATGCTTTGTGTGGTCTTTCTGAATTCTTTGCAACAGAACTGCTCTGTTATTTTTCTGTAATCAAAAACTGAGTGAAAACTAAGAGCTGAAAGAGCCACCCAGATACCACATGAAGAATTGATGCAGTACAGGAAAAAAAACCCATGAATCACACACCACTGGTTATAACATATCACCCCTCCCTCGAACCCATACAGAAAATTGTCAAGCAATTGCAACACATACTAGAAGGAGACCCTATTCTTAAAGAGAACTTCCCAGAACCACCCATCCTAGCCTTTAAACAAGCACCAAACCTCACTAACCTCATCACCAGAAACAAAATTCCTATGGCCCAGAACACACTGAATGGATACAGACCATGCCATGATAAGAAATACAAAACCTGCCAACACATCTCCACCACCCCCACAATTACTACACCCCACAACAGAGCCATCAGCATTCCCGGATCTTACAGCTGCACCTCCAGGAATGTAATACATCTCATCCAATGCACGAGATGCCCTGATGGAAAATACGTAGGAGAGACCAAACAACAACTGTGCACCAGAATGAACGCACGCTGGAAATCTATCAAAGACAAGAATACCTAATTACCGGTGGGGACACATTTCTCACAAGAAAATCACTCTGTCTCCAATCTCTCAGTTCCAATCCTCAAAGGGAACTTACAAAACATTTTTCTCAGATGAGCCTATGAACTTCACTTCATCAACCTCCTGGATACAAAAATTCATGGACTAAATATAGACATTGGATTTATGACACACAACCTGCCTGACATCTGACTCCCCAGGTATCTCTCCACTATTTAACTGCTACTTTCATCCTGCTTCCCCCCCAACCCAGCCTGTCTCTTACCCACTGACTCCTCAATTTACATCTTCACTGACTGGCTTTCATGCAGACTAACCTCTGGCTTCTTTACTATTAATTCCATCCAGGAAGAGCACACACCAACTGCAGAGACTTCCTCAGCCTGACAAAGGGTTTTTAAACCTGAAAGCTTGCTAAGAACATTTTTTTCCAACTATTTAGGTTGGTCTAATAAAAGATATCAGATTCACCCAAAGAACCTTGTCTGCCTATAAATATTATATGTGCATGGGGCTAGATTCAAATTGCCTCAGCAGGTAAATAACTGAGAGTTACCAAGGAGTTGGAGGCCTAAGTCCTAAGGACTGGTTCAAATTGGCCTGGCACCACAATATAAAAGTCATTAATTACATCCTTAAATTAGTTATGCACCTCTACATTGGAATTTGGCATCTCCACTCAGACTTACACATATTTGGAACTAATCAAGAGCCGACACTTACACACCTCACTTCCATTTAAGTCCCCTCATGATTCAAATGGCTGATTGAAAGGTCACAAATTTTGTGTACTGCCCTGGACTGGCCACAGCCATTAGGCAGACCAAAACAATGTCTAACTTACGGACAGCACCGAATTCAACTCAGAACCAGCAAGTATGAAATATATATCTGCTGTTGGAGTCATTCTACAGATATTGTCTTCTTTACATCTTCCTAGATTGGTTTACATCTGGTCATCTTTGCACTGCAGGTCGGGACATCGAGCCTTTATTTAAGTGCTATGTTGTATGGAGATCTTAGTCTGGCCCTCTGATCTACAGACATCAACTCTGTCCCTGAATTTCAGCTTCATGCAGTGGTAATAGTAGCAGCAGTAGTAGTTTCCAAGAATCTTCTAATACAGGGATTCCCAAACTGTGTTACACATACCCCTGGGGTGTACACAAGACATCTCTGGGGATTACGCAAGAGAAATTGTGTAATGATGGATTTAATTTTCATTATAATAATAATTGGCATTTAAGGGGTTAAAATATGCTGGTAGGTGTACAGGGGCAGCTGGTAAATCTGGAAGAGGGTACACAATAAGAAAATGCTTAGGAATCTCTGTTCTAATAGATACAATAGATCTTACCTACATTCCTCCACAATCCTGCCATCTCCAACAACAACAATAGTAATGAACACCTCCTTCCTTTGTTTATAAGTTGTCAGATAGCAAACTTATCAGGACATAGGTTTACCTTTTTATCTGCAAAGAACTGCTATAAAATAATGAATCAAAAGGAATCAAGTCTTTCAGTAATCCCTGGAGACTAATGAGTTTTATTTTGATTTTTTTTTTCATTTTTATCACTCAAGTGTTTGCTTGAAAAACTTTGCCAATACAGACACCACAAAATAAAAAGGTCCATTCTCTTGATATCACAGTGTTGTAGGTTTTTTCTCTCCAGCTTAATTAAAAGTTTTCTATATTTCCAGAGCTAATGAATTGAAATTTGGTTGGAAAATGTCTACAGTAATATTTTATTTTGGGGCCTTACATCACAATTTTGTATTCTTAAAGACAGAATAATTTAACTCCATGGGAAGGCATTGGAAAGGCATTTCCAACCTAGAACATGGGAGGGCACTAAAGAGTTATACATTGATCTGTCATATCTGAAGTTTTCCCCAGAATGTAAAAATGGTACTAAAATTGATATTTCAGATTCATCACTTATACATTTATTTTGACTGTATTTTCTCCTGATATTAAACTGAGAAAGAGACCTCAAGGAAGAACCTATCTTGGATGTTTGAACTGGTTGCCTAATCTCTGGGGGAAAAAAAAAACCCTGTAAAACCTTGCTTTGCTTTTGGATTTAATTGTGTATCAACCAAGTAAAGAAAAATATCTCTCTGTCAAAAGTTAACTAATAGTAGGCCCAAAAGAAATACAGAGACACAGAAGGAGCCTGAAGGCATGCTGTTTAAATTATACTATACTTTTTAGAGTGGGTAATTCAGTAGAAGTCATTTATAATGTGGAAATAGAATGTTTTTTAAAAGTATAAATATAATCCTTTATGTATGTATTTATTTATTTTTGTAGAACTGAACTGAAACTATTAAAGAATTGAAACATTTAGGTAACAGATTACAAATCTCATTGCACTTCCAAAGGGAGGAGGGAGGGACGGACTACTGCCAGGTTATTAGCAAATTCACAATACTTTCTTAATTCCCAGAGAACCAGAACTTGGCTCCTTTTGGAAGGCAACAATCCCTCTTCATGTGTAAATGGTACTGGTTTTGTTGACAGAAATGAACAATGTGCATCCATTTACATAATTAATGATGAGTAAGCTCTGTGTTCTTAAAATGCTAAGACAATTCTTTTCATTTTCTGCCTGTGAGAGGTGCACGGTTACATTTCAGGAGACAATAACTCACGTTCTTCTTTGTAAAAGCATATGTGAATATTGGCTCTGCATTAAGTGTAGCTGGATATTTTAAAGGGCTGGATCATTTTTTAACTAATTGTAATTTTTTTAATTGTATGTGCTAAAATCAAGTCATAGGCACTAGAGAGAAATCTGATCACTACCAGGGCCAGGAAGTATTCCTTTTTCTCTACTTCTATCTGAAAAAAATCACGTAATTAGATAAAGCACCTTTATTGGAGAATATAGGAGTATAAAAATGGCCATTTTAAGAGTGAAGGTGCCAGACCCAGGGTCTGTCTTGTCCCTGTGGAGACCCTTTTGGAACATCCTCCACTACATTATTCAATTGTCTAGTCAAAGAGGAGAAGAAAGAAGTAGGTGTGTTACATAATCACAGAGAAACTACGAGCTGAGAGATGATTAGCTATGTTAGTCTGAAGGTAGGCAAAAGATAGGGCAGGGTGGCACCATACAGACTACCTGGTTCAAAGAGGCATGAGCTTCTCTCTGAACAAGTTAGTCTCTGTGGGAGAATATGAGTCACTAATATGATGTAAGTGTGAAAAAAGGCAAATGTGAACCTAGGATATATTATCTGAGGTATATCCAGTAGAGACAGGGCCAACCCTAGTCTTGGGGGGTCTCCAAGTTTCTTCTGCAGTGCAGGGCATAGCTACTAGCACCAGGCAGGCCCCACAGGAGAGGCTCTGTGGTGCCCCACAAAGCGCGGGGCCTGGGGCAGTCGCCCTGATTTGCCATACCCTAGGAACAGCCCTGAGTAGAGATATGGAATTATTAAAAGACACATGTGATAGCTCAACTAGACTACAATATACAACTCCATGTTCAGGGCAGATTTCTTCAAACTACAAAAAAGAGCTGTGCAGGGGACTGGATAGTCTAAGGTAGAAAGTGAGAAGAATGATGAGGAGAAACTAAAAAGGTTTCTTCTTTAACTTAGCAAAATGAAGGCTGAGATAGGATATGATTGCTCTCTATTAGTGTTATGGCAGTAAACACCATACAGATAAAATAGTTATTTAAGCTAAGGGAACAGGCTGGCATAAGAACAAGTTGTTAGAAACTGGCCATGGATGAATTTAGGCTGGGAATCAGACAAAGGTGTCTAACCATCAGTTCATTTTGGTGCTCGAACAGCCTTCCAGTGAGCTGCTTTTACCATGAAGTTTGATACGTTGAAAAAAGGGATTATGTATTTATCTGTGGCAGAGATGACTGAACTTGAGGTCCCTTTCATTTCTATGCCCTAATGCAGTGATTCCTGCAGGGGCATGCCACAGCACACTAGTGTACCACAAGAGTAGTGAAAGGATACCATGAAAAATGGTCTGGTTGAGGCCCTGGATGGGCCAGCTGCATGCAGTAGAATCAGGCCCCAGCTCATCTGGCAGATTCAGGCCTTGGTTGGGCTGGCACCATATGATGGGATGAGGCCCACAGACCAGATACGAGCTGCAGGCTGGTGAGTGAAGCATGCCACCAATTTTAATACAGAAAAAAAAATTGTCCCAGGAATCAAAAGTTTGAGAAGCACTGCCCTAATGTTTCTAGTCCATGGGAGACCAGATATCTTGTTTGATTAAATAGAGGATTCAGGTAATCCTTTCAGTGAACAGTAAGAAGCAGCAATTACTTTCAAGTAAATATACACACAGCATTCCAAAGGCTTGATGAGCATCTGTATGAGATATTCACTAGAGCTGTGTGAAATTTCAGCGGGTGTTTTGTTTCAAAGCTGTTAAAATGCATTTTGAGCTTGAAACAGTGAAATCTAAATTAAACGAAAAGCTTCAAAATAGCTTTGAAATGAAATGAGAGCACTTGAAACATTTCAGAAGTTTCTAAATGTTTCGAGTTTTGAAGCTGGGCTTGCTTGCAGCTAAACAGAAACTAAGGAGAGGGAGGGGGAAGGACTGCTCTGATATTGACATATGGCTAGCCTGTGACTGTGATCCTTCCCTTAGGTCCCTTCCAATCCCAGTGCTCAGGGGGAGGGAAGGAAAATCAGCATAAAGCATCACACGCCATGAGTTTTGCTTGTCAGCACCACGAGGTGCAGTTTCCCAGAAACCCCTGCACCTATCTCCTTGAAGCTCGGCAGGCTTCATGGCCTCAGCAAGGGCTACCATCCCTGCTGTTTTCATTGTCTTTGATATGCCACAGCAAGCCCACTGGGCAAACTTTGCAAATCTAGCAGGCCAAGACACTCAAGGGAATCCACCCCTACCCCAGCCCCAGAACAATGGGTAGGGAAGACTAGGGCCTCCAATGGGACACTTAACATGCCTGTACACCAGTGACAGGAGCTTGGGAAATAAACAGAAGGAACTGGTCCTCCTGCTAAACAAGAATGACTACGATCTCATAGGGATAACAGAGACCTGGTGGGACTCCACCTATGACTGGGCCACAGGTATAGATGGCTATACCTTGTACAGGAGAGATCGTATAGACAAAAAAGGTGGGGGTGTGGCTCTCTATGTCAAGGAAAGCTACACATCCCTGCAAACCAACATTGGCGTCCAGGGTGGATGACTGGAGACCGTCTGGGATAAAATCCGTGATGAACATGGCACAAGGGACACAATGGTAGGAGTCTACTGCGGACCTCCTAATCAGGATCAAGAGCTCAACCAGGAATTCACCAAGGAATTGGCTAAGGCTGCACACTCCCAGTGCATGGTTGTTATTGGAGACTTCAACTACCTAGATATCTTGTAGGAAGAGCACTCGGCTAAATCTGAACGGTCGCAGAGCTTCCTCACATACATGGACGAGCTCTATCTGACTCAAGAAGTCTATGGGCTGACAAGAGGTAAAGTGCTGCTTGACCTGGTACTGGCAAAGGGGGATGATCTAGTCAGCGACCTAATGATCAAAGGGAAGCTGGGAGACAGTGACCATGAGCTGATTACTTTCACTATCCACCATAAAGCTGGCAAGTCAGTCAGCAATGCAAAAGTCCTCAACATCAGGAAAGCTGACTTTGACAAGCTCAGGAGGCTTCTTGGCAAGGCCCCAAGGGACCACAACCTGAAGGGGAGGGGAATTCAGGTTAGTGGTTGCTACTTAAGCAAGTGACCCTGAAAGCACAAGCAATATTTATCCCATCTTGGAGGAAAGGTAGAAAAAGGGCACAGCAGCCCCCTTGGCTCTGCAGGGAACTTGTGGACCTCCTTTGTCTAAAAAGAAAGACCTATAAAGGATGGAAGACTGGAACCACCTCAAAGGAGGAGTATTCTGCACTGGTCTGGACCTGTAAGGAGAAAACCAGGAAAGCCAAGGCTGCAACTGAACTCCAACTGGCTCCACATATCAAAGACAATAAATTGTCCTTTTTTAGATATGTGGGGAGCCAGAGGAAAAGCAAGGGTAACATTGGACCCCTGCTAAACCAAAAGGGACTACTGACAACAGACGCCCAACAAAAAGCCAACTTGCTTAATGGGTATTTTGTATCAGTTTTTCACTAGCCCCAAAGGGCGGCCCTGCTCAATACAGTACAGCACGGCCAGGGTGAGGGAGAATTATCAATGTAGACCATGTGAAGGAACACCTTGAGAAGCTGAACGTCTTCAAGTTAGCTGGCCCAGACAGTTTACACCCCAGGGTACTTAAGGAGCTGGCAGGCATCATAGCTCAGCCACTGGCACAGATCTTCAAGAACTCGTGGCACTCAGGTAAAGTGCCTGAACATTGGAAGAAGACCAATGTGGTGCCCATCTTCAAGAAAGGGAGGAAAGTAGATCCAGGGAACTGCAGGCCTATCAGCCTGACCTCTATCCTGGGAAAGATCTTGAAAAAAATTATCAAAGAAACCATTCTTGACAAACTGGCTGATGGCAACATCCTAAGGGATAACTAGCACAGGTTTGTTGTGGGTAAGTCTTGCCTGACCAATCGCTTCTTCTTCTATGACCAGGTGACCTATCACCTGGACAAGGGAGAGGAGATTGATGTCATATATCTGGACTTTAAAAAAGCCTTCAATCTGGTGTCCCATGATCTCCTCATGGAAAAATTGGCCAACTGTGACCTCAGCTACATCACAGTCCAATGGCTGGGAAATTGGCTTTGAGGTCAGACCCAGAGAGTGGTAATAGAAGTAAATCATCGTAGTGGACCGTGACCAGTGGGGTCCCCCCCCAAGGCTCGGTCCTTGGGCCTATACTCTTTAACATCATTATTAATGATGTAGACATTGGTATCAGAAGCGGACTGGCTAAGTTTGCCGATGACACCAAACTTTGGGGTAAAGCATCCACACCTAAGGTGATCCAGGCCAACCTAGACAGACTCAGAAAGTGGGCAGATGAAAACCTGATGGTGTTCAACACTGAAAAATACAAGGTACTCCACCTCGGGGAAAAAAACCCACAGCACACTTATAGGCTTGGCAGTGCTACGCTTTCTAGCACCACAGCCGAAAGGGACTTAGGGGTCATGATTGACCAAATGATGAACATGAGCCACTAATGCAGTCTCGCAAGTGGTAAAGTAAGCAAAACTCTGACTTGCATCCATAGATGCTTCTCAAGGAAATCCCAGGATGTCATCCTCCCACTGTACTCAGCCTTGGTGAGGCTGCAGGTGGAGTACTGCATTCAATTCTGGGCTCCACAATTTAAAAAGGATATAGAGAAGCTTGAGAGCATCTAGAGGAGAGCCACGTGCATGATCAGAGGGCAGGAGAACAGGCCTTATGATGAGAAGCTGAGAGCTATGGGACTCTTCAGCCTAGAAAAGTGCAACCTCAGGGGGGACTTGGTGGCTGCCTGTAAGTAAATAAGGGGTGTACATCAGGATCTGGGGGAACGCCTGTTCACCAGAGTGCCCCAAGGGATGACAAGGTCAAATAGTCACAAACTCCTCCAAGACCATTTCAGGCTGGACATAAGGAAAAACTTTTTTGTTATCTGAGCCCCCCAAGGTCTGAAATAGACTGCTTCCAGAAGTGGTGCAAACACCTACTCCAGATTCTTTTAAGAAACATTTGGACGTTTATCTTGCTGGGATCCTTTGACCCCAGCTGACTTCCTGCCCCTGGGGTAGGGGGCTGGACTTGATGATCTTCCAAGGTCCCTTCTAGCCCTAATGTCTATGAACATTATTACATCTATGAATCAGGAAAGAAATGACAAAGTTATAGGCATTTTCGTGATTCCCCATTATAGCCTATGGGTGAAATGTGAAAACACATCAAAACAGCAAAACAGTTTCAACGAAATGAAACAGAACAGTGCTTCGAAACAGTGAAAAAAAAAAGTGTCCCTTCGAAACAGTGAAATGGAAGTCGAAATGAAATGGTGCTGTTTTGCACAGCCTCATATTCACTCAAATTTACTAAAACTGTCTGAAGTTTTAGGTATGTGTACTCTGCTTCCCTAAACATCCCCAGGGTCCTGCTCCCAAACACAGTTTGCCCACTCATTCTTCCTTCATATGTACCAAAATGGGAAAAGAGACAGAATGCACCTTGACTGCTCGTTCATCTGTTTCTAGAGTGCTCAAGGGCTGTAGCCAGGAGAACCTTCAAGGTGGCTTCACTACTTCCCACGCACACCCTTATGGCAAATGCTGCTTCCCTCACCACCAAATTCATTGTGTCTGTCAGTGGTGACAGGTCTCAGCAGTGAGAGGCAAGGGTCAGCAGCAGTGGCATTTGCATTAGGGGGCACGAGAACAATTGTCAGTACAGAACAGAAAGCTGGGACAGCAGCAGGCAACTTTGAGTAACAATGACAACGTCTGGATCACAAGCAGTGGACCCAGCCACCTTATTTCAGTCTCCAACCCCTTAGATGTTACCAACTCCTGCACTAGATGACTAGACCAGAAATTGCCTTTGCACAGAGGCACTTTCATACAGGAGCAGGTGATGGACAAGGGGCATGTCTATACGTGCACATTTACTGTGCAGTAACAGAAATTAGTGTGCAATACGGATGTATGTCTACACGTGCATGCCCATACTGCACAGTAAATATGGTGACTTACTTATCTGCATCATGCAGGTATCAAATTTACACACGATTAGTTACTATGCAGTAACACACGTGTAGATGCCTTACTGCACAGTAATACTTGTGTGTGTGAATTGACTTGGGACTAACTGTAGTCCCAAGTCAGTTCACGCACAGCGTTTATGCACTTTAACACCTGCACGTGTAGACGCCAGCCTATTTCTGTGTACTGCGCAGTAATTTACTGCACAGTAAATTTAAGCCAACATAAATGCACATGTAGACACGCCCAAGGGAACCAGCAGTGGATTGTTCAGAGAGGCATGTAGTGCAATAATGAAGAGAAATGAGCCTAGTGGAGATAAGGTCCAAATGAACTGATGTAAGGAAGAGTAAGTAGCAGTGTAGCATGCAGCGGGATTAGGACAACTGGAAACAGGCATGGACTAGATTGCTTTAGACTGGAACCATAAAGATGAGGTACAAAAAATTCTGATTTATACTTGCTCTTGCCTGATTTCCTGGACCTGGGAGACAGGGGGGAGGTGGGGCGGGGGTGGAGGAGTGGTTTGCAGGCAGCTGGGGGGAGTTGGGGTTGAGTGTGGTTGCCTCCCAAGCTGAACACAAATAGGACCCATATTTTAGATTGCTTGACCTCCCCTCCAGGCACCTCAGTAATATGTCTGGGGATAGCCATCTCATGCAAAATGTCCAGATAGTCAGTCACATGCGTGTGGCTCTGCATCCAGAGACAGAGTACCTCTAGATGTGCAAATACCAAAAATGTACTGTATATGTCCAAAAAAGCCACTTAGGTGAGCAGGAAAAAAGAAAATATGTCAAGGCCTAGGACTAAGCAGGCCAGCTATTGCAATGCTTACACAATGCTCTGTGCAGCACAAGCAGTTATTGCATGGACAAAGCACCCATGAGGAACTGTCCAGACATGACCAGATACCCCCTTTCCAACCTCCAGCCTCTGCTCAGCTCCTTCTCTAGAGGTGCAAACCTGACTCCGACTATGTCCCCTGCAAACATCTGCCTGCACACTTGAACTGACCACGCTCTTTCCAGGGGGAAAACGGGTTGAAGTGGATGGTGGGGGGTCTGCAAACCCTCCGAAAGGTGCTGCATGCAGGATTTTTGTAAATCAAACGTTGCATTGCAAAGAAAACCTTGGGGAAAAAAAACCCTCTTGCATCACACCTCCCATAACAGTACATCCTGCCTCCAAAGAAGCTGTTTTGGAGCTGCGGCAGCAGGCGTTAACCCCAACCCCCCCGCCCCCCTCGGCGACCATATCATATGCATTATAAT
>NW_005842228.1:0-8089 GCF_000455745.1 Alligator sinensis
TCCTGGCTCCAGCCCCAGCCACCAGCTCCAGCCCCTGGCGCCGGCTCCAGCCATCGGCCCCTGGCTCCCAGCTCTGGCTCCCAGCCCCCGGCTCCAGCCCCCGGCCTCCGGCCCCAGCTCCGGCCTCCAGCCCCTGGCCCCAGCCCCCGGCCTTCAGCCCTCAGCCCCCTTCGGTAAGTGTCCCACGCCGGACCGAGGTGGCGCGCTCACGGACCGCTGCTCCTTAGAGGCAGGCTGCTCCTTGGCTGGCAGGGCATTTTCTGTGAGAATTCCCAGACTCTGGAACTTCTCTCTGGCATGGTCCAAGACACCCTGACGTTGGTGACCTGGTCCCTCTCTCAAAAGACATCTGTCTAAAATGGAGGTTTCCAGAGAGAGTTGTGGGGAGGGAGGTTGCTTTCTGCCATTGAGAAGAGATAGGGAGAAGTTCTTGTAGGCAACTGAGTGGCTATATTCTTGTGAAAGGATTATTTTAATGGTGCTGGATTTTCCTTCTCTGAATGAGGTATTAGGGACTGGCAGTCTTGGATCAGCACCTTTTAAATTATTGTGTAAGTCAAAATAATTAAAAATGAGAATATGATCATGAAAGTCAGATCATAAGTCAGAATATGATACTGAAAGCTTTTCCTTTTTGTGTTTTTTTGCTTATAACATTATAATGCAAAAAGCCATTTTTATAAAGAAGGCTTGCTAATTTTCTAGAAAAATATGTTGTATGCAGAAAATGTTATCACTGTCTGTTGGTCAGCAGTTATTAAAAAGTGATCATAGTACTTTGAAACAGCATTTGTATATGAAATCCTATTTTAAACTATGATACTAAGAAGAATCACACTTGCTGAGCATATAAAACAAATTAGAGTTGCTTAATCTGTGTTGTTTCCTGATTTAATGTTCTGTTTTTCATATAGATCATGTTTGTCTCTTGTAAAAAAATCTTGGACCCTATAAAGGGAACCACTTATTGTGGTACTTTGATCAGACACTGAAAAGGTGTATGACCTTTATTTATGGAGGATGTGCAGGAAATGGAAATAGATTTGTTAATGTTGCCAGAAGTGTGCTCATAGAATGCACAGTGCACTGTACAGGCATCCTTCGAGTGCTGTTTATCCATTTTATCCAATGACTATTGGACAAAGGTGTAGTGGCTCAGCTTCAAATGTGTTGGAGGACTCTGGGTAATGCCTAACCTGTGGCCTGAGGCATGGGTTTGCATACATCTCCAGCTTGACACAAAAGTAGCTCAGCTATAAATGTGTATGTGGTCATTTAGGTTGGGAGTGTAAAGCCACCAGATGTGATGCTAGCTGTATTATTCTTATGTGTGCTGTTGGTACCAGAAACTGGCATGCCTGCTTCAGAGGGATATGTAACCTTTTTATTATCTGAAAATGTACAGCACTACCAAGCTAGGGTCGGATTTTGGTCTCTGATGCTCCTGCATGGCTCCATTGAAGTACATGATAACTGCCTACACTATATATACTATTTTATATATAGGGTTCCCTCACTTTATGTGAGTTCTGTATGTGTGAATTTGCTCGTATGCAATGACCCTTTTTATACTAAAAATTCGGTAGGTGAGAGGTATATTCACTCTTACACGATCAGTGTGCTGGAAGCCCAGTCAGCTGCTTTGTGCAGTGCATTGTGGGCCCATGCACACACCCCCAGCAGGTAAGTCTGTGGGGGAGGGGGAAGGGGCTTGGGGGTGCAGATCGAGGCCCTCATGGTGAGGGAGGGAGCAGGGCACAGGTAGGGGTAGGGGCTGCAGTGAGTGGGGCTCCAGCTGGGCCAGGTGGTGGGACAGGTGGAGCATAGGCAGCTAGTCCAGGTGTGTGGAGGGGCTCCCCCCACACCTGCACCAGCGCCGCACGTGAGAGGCAGGATGAAGGAGGCACCACTGTGAAACCTCCAGCCCAGGGACAGCCCCGTGCCCAGTGCTGGCCCCTGCAGCCTGACCCAGTTCAGCCCTGTCAGTGCAGTGCCCTGGGAGCTGTGAGCCATGAAGCTGCCCAGCAGCAGTGCCCGTGGCTGCCACTCAGGACAGCTGGTGCCCATGCTTCTGGAGCTGCAGCTGCCCCAGGAGCAGTGCAGAGGTCAGTACAGTTGAGGTCTTGGAATGTATCCCTATTTATTGCATTGCAAAGTGGGTTCCCTTTATGCAAATTCAAGTTATGTGCTGTGTTCTAGGAACGCAAGTACAGCATAAATTGCGGGAAACATGTACTGTGTTTGTTATAGCCAGGGCTCTGCTATGCTAAATAGTTGCTCCTATCATGTAGTACTACTTCTTAGCCTTACAAGATAATTCAGTGTTCTGTATTACAGTTGTCCTTATGTAATTTCATGTGCTTGATAACCTGGGTGTGCACTGTTTTCTGATGGATGGAATCATAGGTGCTTAAGCATTTGTAATTGACGGTGACAATTAGTGATTAACATACAAAAAGCTATTAGCCTTGTTACATCCAAGGGAAGGGAGATAGCCTTTTAACTTTTCTGTTTAATTCAGAAAGACCCTAATTCAGCAAAGCAAGTGAAGCAGGTGTTTAAAGTGCTTTACTGAATTGGAGCTCCAATGAGAAAAGCAGGTAAGAATAACAATGAATTTATCATCATGTAAATATATGTAATTTGCATTTCAGCTGAGCGGGAATATCTAAAAGAGACATTAACTGTGGATCTGACTAATTAGCTCCACAGTAAAGCATGAGCGTCTACATCTATATGTGGGGTGCTGTTAGGCATTAGGTAAATTAATTCACTCCACTGTAGGATTTTACTGCTTGACACAAGTACCATCCTATGGCAGAGTAATTTACTCCGCCGCAACATACATGTAAACATTGACTGGGGCTGACTTCTGGCTAGCCCCACACTGTAGCACCCTCAGCCCCTCTGCAACATATTGAGTTGGGTCAGAGCAGCCCCAGCCCGGCAGCATGACCCCCTGGGGCCCCTTGCCAGCCAGGGGGCTGCTCTGCCCCAGCTAACATGCTGTGCCTGGGAGCAATAAACTCTGGCATGAACTGCACCAGAGTTTATTGCATTGAATTAATTTCAGATGTAGCTGAGCCCATTGTCAACTAACAAGAGTGGAAGATGACGGGCCTGATTTTGTTAAGTTGGTGCCTTTTTATTTAGCCCTACTTTTATCTCTGAGTGCTATTTGGGTAAGTTATTACTTGAATCCTTTTACTAAAAGTAATGAGCTGCAGTGATGACCAACTATTCCAGTAAGTTCTAATAGTTGCTATTATACTTTCTCACTATGCCAGTGGGATGACTTAAATGTAATGAATTAGAAAAGTAATTGTTTTAAAATCCATGTGTTACAGTTCATAAATATTAAGGCTTCATTCTCCCAAATTAACAAGTTTGTTTAAAAAAATATTACCACTCATGGGGCTGGTTTGCTTTTCACTCAGTTTGATTTCACTTATATTTAATTCTGTTCTGATCCTTCCAAATATCTGCTTTTCATGCATTAGTTTAGAGGTGGCCAACCGGCAGCATAAGTGGCACAAGTTCAATGGGCAGCCTGTGTGTGTGGCAAGTGGTAGATCAGGGAAGGGACAGGTGGCAGGGAGCAGAAAGCAGAGTAGCAGGCCAGTCAGGGGAGGGGGATCGGACTGACACAGGAAGGGTACAGGGCTGATTTGTGGCACTCCTGCCAAAAAGGTTGGCCCCCACTGCACTAACTGTCCCTCTGCACACTTTCATGAGAGCATAAGCAAACTGGCAGAATGTGGCTGGGATCCAGAACTGAGCTTAGGAAGCTGGGACGGGGGCAGCATTCTAAAGGGATGTTGGCGGCTGCTAGAAGCCCAGTGAGAAGATCTGTTCTGTTGTGTATGACACCCTCCTCACTGCACAGTGTTAGGCAAGGCAGAGTTTCCTTTGCAGAAGTATTGTTCTAGGTAGGGTTTCCTTACCCAGGCCCCTGGAATGCTCAAGCCTCATTGCTTGGAGGTGGGGAAGATTTCACCCTACTACACAGCCAGTTAGTCTTTGTGCCATCCTGTTGCACAAACTGCTAGTTTCGTGCCCCCGGAGGCTTGTCCAATTTACCTCAAGGAGAGAGTCACACACTCAGGCTGGGTCCAACTCGAGTTTATTGTTTGCAAACAGTTCGACAAAGGAGTTCAGTGCTCAAAGCAAAGTCGACCCCGAGCCGTGTCCGAGGTTCCATTTTTATAGCTAACCTGAACAATAGATTCCAGCGTGGCAATTTGTAATTGGTTACATTTTTCTGCAAAGTTTAGTACATGCGTAGTTCTAAAACGGAAATGCGGCAAAGGCCTGCCGCATGCGCAGTTCTGAACTGTGGGCCCCCTTATTAACCTCGTGTCTTGGAGTAATTCTAGGGCAATGAGCGAGTATGATGTTTATAAAATTTATGTTCAAAGCAAGCATTAATTTATGTGTTCTAACAAGAAGCCTTGAATCTTATCACAAAGCGAGCGTTGCCTGGACTGTTTCTTATTATGACACTGCTTATCTACTGCAGGAGGAAAGAAGAAACAGCTCACAGTTCAGCTGTGAGGCCCTGTATAGTGAGAATAAGGGATCATGAGACATTTTTACCACAATCCTACCCTACCTTCTGCCTGACTTCATACTAACATGGCTAACCACCTCTACCCTTGTTGGGTTGTACTGGATGCTCTGGATGCTTCTTGAAATAAAGCCTGGGCAGTGGGGTGGAAGGATTTAAAAAAAATCAAACCAGAGCCACATTCTCCCTCTGAGCCAAGGAGTTTCCAGCCTTGAGGAGTGGGGAAGGGAATCAAGTGGATCCAAGGAATCCTGAGCAAAGCAGGGCACATCCCCTCTTTTCTGCATCCCAAATATCCTCCCCCTATGAAGTCCAGTCTATCCCAGCCAGCAAGTCTTCTTAAGAACTTTGCTGGCAGGGGCCTTTCCCTTTCTTTTCTCCACCCACCAAACCCTTATACTTCCTTGTGCTACAATAGAGTAAACATGGTATTTACAGTTAGGAACAAGTCACAAGTTTGGGGATTACCTACCCTTCAATGGGGTGTCCTGTTGGTAACAGTTCTAGTATTGTGATATGTGCAATAAGGTAATTGTGAAAGCAAACCTAAAGACTGCTTCTATCAGCAGCAGAAGTTATGGTACACATTCATGAAGTTGTGGCACAGGCACCAGCTGCATCCTGAAGCTGTTGGCTGCAGTGGGAAACAATACAATTGCTCACTTGCTTTTTCTTCTGGGCCACTACTGCTAATTGGAGAAAAAAACTGTAAGTATGTAGGCAACTATCTTCCTCAGTAACTGCACACTGATTTTCTCCAAGCTTGATAATTGCAATCATAATAGGATGCAGTGAAGTAGTTGTCTTGGTATTTGTGCTACCCATTTTCATTCTTCAGAAAAGTTATGTATTATGCAGTCCTTCAGGACAGATGTATGTGAGAGGTGGTGCTGTTAGCACATTCAGGCCTAGGAAATCCTGTGAATCCATTGGGTTTTCTCCAAGTTAATAAAAAGCTAACATGTTGAACCTAACTCTGTTAGGGATAAATCAGTCTAAATTATGGTTGCATGTAAATGCACTTTGTACATGTGCTGTAAAATAAATATGAGCTAAAACATTCAGTTTGTAAGAAGTCTGAGTTAGTCAGTTCCTCTGTTTGAAGGTGATGGCTAAAAGAAAAGCCATATTATACTGCTTTTTCAAATGGCAGGTTAAAAAACAATAATAGATAATGTGCTTCATTGTATCAGAGGATAGAGTTGGAGTTAGCTGCACCTTTTCCATGCTGCTCTTCCAGCATGTTTATTCTTACAGGACCTGCACTGGGGTAAACTGTCATAGCTCTTATGACTTCCAGAGATGATAAATCAACTTTGGAGCTATGACAACCTACTCTAATATCTTTGTACAACAAAAGTGTTCTGTCTCTGACTTGCCTTGTTATTCACATATGTTTTAGATGTTTTGATGTGGTATAGATAATAAAAAAAACAATCAATGAATGATAGTATCAGGTTGACTGAGCAAGTGTAAATGGGATTTTCTTAAGTGAAGGAACAATATTAACAGGATAGTGGATCACTAAAAGAGACCATTAACTAGGCTAAAGATTATAGGAATGGGTAGTCCAATGTATTTTTCTATTATTATGTTTTTCTACTAATACAGCAAACCTATTGAAACTTGCAAGAAAAAAATTAAACAAACCAATTTTTATGAGTTCAACCATGCTTCTTTTTAAAACCGTTTTAAGTTACTGTGTTTTGCAGCTTCAAAAAGATGCATGGGAAGAAACTAATTTTTAGCCCATGTTTAAATCCAGGGTTTTTATTTTAACTATAATCATAATATGCCCAGCTCCACATTTCTGTAAAGTGAAAAATGAACTGGAAAAGAATTATTTAAATTCTGACTTCTAAATACCTCTTTAGAGAAGGCCAATATCATGAGAGTTAGTGGCAACTACTCAAGTTCAAGTAGAACAGGCTGGGTCCAATAAAGACTTTTGTTGATTTGTTGAAGGCAGTATACCAGGGAAAGGAGAGTGTTAAACAGAGATGTTATCTGGAAGAGAGAGAATGCAAATACCATTGAACTGTTGACCTGATTTAACATGCATCTTTATTGTACAGAATGAAGAAAATTTCAGAGAGAGAGAAGCAGCAAAATAATCCAGTGGTTTATATACAAATGTACTAATAGAACAGTAATCTTCTTATTCATCACATTTATGAAAATAAGTCCTAGATTTTTGGCAGAGGTCTTTTTATATGAATTTTTTAATATAAATCTTGTCATTCCTGTGTCCTGTAGGTTATAAATAAAATCAGACTGGATATTCTTGCCTTTTTTAATAAAAAAAACAACTTTCCTACAGAGCCTGTAAATGGTATACTGGAACACTGTGTATGTTATTCGTCTAATTCTGCATAAAAGATAAATTTGAAGGATATATATATTTAATTTCAAATGTTAGTGTCAGGATGCACTAATACTTCACTCAGAATGCTGAATCCCTGAACTAAATCCAGAACTCCGTTTCACAGCTGGAAATGCAAGGACCTGAAGTCAATTTTAGGATGTTGTAAGTAGACCACTTGTAGGTTCTTTTTCTTCCTTCTCTTTTAGAGTAATTGCAGGATTGAATTTAACGTCAATGGGAGTTACTTGCCTGGGACAACAAGACAATATTCCCCTGCCAAGGCATCTTGTGACTCAGGGGTACATTGTATGAGATGCTTTCAAAATGGTTACATAGTATCAAGTAATCCTTATTTGTCAGTTGCTAAATTATGTCTTTTATGAAATGGCATAATTTATTAAGTCACTGTATGTAGTTTTATTAAATGTCCACATACAACACAGCAGGCAACCCACTTCTTTTTACAGATTAAAAATCCCTGCAGCCACACCCATGTCAATGGTGAACTTCATCTGTCCCTAGAGCTGGGGGGGGAGGGGGGTTCCCTGTAGCACACTTGTGTTGACCCAGTGTAAGCCTGCAGATTGCTGAGCCAGAAAAATCACGGTTTCCAGGGTTGTCTGGAAATGCCAGCACTACATCTGTTTACTACCACCTAACCCCAGGGTGGCAATTACAGGCACAGGGAAGGGTTCAGTTAAGAAACTCGAGGTCTAGGGCAGCTAACAGTTACTTTTTAAAGTATAAAGCACATATTTTAGCAGCAAGAGAGGACAGTCGGCTGGTAGAGAACAGGCTCTTACTTCCTCTTACTTCTTGGGGCCAATGAACACAGTGAACTTTTTATAAAGAAGAAAAGTATTCCCGGAGTAAAGTGCTGTGAATAGGTCTGGACGGAGGAAGCATGCACCGCCGGCTGTGCCGGGCCATAAATAATAGAACTGATTCATCTTAACACAGATTAATTTAATTTAATCTTCGTTCTTCCTTTGCATGTGCCCAGAGCAGGCCTAACGCTGATGCCAGGCAGGGCCTTGGACAGAGGCCGCGCGGACAGCGCCCGGCGGCGGCGGCGGCTGGGCAGGGCAGGGCAGGGGCGGGTAGCACTGCCCCCGGCCCCTCGCACGTCACAGCGCCCCCCCCGGCCGGGGGGCGGA
>NW_005842228.1:9224-56031 GCF_000455745.1 Alligator sinensis
CGCGGAACGCCGCGGGAAGAGCTGTTGCCAGACGCCGGCGGGCAGCGGCAGAGCGGCCCCGTGACCACAGCAGGGAGCCGGAGAAAACGTGGGACGTGAGGTTGCAGAAAACCTCCCTTCCGCTCAGCCCTGCCGCCCAGCGCTTGGGTCTGGGGCGGAAGAGAAGTGCAGCGCCGGCTCCTCCACCGCGCGGGTGCCGGCTCGGCAGGGGGAGCCTGGCCGGGGAGACCTGGAGGAGTTGTCCGCGGGGAACGGAGCCGCCTCCCATCTGCTGCTTCTTACATACACTGGGACACAAAGCACGTGTGAAAGATTTGGCAAGATTGGTAAAATAGCGCAGGATTGATAACTTTGAACAAGGGGAGAGAGAAAATTCATGCAACTTGTACCCCAGATGGAAAACCTTCCATTACTGGCCCGCGCCTTTATGGATGGGAGGAGAGTCAAACCCTTCATTAGTCAACTAAGTGAGGCTGCCCCTGTGGGCTGTGCGTCGGGATAGGCCGCTCTTTGTTGCGACGCTGTCTCCGCAGTGGTGTGCACAATGCTGCCTCTTGTTTGCCGTCATGTCAGTGACAGTCATGCCTTGAGTGGCGCCTGTAGCAGTCGAGTGTGTTGGGTGTGACAGCTGTTAATTCACCAGAAGAAATCCAGCGCTCCTGAGCGCGCCATCCTGTTCAGCTGCTCTAGATTACAACCTTATAGATGTCTCTGGCGTTTTACTGCTTACACTACAACATGTCTTTCAATATCTTCTGTTTCTTCTCGCTGCCACCTTTGTTTTTCCCTTTGCTGCCTAAGAAAACAAATTCAGCGGGAATTGTCTTATTTTTTGCATGTTTCAATAAACGAGAACATGCTACTCCAAAAGAAGTGGTCTGCTGTGCACATCTGAATCCACTGTCCAGATTTCAGTGGAGACTTTCATCTCTTGTCCTTTGCAGACTAGATCAGTAATGACTTCTTGAGAGGCTTTTCTTTTTTTGGTTTCTGAAGTTGGAGAAAAATATTTAGCAGGTGTGTTGTTTTGGTTTTTTAAAATTTTGTTCTTTTCCGTGTGCAGTTCCAGGGCTAGTCTGACCACTGACGTGGCAGTGAAAAACTAGTATGGTCTCAGGGTGTGGGTGCCTCCTTCTGAATTAGACAATTGACCTTACTGAGAAAAGGAGAAGAAATGATGCTGATGTGTAGGGACTGCTCTGGCTGCCCATGACCTGCTGCAGGCAACAGAACCTTTTGGAACGCCTGGGAGAACGGGTCCTTCATGACAAGCATTTCAAACACTCAGTGACTTATCTCGGGTATCCTGGAGAAAATGGTTTTCCCAGTATCAGATTGACTGACTGCTCTATATTGATAGATTTCATAGACATTAGGGCTGGAAGGGACCTCGGAAGATCTTCGAGTCCAGCCCTATACCCCAGGGGCAGGAAGTCAGCAGGGATCATAGGGTCCCAGCAAGATAAACATCCAAATTTCTCTTGAAGGCGTTCAAAGTAGGTGCTTGAACCATCTCTGGCGGCAGTCTGTTCCAAACCTTGCAGGGTCAGACAGTAAAGAAGTTCTTCCTTATGTCCAGTTTTGTTTCTTATAGATTAGCTTTTTTTCCTTGTCTACCCCCAAAACAGACCATTGATAGCAAGATCAGCATAACATGTCATTTGGAAACATTTTGGAGTGCTTCTGTGAGAGAGGCTGTAGTATAACAATGCCATCTGTCAGCTGGGTATTGCAGATGGAAACGAGCATCATCAAAGTCAGAGAGCAGCTAAGGGCAGGTGTATGCCAGGCCGAAGGGCTCTGTTTGCCTAAATTAGCCATTTTTTATGCAGACAGTTGTGATTCCTTTGGAAGTCTCTTGATTGATAATGGAGAATTGAGAGAGCAATAAAAGGCAGCTTTCATGAACATGCTGAGCCAAAGCTACATAGGAAAACTTCTGCTCCAAATTGAAGAATGAGGACTGTGCTCACTGACAAGAAGCTTCTTTCTTGACACTTTCAGAACTTCTGTCACATTTTGTCTGGGCTGATTTCATAGGTCAGAAACTTGAGAGTTCCCATCTTCTCTCTTTACTGCAGGAGGCTTGTCCTCTCGTTATTTAAACCTGGTAGTGTACATGGCTGTGGGCCGAAGGCAGCATGCTCTTTCCTTGCCTTGGTGGAGTTTGCAAACTAAGTAGAAAGACAGCACCAAATGCACTCTGGACAACTTGGAGCAAAGTTCTGTCTTAATAATATTTTTTGTTTTCTGGCTTGTTGATGGACCTTGAAAAGGGAGATGAAAAAGCAAGGTAAGGCAGAAATTGTTCAGAAATGCACTGAAATTTGTTTTAATCAGCAATGTTATGAAATATGTACAGGTGTCTAGTATTTCCAGTTAAAACTTTCCATGCATTTTAATCTTTCTGACTTCTATTCAAGTTGGAGGCATTGTTGGCTTGGGGCATCGGCAGGATCGTGAAGTGTCACAGCTTGAATGCATGTGTCATGTCAGTTTAAAACCACTCTGCAACAGCTCAGATGTGGTATTTTTCCAATAATTTTTCATAAATTTGTGCAACCACAAGGAGCTGTATCTTGCCTGCAAAGCAGCGAACATCAGGCTTACAGAGGTGTGCTTGGAAGGGTCCTGCTGGCATTTTTTTTCTGGTATGGATGAGATGAATTAATTCTTTGTGCAGCATAACATTTTGAGTAATACCTCCAGAAAAACAGCTCTAGATGGATAGGATTGTGTCTACTGAATCAGAGATTTAATTTTTGTAAGGGGAAATTCTTGTACTTTTTTTAGTATGTTTACACTCTCAAGTGTTTTGTATCCTTTTCTGTTGAATACCAGATTTTTAAAGTAAAGTTAATGGTTAGTATTGAAGGACTGTTGGTGGTATAACAATATTTCCTGCCAAAACTAAATAGGTTCATTTGGAATCTGTTTGGTCTTTGCCTCTTACTTTGTGGTGAGTTGATCAGAGTCATATTCTAGTGTTTGCAGATTGCTGTGGGGCTACAAAGAGTACAAAAGAGTAAGTTTGGGAAATATTCATGGCCTAGAGAAATATGATTAGAATGGAAATACAAATGACAAAATGTAAGATTTATTTTAAATTGATAGAATAACTTTAAAAAACAGAGTTGCTAACTAGGTATCCTCTAAATTCCTTTATTTATAAACCCTTTCAGTGGAAGTGGAAGAATCTTCAAGGATACCATGTTATTGGATCTGACTCTGACTGCTGGTTATTTTTCCTTAGATAAATTAGTTACACTGTTCCCTATTCATTTGGGTAGGTGGCAGCGTCCTGCCATGCTGTGTTTTTTGGCATTGCAGTCTTGAACTTGTAAGCAGTGCCAAGACAAATATACTGTAAAAGCACATGTACGCAGACTTTAACCTCTGTTTTCTGTCTCATCTCAGCTCCTCGTTCTCCTTTCTTCTCTTATCCCCATCAGTTCTAGTTTCCTGTGTCTTCTTGTGATATAAGATCCTGGTTTGTTCCTTCTTGTCTCAGTCTAATATTATATAGAGGGGGATAATAGCCCCTATAGACAACTAGAACATGCTCAGTATTGAGTCCTTGATTTTTCATGTGGCCAGACACTTTTCCCCATACACAGGCAATGTCCAGATGAGTGCAGCCCTGCGGTATGTGGTGCCACAGACCACGTACTGCATGTTCGTGTGTTCTCTGTGCTGCAAGGGAGCAGTGTGGGATGTCCGGGGGTCAAAAAAGCTCTCAGTGAAAAAAAAAAAAAGTGGAGCGTGCGCTGCTCAGAACCGGAGTTGGGCTGTCTGGAGCCATGTTCTGGCTGGCGTCCAGGCTCCAAGTGGCAAAATCACTGCTACTGTAGCCCTGGGAGGCCCCCAGGACCCCAGGTAGGGCTGCTGGGGCCAGCTCATTGCTGGGCCCAGCCTCCCCTACCCCACCTAGGGTAACTTGTTGTGTACCAGGGGACACGTAGCACTGGGGTTCCCTGGGGACAACTAGCAGTGGCATAAGTTGACTCACTTCTAGTTGTCCCCAGAAACCAGACGTCCATGTTCGTGTGGACATGGCCAGAGTCCAACTGAGTTCAGTGACACTGGGTGCACCTACATGTGCGTTTTACTGTGGAGCAGACTGATTAGCTCTGTAGTAAAGTGTCACTGTCTATACATGCGCTGGTATTAGGGCGTAGTAAGTTAATTAACTCCACCATAAGGTAGTACTGTCAGGGACAGTGATGTCTTATGGCAGAGTTATTAACTGCAGTAAAATGCACAATGTAAATGCTGACCCGGGTGTAAATTGTGCCCAGTCAGCTCAGCCAGCAGGGCCAGACTCCTGCCTGCCACCTACCCACATGGTTCCGCATGTTTGACATGCTTGTGCCTCAGCCAGTCTCTCTGCTGCCTGACGCCGCCACCCAACTGACCCCGCTGAGCCTGCTGCCCGCCTGGGTCTGCTCTGCCGCAGCTCAAAAGTGCTGCTGCCCTGGCCACACGTGTAGACAGCGTTCCTGGGAGCAGTATGTTCCAGCTCAAACAGCTCCGGAGTTTATCCCTTTGCATTAATTGCATGTGTAAATGCACCCACTGAGGTCATACGTAAGCATTTGTGGGACTGAGGCCTATGATTGCAACCAAGTTCCATTATTCTGTTTTTTGTTGACCTATAACTTTGCGTTGGAAAATTGGTGTGGCCTGAAAATTATGAGCCTGACTTTGAAGTTAAAAGAGAGAATATTTGTGGTACATTCTCACATTTTTTCAGTTAAAAGTCACACAAATCAGATTTCAAAGCCTGATGGCTTATCTATCTGGGTTTCTGCAGCTAAAAAAATGGCTTGGTAATAAGCGTTGTTACATTTCCTTAAAAGCTCACGCACCAACTACATTTTAAAAAGGTAGTTTAGAAATAAGTAAAGCTTGTTCATTTTTTTTTTTTGTACTGTTTTGTTTTGGACCCATTCTTCCATTAAAGTCAGGATAGATCACGTGCTCTGTGTATGATAGCATGTTAACCTCTGGCTCAGCCTGGAAAGAATACAAGGACATTTTTATAGTACCTCTTCGGCTCAAGGATTAGAGGCCTGTGTTTCTTGAGCGGAAGAACCAGAGCTCTATTCTTTTATCAATAGCTTTGTGTTCTGTGGAAATGAGGTAACCTCTCTACGTTTAGTGTTCAATCCTACCTGAATCTTTAAATGACTTGCCAAAGGTTATACAGGAAGCTTGTTGTAGATGCAGCTCTGATCTGAGTTGGTAGACTCCGAGCTTATCTATTAGAGTGACTCTTATATAGATTATTCCAAATCTCATTATAGTTGTCTTAACTATAATCAGTCTAATTATGCTCACCTACCTTTCTCAAGTCCTTTAACATGTACTGGTAAAAAAGCAGTAGGTAAATGCAAAGCATTTGCATTAGTCTATTTTTAGGCAGCTTCATTAACTTGGTTGGAAGACAGTATGGCCTAGTAGGTTGGATGCATGCTTCGGAACTAACCAGAATAGTTTCTGCTCTTTGATCTGACATTTTAATGTAAGACTTGTTAGCTCTCTTACCAATATTTGGTGCGAAGGTAGACCCTGTTAGTTAACGTGCTCAACATCACTCACTCCCTTATCTAGTGACATCACTTTCTGTCTAGTTAAACCTTTAAAAATATCTTCCTAATTTCTGTCAGATTTTTTTACTTTAGGTGGGGGTGTGTGGAGGGCCAACAACTTTTATTTCAGGGTGGAATACAAGTGATATGTGTATTTCCTTATGACACATGTTACATACTCAGTGTGTGTAATTTGGCGACAGCATAAGATTAGATGTTTTTGGATGCAAGGGGTTTCTTATTTTTTGTAGATGACTGTTTATCACAGTCTTAAAATGATTTGTCAAATAAATTCTTGTTCTAAAACTGCTCTCTTTTCAGAATATCTGTTAAATTTAAATGACCCCGTGCAACTGAAACGTCACATTATCCGTTTATATCTAGTTGAAATATCACAAATCCCCTAGATAATTAACTGGCTTATAGAAATTGGCAGATTTTCTACTACATTGCAATCAGATACCATTTTAACTTTCCTGTAAAATAGCACATTTCAGAGGCCCTGAGCCTACCAACGGGCAGACCCCTTGTGCTAGGTTGAGCAGTGTTTATATCACTTGAGATTTTGTGCCAGTACAAATGTCTGTGTCTAGGTAAAGTTCCAGGATCTGGTCCTTGTATGGTTAATAGCTTTGGTTGGTTGTTTTCTGCTTCAGTTGTTAAATAAAAGATTTTAATCCAGGGGGCTCTTGACTCCCCGCATCTTTTTGGCTCAGACTGTTACCTATTACTGTTTTAGGGGAGAGAGAATTGAGAGAGTCTGTAATAAATGGGAAGTTGGGTTCTTCTCTTCTTGATAGCCCTATACCAAAGAAAAAAAAAAGTTATGGCATCAGATTACTAGGGGATTCACAGAATTCCTTTCCTTTAGCTTTGGAGAGTTCTTAAGAATAGCAGTGAAATGCTATCTTCGCTTTAGTTTTCACTGATCTGTCTGATTCGTCTTTTGTTTTGATCACTTTCTGCATTTACTGTTTTTTCAATTGCATCCTACAGTTCTAAATTATTTGTCTTCCAAGCCATGAAGGAACTATTTTTAATGCTTTTTAAAATTTAAACACAAGTTAAGAACTTTTAAAAACTTAAGTAACTGCTTGCACTGGCAAGAATTAGAGCTCAGCGCATCCCTTCAGATACAGACTGTTCAGAATGTGATGGAGAAGCAGACAACAACAGATGTACAAATAAAATCATATTTTGTTATTTTTAGTTGTTAGATTGAATTTATGTTAAAATACATTAGTTTGCCTCTAGTCAAATATATAACACACATTAAACTTTTCCTTGTTGCAAATTTTGGATGAGGATGTAAATTCTTTATGGAAGGCAGAGGGGGAACTAATCACTGACATTCTGATTTGAAATGTGCTGCCAAATCTGCTTGTTCTGTAGAAAACCTCATGAATTGCCAGAAAATACAGCAGCTGTATGTAGTGAAAAATAACTTTGTTGCTTTTACTGGGGGAGCAACTGTGTTTGCTGTTAATGATGGTTAAGTGACCTTTTTCCCTGGTCTGAAGGAAAAAAAAAAAAACCCCACACACAACCCCTCCCTCTGATTGTGCATGTGTCCCCCTGTTAGTAATATCTAACTTATGTTTGCCCTGTTTTTTTGCTATTTGTTTAACCACTTCCTCAGGAACTGGTACTACTGTTTACTCTGAGTTAAATTTTCACTTAATTTCAAGGGTTTTTCCCCCTCCCCTGCCTCAGGGTCTGTACATCCAGTATCTCAGTTAAAGAATGCAAACAAATATGGAACTTACATTTTTCCATTTCCAAGTTCTTGAAGTATGAAACTTTTAATTACATAATCACAAAATACCAGGGCTTCAAGCCAGCATGGGTTGAGTGCAGCACAGGAAGTGAATTGTAGGCAAAGTTAATGTATTATTCTCTGAGCATGCTTCCATGTTATCATGTTCCTCAGACTTTTTAGTATCTTACTTTTTTT
This sequence comes from Alligator sinensis, assembly GCF_000455745.1. Lineage (NCBI taxonomy): Eukaryota > Metazoa > Chordata > Crocodylia > Alligatoridae > Alligator > Alligator sinensis. The sequence goes on from NW_005842228.1 coordinate 16,770, forward strand.
ATTCTAGGGGAAAAAGTGTTCACCTATTTTTATATTTCTTTTTAGCTCTTATACAGAAGTTATTTGGCAGTTCTGTATTAAGTATGATGTTTCCCTTATGAAGTTGACTGTGGCCAGCTGGGAAAGTTCTTACATCAGACTAAGCAGTGTTTACAGCAACGAAGAGTAAATATCAGGAAATATTGCAAATGTTCTGTAGTGCATGAGTGTCTAAATATTAATCACTTTCATGAGTGCGTGAGAACAGGAAAAGAGAATGTGGTGAGAGGTTTCTTTTCTGACAGGACTTAATCATTGTTCTGCTTTTTATGGTGAAGGCTGATGGCAAAAGAAATTAGACTGTTTTGCACTTCTGAGATGGATGTAAGAATGCTGGTTTATTCTTAAAGCACCATTCTTGGCCTGTATTTTTATAGGAAGTCTCAGCCAGGTATATTGTATTCACAGTGCAGTGACTTGTCACAAAGGCATATGATATGAAAAGAACAGTCAGCTCATTTTTGGGCAGTTAGTAATATCTTCTGAGAAACTAGTTTTCCTTGCAAATGTGTTCCTTCGACAGTTGAGACATTAATTTGCCTTTGTCTTTCTTTCTCTTTCCTTTCCCTTGTGAAATGGGTGTTAACAAAAACAAAATTGTTTTAAATAGTCTAATTAAAATAATTTCCCCTTTCTGCCTGGTTTCACTTGACTGATGTTGCAAAGAGTTTTGTGTTGAGGGACTTGGGGGTCCTTGGAGAGCTAGTAAGATTCTCATGGAGGCTCCAAGAGGACATACCTTCCCATGTCATGGTGGTTATTGGAAGGTCAACACCTTAAGTGGTATCTGTAATGCCATTTTACTAGTTCACCAGTTGCCCAGAGGGTCTAAAGGAACACCACAGTAGAAAAAACTTGAAGTTGTTGATTAATGTTTTCACTTGTTGTTAGTTTAGATTGCAATTTTAACATTTTAGTGCTTTTCCATTACACTTCCATGTGAAGTTTTATGTGAATATCTATGCTGAGTATCTTTACAAAGTAGAAACTCTCAGTACTACATGAGATGACACTTACATTAATTATGCTACAGACCCAGATTCTGTAACCCAGTGTGCAGGCAGACTGTGGGGCTCAGGGTGTAGAGAGCAACATAAGGGTTCATGTGAATGGGTATCCTTGCCAGGTGGGTACCTGAGCGTACCACTACTTTCAGTACTAATTCTCTTCCAGGGAAAATGGGAGTGGCAAACTGGGATGGTGAGAGGTGGGACTCGGCAAAAGCATCCAACTCAAATGCAGAATACATCATTGCAGTTTGCTAAAGGTTTTTAATGCATTTATTTTTTTTCTATACTACATAGTTTTGTTTTGTTTTTTTCTTGGCTAATCTAAATATGACTTGCTTTGGAAAAAAATGAAAATATTAATTGAAAAAGTAATCATTCCCTAGTCCTTAAAATACTGTATAAGCTGTTATGATGAGTTTTTTGAGTAAATGAAGCCTGAGTTTATTCACTGCCAGTCTTATTTTAATGCAACCTAAAAATATAGCCTTGATTTATTGATAGCATGGGAGCATTGATACAAACTTTATTCACACACTGAAAATGTAAGTGAATAAATTCTATATGAAGATGATTAAATACCAGCATTTCTATTATTGAGGCAGATGTCCTCATTTGAAGGGATACTACCAGGTTGTTTATATCAGTAAAGGAATCAAATTTGAAAGATTACAGACATTGCACTCTGTAGTATTAAGTTTGTTTTCTAATTTTCATTGGTACCAGAAGTGGTGATGATGAAGGAAGCGGTTGTTTGGGCTGAAGGGTTTGAAGCCAATTAATTGTTTCTGACTACAAGAACAGAATTTGCCATTTAGAAAAATCAATGGTAAATTGAAAAATAAGCTTCCATGTAGAGTTACTAACATTGCAGCCTCATGTTGGCATGAGACCTAGAAACAACTTTTCTCCTACATTTTCAAAGCAACACATACATTTACCAACTCTCCATCAAGTTAATTAGGATGATGTTGGTGGCTAAATTCCTTCTTAATATTTTGAAAATTTCCCTTCCCTTTCTTCCCATCTTCTTAAACAAAACTTTTATTATACTCGTTCCACTAGGGCTGATTTTATTCAGTTTTTTAATTCAAAACAAATACTTCTTATAGGCATGTATATAGTCCAGTATAGGTTGCTTATATGGGTATCTGGGTGCTTAAAACCTGGACTCCATCACCAGATACAAAAGGTTAATTTTATAAAATTCTGGCATTCTCCTTGGCTGTCTTTTCAGTCCAGTTCTATGTATATTAGTGCCTGTCTGGATATACTGTTCATATGACTTTGTCTTGATTGTAAATATTACTAATTTCAGCATTAACTGACCCCTGCTGAATGTAAAGTGACTTGTATGTCCTTTTACTGCCAGTACTACTTGCACATATGCTTGTAGCTGCCTCTGTCACTTAAGGTATACCTTGTTTATTATAGATGCATGTTTTGATTGCACGTTTGTGATGAATGAAATAGGGGAAGGTCTGATGCCATTAATACAATCAGTGGTGGTAGTTTCAAGTCCCCTATGGAGGGGAGGGACCATGGTGAGTGAGAAAATAAGACAGGTTTTGGAGTAATTTGTGTTCTGATGTTTAGCTCATCACAAGAAAAGTGCTGCCAGCTTTTAATTCCAACAGGTACAGTAGGAACCTTGCAACAACATTTGTTTGAATAAGTAGGGGAGCCCATCAGTACAAGGAGCAGGTGCTCTGTTTAGCCAGCAGCAATAGCATTAAGAGTTTTAATAACCAATCATTGGACTTAAGTCACTACGAGCTAGGTCAGTAGTTCTCAACTGTTTAAGATTCACGGTACTCCTTGATAACTTTTCGGAATTTAGTGGCACCCCATTTAAAGAATAACATTTTTATAGTGCTTCTTACACCCTGGGGCACACTTAAAAGGATCTTGTGGGGTGCCAGATTGGGTAGGGCACCCTTGAGAGCATGGCAGGGGATAGTGAACAGTTGGAGTGGCAGGGGCTGCTCAGCGGGGCAGATTGTGGAGCTTGTGAGTGGGTCATTAGACCCCTGGGCTAAGTACAGTCAAAAAGCCCGAGGCTGAATTGATTCAACCTTTGCAGGTTAGTTTAAGCTGCGTAGATTGAACTGATAAGCAAGTGACTAGACATTCACTTTTGATTCCAGAAATGCAGCCACATGCCTGCAGTGGCTCAGGCCAGAAGCCAGGGGACGCTAGATCATGTGTCCCTGCTTGGCTGGAGCAGCTTGGGCCAAGGCTAGCGCACCCACCCTGCAAGGGGGAGAGGGAAGTTTCTGGGGCAGGTACAAAGCATCCTGGGATGCAGGGGGACAGTTAGTTAATTTGAATCTTGAGGGGATCTGGAACAGAACTTTAATAAACTGATTTAACCTAAATCAGTTGAGTCTGATACTACATCATCCAGGTTTATTTTAAACCAGTTTCAGCCATTTTGAAAGCAGTTTATGTGCACTGAATTTCTGTTGTTTTACAGATTTGAACTGGTTTCTGATCACTTACACTGGTTTATGTGTAATTTCTGTTTCTAGCCCTGAAGGAGGCAGCTTATCCTGGGGGAGGCTAAAGGGGGTGACAGCGGTCACTGGTGCAGAATCAAAGTGAGGGTGGCAGGGACAGGACTCTTCCATGCCCTGTTTTCTAGTCTGCTCACTCCTTGCCCCCAGTCTGTACCTGATAGGATGAATGTAACCCCTGCTCCTCTAGCTGTTTGAATGAGGGACCATTCTCCATGGCCCCTCCCAGTAGCTCCTGGAGTATGGGAGGAGTGGGGGGAAGGAGCCAGGCTGAAAAAGCATGGTCCCATGTCTGCCCGCCCACAGCAGAGAGAGCTTCTTGGAGCACGGGTAGTTGGCTAAGGGGCTGTGCTTTCAGCATCGCTTGTTCCCCTGCTCCCAGAGCTGGTGGGAGCAGCCGTAAGGAGTGCGGCTTGGTTTCTGGGGCAGGCACATAGTGCATGGTATGTGGCCGAGCCAGTGTGTACTGCCTCTTTCAGGGGCCAGGTACTGTGGCACTCCTCAGAGGACCCTGGGGTGCCACAACATGCTGGTTGAAAATCACTGTGGTAGATCAACGCACGGATTTAGACATCTGTTTCCTCTTTAATTTCTGTTGTACTCGCCACAAAGTCTGAAATGTAGTCCACAGAACCTCTGTCAGTTGCTGCCTCGCTCTGAAAGTTCCCAAGTCCCCAGACACCTGAATTTTTACCTGTGGAGTTCTCTAGGTGGGCAGGCTTTCTTGATAGTGGAGTACTCCGTCTTTTCTGGGGAGGCTTTTCTACTTTACATGGGCTAACTATAGATTTATTGACCAGAAAGCGCTAGTGTGTGTGACTCTAGCCTAGTGGCTTGGACGTTTTATGGTCCTTATTCCAGTGACTGTTTACTCACTTTTACTCTCTTTATCAGTCATTTGAGTAAGGACTGGAATCCAGGTTTCTCTTCCCTTCTCCTCCCCTCCCAGGTGAGTGTCCTAACCAAAGAGAGTATGCTCACTCTTGATATAGTTCTCTTGTCCAATCAGTCTAATTATTCATGGGAAGTGAAACCTGGGTATTCCTTTGTGATTGCAGAATAGCCTAGAGCTCTGTGGCTTGGGTGGCTGAAGGATGTGCATTTAAATCTCCTGAGGCAGAGGAGGATGATGAAAGGGGATCTTTCACATCCCAGGTGAGCATGACTTACGTTGCCAAGGTTTTGAAATTAGGTTTCAAGTTAGGCTGCTCCTAACTCCAAGAGAAGGTTCCAACTTGTGAATTCCAGGGAGAGGGATGTACCACCTTGCAGTCACAATAAATGCACCTAAGTCCCAGAGAGCGCCAGGGTTGAAGACCCACTTCTCATTGCTGTTTATAATTGCCTGGTGTGGGGTCCTTCTTGGCATGTTGTGTGTTGTACAGGATCCAAGGCACTTGGATTGAGACTGTGGATTCCACTGTGGTGGCAAGGCACCAGATGTTGAGCACTAACTAGAGTGCTGAATGGTGTGGCTCCCAAGTCCTTTTGTGGATTTAGACTTATGTTGCTAAAGAAAAGCAAATCAAGAAGCTAACTGACTAGGATAGTAATCTCAACTGTGACGCTGATTTGTTGTGAGACTTTTGGCAAGTCACTGACCTACCTGTACCTCAGTTTTTCTAGTCTGTAAAATGGGGATGAGACTTTGCACTGTTCTGAGAGTCTTGAATGGTGGAAGGCCTCTTACTACTTCAGGGCGGTTTCCAGAATTTTCATGAAAGTGATAAAAACTTTAACTGTTATTAAGGCATGTGGATGAAAAATCTTGTCTTTCACCACATCTGATTACTTCTCCTTCATTCCCTGCCTATTTTTTTTTCATTTGCAGCTCTTGTCTGTCTTTATCTCCTAAGTCTGTAGAAATGCTACTAGAGAAGGATCTTGGCCTAGTTTCCTAGGCCTGATGGGTCTATCCTGTGACACGTCATCATGTGTCAGACAACACAGCTGCTATTTCACATTTTGTCCTGTAAGCTGTTACTCCTTTTCCCCTGAAGGGCTGCTGCTGCTGGAGTCAGCCAAGCTCTCTTTATTGTGTTGTAGGTTTCGCATGTCAGAGCAGTAAAGGTTCTGAGAAAGAGATAGGACTGCCCTACTGTATTGCCAGATCTTAGTAAAACAGAGCAGTGGATGACTAACCAATGCTATAAGATTACAAATACAGGGAAGAAAAAGGAGATCTAATTGAGTCTCCAGAATATTTTAATGCTGTTCTCATCATGTAATTTTCCCTGCAGATCCAATGCACCTGGTTGTCTCAAAGACAGTCTCTGTGGGGAGATTTACAGACATTCTGCCATTATAATTACACTGCTATAGTTACACCAGAGTAACTCCCATTGTGGACACTCTTACTTGGGGTAACAGTGAAACTTTTTTCAGTGTAATTTAGGTCAATTTAGTGGTATACTGAATTAGCACAAATGAAACTGAAAGAAGTCTTCTGTGGTTCCAAGTAAGTGTATGGACACTGGGAGTTACATCAGTGTAGCTATAGTCACATAGTTATACTTGTACAGTGATTCAAGGAAATTCCCTTGCCTAGCAAGGTCTAAGCTATTTTGAAAAGGATGTAGGACCAGGTATTGGAAAGGTCTTAATGATTTTAATCTTGTTCCTATTCGGACTGTATCTGTGCTCCATAAAATAATGGCTTAACTATATACTTATTCCAAAGTGTTACTTATTCCAGTATTTTGTGGCTTTGCCTTAGTTTCTTTTTGATGTCATAAATGTACAACTTCAAAAACCTAGATGGAAATTCATATCTGTATTAACTGTGGCCTTAGATGATTTCTATTCACTCTTCCTTTCAGAACAGCCAGTTTGAGTTCATTACATACCCTTCCTTAATAAGGATTACTGCCAAATGCTTTTTTGGGTACTGCATCACGTAGGTTCTTAACTTGGCTACCTTACAAGGGCAATTTCCTGTTTGTCTCCTGCTCTTCCTGCTCCTTTTTTCCTTTTGCCTGTGTGTCTGAATTAGGCAGTGTGCTGTTTAAACAAAACTATTAGTTTGGGGGTTTGTTTATATACAACGCATACTTTGTAACTTTCCTACAGAGAGAGCCTGGAGCTCTGTGCTGTATGGGAGTCAAGTCTTCCACTGGTATTCTTGCTTCATTGGAATGCATTTGAAGGCTGAATGCAGTTACTAAATTTGCAAGGCCCAGAGTGCTCACTGCAGAAACCTTCAGCTTGAGACACGGGTACCCTGTGATGAGCCTGCACTGCACAGCTTGCGTAGAGTGGAATTTAATGTTTCTGCTACACCCCTGTGATAATAAAGAAAATGGAAGGCGAAAAGGATGGGCAAACAATCAAATTAAAACCTATTTCTCAGTGTTCTCAAATTCTGTGTGCAAGTCTGTGCATATTCTGTTACATTGTTTACTCCTTGGCAGAGGGAGCATTGCTTCTTTATTTATTTGCAAAATGCTTTACCACTTTGGGTACTATGTAAATAACTGAGGCACACCAGGTTCTTTGGGTAAATCTAATATCTTTTATTAGACTAACTTAAGTAGATGGAAAAAATCTTTGCAAGCTTTCAGGTACAAGTACCTGAAATAATTGATTCATTCTCAGGTGTCACTTGTACTAATGACTGTAAAAGACAGTATTTCCCTTATTATCTGCTAAAATAATGATTGCAACACTTCTGAGCCAGCTGACAGTGATGTAAAATGGCAAATGACATGCTATTTGGGGCAGCATAGCAGCATCATAAAATGTTATCTAGTCACTTGATGCCATACTTAACAATATAGCAACATGGAGCACCTGTGTTTGCTGTAGTGGCCGCTTCAGCTCAAGCTTCCAGCACAACCAAGGTTTTTTAGCTTATTTAATAGAAAATAATTCAATATAAAATAGCTAAGGTGCATTGAACTCTGCCTGCTCAGCTACATGCTCACTTAAATGTCTCAAGTAAGCTGCTTGTAGGACATAGCTCTATTTCAGATTCATTTGGGGGACTGTTGTTGTCTCCAGTGTTTAAAATGGCACTAGAACTGCCTTCAACTCTGTCACTTCCCACTGAGTCAAGATATATTAGGAAAAATGTGATGTATTTGTTTTTTCCAAAATCCTCAAGTTCATTTTGGTAAATCGTGGGGCAGCTGTTGAGTAGTAGTAACTTTATTTAGAACTGAGGAGGAATTTGTCATGACCTTGTATTTTAAAACAACCAGGTTTCTCAATAAAATATTTCTAGTCTCTGTGCCCTTAGTATTAAGCTTAGTGTCTTTATGGGCTGTGCCTTAGCTCAGAGGACTGAAGTGCACGTCGTTGAGACTTGGGCTTGGTAATTCGGTGTTAACTTCACTGTAAGTCTTCAAGTGACCATTTTTTGTTATATTTGAAGGCATTTTACACAGTGCACCCAAATCCTAAACTGAAGCCTCTACAAACCAATAATAAAAAATGCTCCTTAGATTATTGACCATCATGCTTTTTGGTGATGTTTTGACTCCCCAGTCTGGACTGAGGAAAGCATTGAATCCCAAGATTTAAACACAGATCACTGATATGAGAGCCATTATGTCAGTTTCAAAAAAATAAAGAATGTAAATCTTTACCACCTGTTAACACAGTAGGGGCTGACCTTTTTTGGTAGGTATGTCACAAATTAATCTCACACTCGCTTGGAACTCTGCTCTGATTCCCTTCCCTTGAAAGATCTGTGCTCTGCCATCTGCTCCCTCCCTGTTTGGCCATGTGCCCCACACAATCTGGCCATGCAACTTTTGGCACATGTGCCTGAAGTTGTCTCTGCTTTAAGGAATTATTTTTGTAATCCCTAGAATACAGGGATCCCTAGAATACAGTACTATTTAGAGGTCCAGCGATACATTGGTCTGATGTCGGATTGGTACCGATACGAAGAAAAATGGCTGCATCGGAAATCAGCCCGATACGGCCAATAAATGCTCGTGCATGTGCGCAGCCACAGCACAGCACTTGGGCAGGGAGGAACAGAGCTGGGTGCAGCTGGTAAGTCAGTTGTGGTGGAAGGGGAGGGGAGAAGAAAGGGGTGTATGGGGGGGCCGATCAATGCCCCCTGCGGTGAGGGAGGGGGCAGGGGCAGCTGCTGCCCAGGCAGGGCAGGGTGTGGGACAGAGCCACAGCCCCTTGGGGTGGGGGGCCAGGGTGCTCCTGCTGCTGCTTGCCAGGAGGGCATGGGGGGGATGTGTGCCCCCATATCTGTGCAGGGCAGTGTCGGTGGGGTAGAGCCGGGGCTGCGCTGGGCTCTTCTTGGCAGGGGCTACAGAGGAGGCTGCAGCCACCCCAAATTTCGCTGTAGCCCTGCTTCCAACGCTGCCGCCAGCTCAGTGCCCTGCTTCTACCCACATGCCAGGAAAAGCCAGGGCTGCACCGGGTGCTCAGCAGCAGTGGTGCTAGGAGTGGGGCTGTGGTGAAATTTGGGGTGGCTGCAGTCACCTCCCAAGCCCAGCTCCTGCTGACAAGAACCTGGTGCATCTCTGGCTCCAACCCACAGCTGGGCAGCACCTTCTCCTGGCCCTGTCCCCTCCCTCACCACGGCGGGTGTTGATCTCCCCCCTCCCCTTCCACCACAACGGACTTACCAGCTGCATGCAACTGTATTGGAAATCAGATCGGTATGGGTCAGTATGCCTCCTTAAACATTGGCTATTGGTATCGGCCCCCCCAAATCACTATCGGTGTACCCCTAGTACTATTGGTGGCAGCTACAATCTTGATCTCTGCTTATCTTTGTAGGGTTACTTCCTTGTAATCTTTTGGATTCCTTTTTCTGTCTTGCAGAAGATGAACCTTTTCTTAACCCTGCTATTTTAGAATATTGTAGTTTGTTAAAATATGTGTTTGTAAATCTTAATTTTAATGAGGGATGTTCTTTAATATGAAAGGTGGAGCAATGTTGACAGAGGCATTTGAAATTCCAGTGTGTAGAATTAAGCAGACTCGCTGCATTTGTGCTGGCATTATAACCAAGCATAAGTATCAATTTTATACTTAAATATTCCGTGAACTGCAGGTGTGAACATTTGTCTAATGTGGTTTAGCCCAGTGCATGCATGCTGATCAAATGGTGGTGAAATTTGAAGTTTTTAATTGCAAGATCTTGGTTCTCTGTAAGGCCAGTGTAAAAGAGCGAAGAGAAGAAAGTGCAGACCACACTGATTCTTACTTTTCTTGTGAAATAGTTCTGTTTGCAGACTGTGCAATAACACATGCATACGGTGATAAAAAGGCTAGGTGTCTGCCAAAATTTCAGTGAATGTTAGCATGGCAGTTTTACGCTCCTGGCAAGAGAAGTGCAGGTTCATGGTAATGATTTGGTCATTTAGCACCTACATTTAATTGCAGTAGGTAGCAATTGACTGAAGTTCAGTACATGTTGTCTCCTTACACCCCACCCCCCCTTGTCTTACGCAGTTAATTTTTTATTTGAATCTTGTGAGTCAGGGACATGGGAATTGCCATGTCAGATCAGACTAATGGGCCCAGGCTAGTGCATCATCCTGTGTGTGATTATAAGCATTTAACATCCCTTATTCTTTTGTTCTGAGAAAAGATAGACTTAAAAGCTTTGAATTCTTTTTTTCTTTGACCAGTCTTGTTCTTTTCCACTTGGCAAAACATTTTTTTCCTCTCTCCTTTTGTAATTGGAAATTCAAATCACTGTGGTTCTACCCCACTTTCCTTTCTGCTTTGTGTCATCCTTATCACTGGTGGGGATCCATGTGGCTTTAGAAATGGCACTTCAAATTTTCTGTTGTTGGCTTTTCAACAGTAGAGCAAAAAATGTCCTGTAAATAGTAGTTCTTCAAAGTAAAATTAAACGAACTTCACAGTCATGGTGAGTTTAAATATGAATGTTGAGGGCTTTCTGTCACTAGATCATGATTTTAAATTGTCACAGTCTGGTAGCTACTGTAATTTCAAAAAGGGCTTTAAAAAAAAAAAGTTTTACAACAGAGAGAAATATTTTAATGCATTTTTTCCCAATGAACCCACTGGAATTTTTACATTTTAAATATTCCCTGGAGGAATTGTGAGTTCAAACACAACAGCATTGTGCTGAAGTAGCAGAACCTCCCCAAGTGAAAGTGACTTCTCTACTTGTCTGTTATCTTCTGTTCTGACTGAAATCAGAAAGGGACATAGTGCTCCTGGGGAGCATAAATTAGTTTAATTACATTCTTGTTTGAATTATAAGATGGAGGGAAGAATTTTATTGAAATATGTGTGTTTTGGTAAAGGATTTCTTGGTAAAATTGTTTCCCTTAAAAGGAAAATTTCATTCTTCAGTCTTCTGGCTGATGCCTGTCAGCAGTCTGGTGGAGTTCCTTCGGGTGTTGTCCCACATTGTGTCAGTCAAGACCACTCCATTTGAGAAGTTTTGGTCTAGCATTTGCGGCTATTTCTTAGCACAGACTGGAAAACAACACTTTTCCTTGGATTGAAAAAGTGAACCTGTCCATAGGACCCAGTACAAGTCTATTCCACAAAGGAAGACATATTAGACTTCTGATATTTCAAAGACTCATATGTGTAATGTAACAGCTTATTTTAGGTTTCTTTAAGCTTGGCACATAATCAAAAGGCTTATCTTTCCCAATAAAACTTTACCGTGTTGCCTAAACAAGTGTTTTTTTCCTTGTGCCTACTATTTTTCTCATTGTTTTATGGAGGAGTGGCTGACACTGAAAGCTGGTTGGTTTGGTGCCCATCAAGAATAGTAGCTTGTTTATATAATCATGGTCATAAGGATATTTTATGATCCCTGAAGACACCAGAGGCAATTTTCAGTGCAGGTTTCATTGTATGTGAATTTATAAGACTCTTATTTAAGAACTGAGAAATCCAAACCTCTGTACCTTTCCTTTTTTACCCTTTCCATTGGATGTTTATTTTCTTTGCTTTTGAGTGGACTGTAAAATAAATACTTCATCTCAATTCATCCTGTCAATCCAGCACAGGTGACTGAAAGGTTAAAATGTTATGGGTAAGGCCTTCAGCAGTGCTTCCACATAGAAATGAGCACTGTGGAAATGGAGCATGTTATTGCATTTTACAGTTTAATTTATTCTGTGCACTTATTGAATTGCCGTGTTCTTCCATAGTCATTTCTTTAAAATAGTCTCTTGTGTAACAGATTTTGAAATAATGGCCATATGCAGTTGTTGGGATTTTTTGGGGGTTGGGGGGTAGCGTTTTTTGAGGGGGGTGGGGGGGTAGCATACATATAGACTGTAGTGTTAAAAGCCAAACAAAATGTTTTAATTTCAGATTTTCATCCCTTCATAGTTTGTTACCTCCAGTACTTGTATTTAGAAATTGAATATTGACCTCCTGAACTTAATGAAAGTGAAAATGTGATCAATAGATAAATGTCTTAGTTGCCTATAGTGTAAGTAAAAATAAATCCAGACTAATATGTCGTAGAATCGCCATCTCTCCTACAGTCCTAAATATAGCTAAATGTACATAGCTACCCCTTTATATAACCATTCGGCTATTATGGAGCCAGGGCAGAGCTATTTCCATCTCGCAAGAAGGGTTATATAACTGTTATTATGGCTAATTCCCCTAACTTTTTATTTTGTTTTTTAATAGTGTGCCGATCAAATAAAAGTCCCTGGGTTTGTCTGACTTGTTCAAGTGTCCATTGTGGAAGGTAGGTAGAGGATAAATTGGTGCAACTCCTTACATGATTCAACTTCTCTTTACAGTTCTTGCATCATTTTTCCTTTGCTGCATGTTTTGCTTAGAATTATTCCCTTTCAAAAATATATCAGATTGCCCTTTTTTGATGATTCCCTTATACCTTAGTCGCATAGAAGCTATTGCAGTTCAGCAGTTTTTTTTGCTGTACATTCATATTGAATGTTCTTCTCTACTTTCTTGTAGTCTGTGATTATGCTTTCCTTTGGCTTGAAAGCATGAAGTGTCTTTTGTGAAGAGGTTTACATGGTTAGTCAGTTCCAACTTTGTGTTGGTGGAGCTATTAGGCTGTGCTGTGTCCCTTCCCCCCCCCCACCTTTTTCAAATATTAGCTAAGTTCTTTTCACACACTTGTATAATTACAACAGCAATTGTGTGAACTAATTAGGTTCTTCCCCACCCTCTAAAATAAAGTTGCTTCTGCTGTGGATTTAAAAACAAACAGCAGCTCTTCCTTAGTATTTTGCAAACCAAAATTTGGCCCAGTTTGTTTTGAGAAGTAGCTGGTAGCTAGTTTAAGCTGCAGAGATTTTATATGTATGTCATAGAGAATCCTAAAACAAAATACATGCCCTTAGCTATATTATCAATAGCTGGTAGAGGTGGTCTTTCACAAGGCATCTTTTTTCTATATGTATTTGTTGAAGTACACTGAAAATGTGTGCAAGAATGTAGTAATGGAAATGATTCTTTGCACTTCAAAGAACAAGTGTCCTGAGATGTGCATGCTCAGTCTAATTGACTGTCATTCATACCAAGGTGTCCAACTGGCAGCTTTTCAGCTCTAGTCCGGCCACCACTCTTCCCACAGCTTCTGCTGTGACGGGAAGTAAAAGCATTTAAAGTGAGGTCTGCCATGTGCACAGCTAGGTTTTTATACTGAAAACCACTGTTAAACTTGGTGAGTTTCTTATTAAAATAGATCCCAGTAAATTCCCATTTTGGTGTTTCTTTGAATGTCTTGTAGAGATAAGAATGTGCTAACAGTGTTAATCATTTCTTTCCTATCAAAAGCTTTAGTGCAGAAAATCGTTGCTTTTCCTGTATTTCAAAAATTAATAGCTTGACAGGAGAGAGATGTGAAACTTCATCATATTATGTGAATGCTCAAAGGCTGAAATGCAAAGTTTGGAATATTTTGCTCATTTTATTATTTTTTATAAAACCTTTGTATGCAGTTAATAGGCTTTGCATTACATTTTCACTCATTTGGAGTTAGCTCTTAAAACTCGTGTCATCCCAAGTATTTGAACATACTTGAATGAGAGAAATGTTAATGCACCTCATAAAAAAACCACCATTATGGTTTTGAGAGCTCAAGGATTTTGTGAGCCAACATAACATGTCCTTTTGTTCAGGTAACATAACATAAAAGGAAAAGAAACTGTGTCCACTCAAATCTTGACTTGAAGTGACAGGTAGTTCTCTTTCCTAGGTTGTATCCTCTTAAGAAGTACTTTACTGAAATAGAAATACTGGTATGCTGTCCCAGCAAAGCTCTCCTAGTATGAGAGCAGGGATACTAGAAAAGCTGTAACACCAGCAACAAGCAAAACAACCTATATCAGTAAAAGCGCAGTTTTGCTAGTATAATTGTATCTAGGGTTTTATGCCAGCAAAGCAGAAGGAATTGTACCTCTTCATATCCCTGACCAACAAAGCTAGCTGTGCTGTCTGAAATCTTGTAGAGACTTGGTCCTGAATTTCAAGGGAGAAGGACAGAAAACCCCTACGTGACGAGTAAATGCAGATGTCAGTCACTTGATATGGGCAAGGGGGCCTAATATTCTTTTGTTATATATTTGTAATTGGAAAAAGTCAAAGGAGACCCAAATCCTGGTGCTTGCCTTAAAGACGACAACGGTTTACAGAGAAAAAGAGTGTGAGAGAGAGGACAGATCTAAGAAGTTTAACCAGTGTTTGTTTTCCCAGGAGTTTTGTTTAAAAATAAAGAGGATTTTTTATGACTTTTTGTTTTTTTTTTAAGGTATGTGAATGGCCATGCAAAGAAACATTATGAAGATGCACAGATTCCTTTAACCAACCATAAGAAAACAGAAAAGCAAGAGAAAGTTCAGCACACTGTGTGTATGGATTGCAGTAGTTACAGCACATACTGGTAAGTAAGCAGTTGCAACATTTCTATTCAGGAACTTGTTGCACATTCAGATGCACACATGTTGGTAAGGTGGTGGGAACATGGTAAAACATTATATGTATTTCCAGACTTAGCTATTATAGAGACAGTATGTGAAAGCTGTCTCATGGGAAGGATTTTATAGCCTTGATTGAGGTGATACTCCTGTATTACAAGTGACATTTTACAAGGGTCTTTTCAATGCGAGTTATATGGATTTGTTTAATTGCAGCAGTTACTGTGCAACTTCGCATGTTTTTGGAGTATGATTTAGAACATACCCTTTGCAGACAAATAGAAACTTAACAATCGGTTCCAGTTACTCATTTCATAGAGCTGGCTAGTCTTGCACAGAATAAACATTTACAGATGCTTCAAGTATGATTGTGGTCAAAGGAACAAGTGATTAAGTAAAAATGGCAATTTCTTGCTCAATAGATTGGCTCCCAGTGCATATGCCTTTGTCATTGCCCACATCCCTGCAAAGACATTTATTTCTGCTGGTAGATTTGAAGAAATAGTACGGTTGTGGCAAGAATGAAGGAGACCCCATTCAGATGCAGCATCAAATTGTTGGTCAAGTTGAAATAGGAGAATTATTGTTGATCATGATGGAAGACACTACAGCCGGTCTGACTTTGTGCTGCAATAGTTCTGTGAACTGAGCAAATGTGATATGGATGCTATTAGGGTAGGATAATAGGGAGCTCAACAATGGCACTCTCTTTTCAGAGTATATTGCTTCTGTTCTTGACAGCAAAGACTGGGAATGGTGTGCTTTGTGTTCATCATCTTTTACCCTCTCTACCCCAGAGCGGTTTTTTTTTTTCTTCTTGGCTTTAGGGTTATTGCTACATATGTGATTGCTTAGGAGGAGAGGCAGAATAGGAATTAAATGGCCTGTGCTTTGGGTGACTAGTTCATAGCTAGAGAAGGACTAACCTTTGCCGCTGAATAAGATGCTGTTCTGAGTAGGTTGCCTCACATTTTTGTGTTCTTAGGTAGAATCTGTGGTCTGAGACAAGTATCCTGCTAGATGGTTGTGTAGTAAATGTCCTCCTCTCGTGGTCTGAGATGATTATTTAGTGAACATCAGAAAGAAAGAATTATAGTTTGCGTGATGTAGGCAGTAATGCCTGTGCGGGCCGGGAGCGGTCCCAGGTTCTTGGGGGTGCGCGGCGGGCTGTGGCCAGCAGCCCTGGCACGCAGGTCGGGGAATGCAGGCCGGTGGACTAGAATTAGGCACGGACGCTTAGCGGTTGATTAAAAATTATTTTACTTACACCGAAGATGGTCGCGGTGCAGGCAGGAAAACTTGCTTGAGTTGCAGTTACAGACAGGAAAGAAGAGAAGCAGACAAGAGTTCCTTCCATGCGAACCTCTAGCCCAATCTGGTTGAAGGCTCTAAACACGCGAGCCCGTCGTGTCAACCGAAGAAAACAACTCGGAGAAAGAGCTCTGGATACAGTCACGCGAAGTTTGCTAGGCTCCGTGGAACTTGCGCACGGGGAAGGGGTTTGTCGAGGGATCGTTCGGCGACGGGGAGAGGCCAGAGGTTGATCAGACCCCTACAGCCTTCTCAAGGTACACGCTGGGTCCAATAGGCTCCGCAGCGCTTAGAGATCTTCACGAGACGTGAAGTTCTCCTCCTCCAGATGGTTGTGGAGTCCTTGCATGCGGGTGGCGGGAACTCCTTTGCACCGTGCATTTCTCTTTGCAACTAAGAAATGCACCCTGCAAAGAAAGCTCCGAGTGGCGGGAAATAATTTAGCAGTGCTGAAGCGCACACAAACAAAATCACATCCTTGGGTTGTGACAATGCCATATGCTGTACATAAATTGATAAGCATAGAAGAAAGTTAGGTTTGAAAAGCCTTATGGACTCTTGTTTCCATTCATATTATGTTTTCCTGACCAAAAAAAAGGCTCACCTGATTCTGTGATAATGTTATCAAAGAACCCCATTCTAATGCATGTACATAAAGCAAAGTAGGGCTTGTAAGAACATTAATGCCGCAGTTCTGATATGTGCAGTTAATAATTCAGTTTTAATGAAGCAGTATAGTTTTTTGGCATGAAACTCTATATTCATCTTGAAAGTAAGGATGTATGTAAGAATTTGACACAGGTAGTAGTTAGAACCTTGGTATATCCTCAGTTTGCTTTTAAAATCTGCAGAGCAGATGAGATCTCAGATGATGCGCAGGACTTGCTACTGTAATAACCTGCCAAAATTTTTTGACTTAATTGCACCATCTCTTTAGAACAATAAAGGGCGCGGCTATACATGATGCTGTCGCCGTAGTAATGTGCTACAGCGACGTAGCGTCAGTGGGCAAAAACCACAATGCTCTTCCTCAGTATAATGTGTTGGTATGGTGATGTAGCGGCTAAAAATAACTGCACCATGCAGATGGCACAGTACAGGCTGTTACTGAGCTATCATTTAGTACTTCCAAAAGTACTTCCTTTTGGAAGTACTAAATGATGGCGCCATAACAATGGCACTGTAGGGGCACATGTAGACGTGCCCACAGTCGATCTCGCTGTGAAATCTCATTGAAATCTTGGAATGAAGTTGAAAGAACATTTAATTTTCCCAAGTGCAAAAGAGTCTTCAGACCAAAATAGACAAAAGGAATGATGAAATCATAATGTAATAGCCAAACACTGAAATCGCAACACATTTGCATTAGTAATACATGAAAAACAGTATAGCATGTGAAACTTCCTTTGCAGTACTAGCTGAGTAAAAGGTTGTCAAGTTATGAATGAATTGGAATTAATTGCAGATACTTTGCCATGGAGAGTTTATGTTTCACTGTAATTTGTTAACAAATTATAAGTCTTTTGTGCTAAGCTGTGTGAAGATGGACAAGTTTCAGAAGATAAAAAATCTCTTGCTTTCATAAGAAAGGCCTAAGTATTTTTCCTCATGTTAAGTAATGCATAGCTGGTTTTGCTAAGAGGTGTCTTCTGTTGGCATTATTAAAAGTGACTATAGGTACCATTTTTATGTGACTTGCACTGTATATGTAAACTTCTTGGGAGGTGAAAGAGAATATGCATTCAGTGCAGGCTGATCTTAGAAGTAGGGACCTACTCGAATTGCGATTTTTGCGGAAGATGCACAACTTTGCCCTTTCCAAGTGAGCGTATACTTGGAATGAATGTTGGCACATTATGTGATCATTGTGGCCATTGGCAAGGGGTCAGAAGCATAAAAGAAAATACTCAGTTTTGGTTGAGACATATCTTAGTGGAAGGTGTGTGGGGGCTTCCTTCTTGCTGGTATGCACATTTTGATATTAAAGTTATTTGTGGGGAAGGTTCTCTGTAGGGAAGAGCACCTTACTATTCTCTTTCTGCTTGTAGTTGAGAAGCGACCTCCATTCCCATGTCCTGGGCCTCATTTACTACATCCTTTAGCCTGCTGGAAAGCTCTCCTGACAAGGCTTGTATGTATTCTTCTATATTTCTGTCTGGAGTGCATTTAGTTCTTTTCACTCTTATGAGGAGCCTTTAGAAATACACGGGGAGGTTCTGAAAATAAAAATCTAGATTTGGATCAACTTGTCAGAAAGCTACTTAGTGTTTCTGCCTCTAGTACTGAAATGGATAACAAGGGTATGATTAATTTTATTTCTAGTTTGCATGTAACCTTGATGTAAATCAAAACTGCACTAAATAGCTTCCTGTAATTAAGTTTCAGTGACTAAGCACAGGGTGTGTATATTTGCTTTATATGCTGATAGGCTCCTAGTTAAGTTTTGACTGGGGAACATTTGCACTTTGGTAGGATTGGGATACCTGAAAAAGGCTGTAGTTAAAGGACATTTTTGCAGCCCAGGGGATTAGAAACTTTATAAAAACAGTAAAAATCTAAGATTCTAAAAAACACAGAAAATGTTTCTTCAAAACAGAATATTCAGGAGTAAAGGATTTTGCTTTCCAGCAGATTGTTTTCCTCACCATCCCCAAGACACTGGTCTTTACAAGTGAAGTGACATGAACATAAATCTAGGTTTGGAAGAGAGTCTAGCTACAGTTTAGGACAGTGGAAAAGCAGTGACTTTCTACAATAAATATTCAGTCTTTTATTTCTGGTAAGAACAGTGAATTGAAGGGGAACTTCCAAAGCTAAGAGATGTACCTTCCTTACTCTCTGCTGCTTTTGCCCCATTTCTTACCTTCCTACTGCCCCCAAACAACCACAAATTGAGGTGGGTCTTGAAGAAGCATTTTAAGGGAAGATTTTTTTTTTAAAATGTGCATGGATACATGCGCTGGGATGTATAGGTGAATGTACTTAAACACATTTTAGAAGATTTTCAATGATTATCCACAATTATATATATATTTTTTTACCATCTCTTGCATATCAAGATCCTAGTTTAGGACATTCTGTCTTGGCCTCCTGCTAACTATGGAACCAGTAGATGGAATGCAGATCCCCAGATTAAATGTAAATTTGATATTATGAGTTTTAGGTGAAGCTCATATCCTTAAAACATCCATCTCTTAGTTGATAAATGGCCTTTTAGTTTTTATTTAAATACCTACTAAGAGCCTACAAAGATTTTTACTGCACTAGCTTCAGAAGTACTTGAGAATTGCTACTCGCCTATTTTCCTGTGTTCTATCAGTAAAATTAAATTTGTCAGAAGGCTGCATTTTGAAGTATAAATTATTCTAAAGAAGGGTTCATGTTTTCTCTATTCTGATACATAGGCAGTTGGCTAACACAGCTGAAAAAAGAGCCCTGTTTAGGACTTGGTTTAAAATGCTTCCCATGTCCATGTGGTCCCTGCCACAACTCGTAAGTCATATTTCTGACTTGTCAGCCTTGTCATGCTCTCTTTTATATAGAGAGAGTGTAGTTCTGATGTCAGGCCTAGACTATAGATTTTGCGAAAATAATGGTTTATAGAATTAAAGATTTGATTTAAAACAAAACTTTTTTTAATTTTGGGTTTACCCATTTTATTGACAACAACCTAAACATTGGATTATGGTGGTGGTAAAAATGACTTATAACATTAGAATAATACAGGTTTAAAAAAAATAAAAGTCTTAAGTTTGTCTGTCTGTCTGTAATGCTTTATTTGTGCTCTGATTGGCTGACAGAAACAGCCAATCGGAGTGCTCCAAGCATGGGGGAGCACACCACTATTATTCCGAAGCTGCGTCAAGGACTGGACAGAAGGTGGGGGAGCCGAGGCCTCCCTGCAAGTGGTGCCAAGGGCTGGACAGGGGGTGGGGGCTGGCCTCTGCTCCCCCACCCCACTCCCTGCAAGAGGCAGAGCAGCGGCAGCATGGGGCTTTAGGTAGCAGCACTCCATCCCAGCCCCCTCCCACCCATCGTTCTTGATGGGCAATTGGCTAGTACAAATAATAAAAACAAATGGTGAAAGTGCAAAGGTATGTAACCTTCTCAAGGGCTGAGCATGAAACCCTTCAGCAGTAAAATCAACCCACCATGTCACCAGAGATTAAAATGCCCTCCCTCATGTTCCTCACAGGGCTACATGGGTAGGCCCAGTTGACACACACTGATCCATGTTTTGTTTCAAGGTGCAGTGTCCAGATTAAAATGTGACACATGCCTAGACCAGGAAGCGACAGAGTGAGAGAGTATTATCGGAACCAGCCCCTGTGAGCAGTGCCGTAGCCATGAAGTTTGGTGCCTGGAACAAAGCCTGCAGTGGCAGGCCACCCTTGCCCTGCACACAGATCCAGGGGGCACATGCCCTCTCAGGCTTGCCCAGGAGTGCGCGCAGCGCCAGGAGCTGCTCTTGGTGTTAGGGGCCAAAATCAGTTTAATTCAGTGTTAGCCACCCCATGAACGATGGGCAGGGAAGAGCTAGAGAGCGGACCTGAGCTCTGGCATCTGTCAGCCAGATACCCGGACCCTTCCTAAATAAGGGACTATGCACACAATTTAAGAATAAATGAATTAAACGGTTTATTTAACATCTAACAACCACTTACTGTAAAATATCAATACCTTATCCTAAAAGAACACTATACTGTTCCTATGCACGCATGCACACACATGCACTTGAGTTACCTGCTGTTTACAACACTGTGTAACACACAGGTACTTGCAGACAAAACACAAGGAAGAAGGGCTGTTATTTACCTATAGGAGCTGCGTGGTTGTGCTACTGGGGGGGAAGGTAAGGAAAGAGAAACCAGGATGACCCTCACAGTTTCCCTCTCTGTAGTATGCTAGTAATTTTGATTTATTCTGTATCAGTGGTGGGAGACTTTGGCTTCAGGTAGGTATCCTTTCGTTTCTTTGCCTCACGGGTTCCACCTCTCAGGCATGAATCCACTCGAATCAGCCTCCCAAGCAGTCTCTCAAACAGAAATCCACTCTATCTACCACCTTGCAGGCACACATACGACCACCTTTCAGGCACACCGATGGAGCCAATTGAACCCTCACTCTGAGGGAAAAATTCCTTTTATACTCCCTCTGCACACCGGACTCTCATTTGCGCGTGGCACTCATACAGGTAACTTCCACATGGCACCCAGGAGTTTTCCACACGTCACACTAGATTTCTTCACATGGCAGGTTCTCTTTGCCACATGGCCCTCTACTCTCCTGTACCTGCCGGCCACATGGTCACCTAAAGTTCAACTAGGTCTTCAGTCTTACAGTGGCTCTACCCCACATCCTACCCTGGTTGGGCAGCGCCTGTTGGCGACCTTTCGCTTCAGTGCCCAGGCCAGTCACCCTGCTTGCCCCCCCCCCCGGCCCGCTATGGCACTGCCTTTGAGCCAGTGTCTGCAGTTTTTCCACGGTCGCCATCTTGGCCTGACCAAGCAGGAAATTAGCCAGGCAGATCGCACTCCCCTTGGCCACTTGGTATGGGGTAGAGAAGATGCACCCAGTCTCAGAGAAGTTCAAGATGATTTCAGGAGTGGAATTTAACATCATTGGTGAGAAGTAAACTTTAAAATAAGAATTTTTAAAAACCTTTTAAAATAGATTCATAAATTGTAAGGGCTGGAAGGGACCTCGCAAGATCATCCGGTCCAGCCTCCCTGCACTAGGCAGGAAAGACACCTAGGGTCATCAAATCCAGTCTCCTCTTGAAGATTTCTAGGGTAGGTGATCACACCACCTCTGGACGGAGCTTATTTCAAAGTCCCAGTCATAATGACATGGCTTAGAACAATAGGGAGTTTAAGCCCCCTCCCCCGGTGTTTGAGGCCAGTCACATAGGCAGAGGGAGCAGATTTCCCTCTCCCCCAGGAATGTATCCAGCTCAAGTTACAACTCAGGGTTACCTGAAGAAGATGGGGCCAGGGGTGTCTGCCCTCTGCAGTGACCATGGTAACCGAATTGTCGGATTCTCTCTCCCCAAACTCTGCTATCAGGTTGATGACCAGAGATGACATTTGGCCACACTTACACAACACATAAGTCTGGTCATAACAACAATACACAGAGAACATTAAAGCACATTGGGGAGCTCCTGTGCCAGAGCCCTCTCAGGTAGGCTTGAGTCCGTCTGACCCACTACCCAGAGTCCTTTCATGGCAGGGCATCTGCTATCACATTTTGGCTTCCCTTGATGTGTTTGACGGTGAAGTTGAACTCTTGAAGCTGCCAAGCCCATCAGTGAAGTTTGGCATTGGTATTCTGCATGGTTTGCAACCATTGAAGTGGGGCATGGTCCGATAGGACAGTGAACTGCTGCCCTCACAGATAGGGCTTCAGCTTGTTCTGTGCCCAGACAACTGCCAAACGCTCCTCAACAGAGGACAGGTTCTGCTCCCAAGGGATTAATTTACAGCTTAAGTAAACCACGGGATGTTGTGTCTCTTGGTGCTCTTGGAAGAGTACAGCTCCTAATCCTAAATCGGAGGCATCCGTGGCTACGTAGAAGGGTTTATCATGGACCAGTGCCTTCAGAATCAGTTGTTTGATCAGGGCAGCCTTTAGGGTGTCAAATGCTTCCTGACACCCCTGCTTCCAGACCACCGGATCAGGGCTGCCCTTCTTGGTCAGCTCATGTAGGGGAGCTGCCGTCGCTCCAAATCCAAAGGCGAACTAACTGCCTGTAATATGCAACCAGACCAAGGAAGGCTCTGACTTGGTACCTTCAGCTTCTGTAATCTAGTGGTATTGCAGGAAATAAACCTAACTATTTCCCAGAGCATTACATATATGCATTGGCTTGGGGCCATTTTTAGCAGCTAAGGGAACCCAGAGAGCCTGGGTCTGGGAGTTGGAGTTGAGTTGCTAAAAATAAAACTTCATATAAAGAAGAAAATACTATAATCAATCATACAAAGAAGTGTTCATTATATCCGTGACAACCCCCCCACCCCCAGGCAGAAATGATCTCTTACAACAGGGGTCGGCAACCTATGGCACGCATGCCGAAGGTGGCACGCAGCATGCTTTTGATTGGTGCACAGCCTGCTTCCCATCCCAAGGGGTGGGAAGAACTGAACCCAGATGAACCAGCACATGGCTGCCCGGGAATAGCCTTGCGCTACCGCTGACCCCACCCAGGTAAGAGCCCCTTGGGCCCCAGTCCAGCCCAGCATCACCACTGGTCCTGGCCCAGTGCCGTGCCTGGGCCGGGGGCTGTCAGCGCTCTGACGGCCCCGGCCCCAACCCCGCGCTGTTGGCAGGCCCCAATCCTGCCTGTGCCTGGCCCCAGCTGGCACCACCGCCATGGCTGGCCCCAGCCCAGTGCTGCCGCTGCTGGGCTGGGCCCTCCCCAGCCTCGGGCCTGGGCACATGCTGCCGGCGGGCCCTGCCCCAGCTGGTACCACCATAGCTGCCAGCCCCAGCACAGTGCTGCTGCCGGGCTGGGGCCCGCGCGGGGCCTCCCCAGCCACGAGCCTGGCCATATGCTGCCGGCAGGCCCGGCTGACACCGTCGCTGCCACCCACCCCAGCCTAGTGCTGCTGCTTGGCTGGGTGGCGGCGATGGGGTCGGCAGCGCCAGGATGGGGCTGAGGCCTGAGCAGGTCCACAGCCCTAGCCCTGCATGGGCCCTGGCCCCATCCCCGCGCTGCTGACGGCTCTGGCCCAGCAGCGGCACTGGGCTGGAGCCAGCGGCAGCAGTGGTGCTGGGCGGGGCCAGGCTCACTGGCAACACATGGCTGGGGCTAGGGCCCAGGCAGGTCCATGGTCCCGGCTCTAGCCTTCACCGCCACTGCCGGCCCCAGCCCAGTGCCGCTGCTGGGCCGGGGCTGTCGGCCGCATCAGGATGGGGCCGGGGCCCAGCCCCATCCTGGTGCTGCCCCAGCAGCCAGCTGGGGCTGGGCCAGGCCCAGGCCCAGGCCCCAGCTGCAGCGGTGGTGCCATCTGCCGGTAGGCCCTGGCCCCAGCCCTGCACTGCCCATGGCCAGGCCCCAGCACCCTGTTGCCCATGTGCCCCAGCCCCACGCTGCCAGTGGGCCCTGGCCCCAGCCCCATGCTGCCCACAGCCCTGGCCCCAATGGGCGCAGTGCCTGCACCTGCTGTCTTCCCGGAGCCTGGGGCCAGGGTGGGGAGGCAGCAGCTGTTTGCAGCCTCCTGGCTGCAGCTGGTCCAGGTTTTGGGTAGCTGCTGATAGCCATGGAGCCTGGGCTGGGGGGCAAGGGGCACAAGCAGGGCATTCTGCCATGTACCCCCTGCCCTTGTTTTGTTTTTCTGGCATGCTGGCACTCCGGCACCTTCCGAGATAGGCATTTTGGGTTTTTTTGGCACTCTGGCCAAAAAACATTGCCTACCCCTGCCTTATAACTTTTGTCAAAAGTATAGAGTTGATCCATAATATGCAAACCAATGCATGGTTTAATTTTTGTTAATCCTGATGATCACAAATTAAAAGGCTGCTGTCAATGTATCATTCCTCATAAAAGTCCTTAAACTGAAAACACCTTTGATTTATTTAAAACTAAAATAATTAACATTCTAAAATCCAGCTTTACAGTTCCTTCATCTCAGATAAAGTGTTTTGTTGCAGTTGCATTTATGGTTGCTTTTGCTACCTGTTTGCAGCCATATGTGCACTGTGGTTCTGCTAATGTGCTGGATCAGATAAGGGCATGGGCATGTTGATGCTAGGAATCACACAGGGTGGTCCTGCATTCATCAGTTCCACCCCTTCCAGTTAGTCTGGTTAGCTTGCCTCATTTGGAGGGGTGGGCCTCTTGGGAGAAAAGCAATCAGGGCTGTACTGCTTTAGTAAGGCTGAATTAATTTTTTTCATAAACCAGTATCATGACCAGCTGACGGGTAAACCATTCCTGGTTAGTCATCCTGGTGCATTGGCGGTGAGATTGAGAAGGCAAGAGAAAGCACATTTTCCTATGTTGGCAGTGGCCTTTCCAAAGTGGTAATTGGATCTATTCAGAAGCCTTAGGCTTAGTCTTTATTGCAAAGTTCTGCTGGTGTAGCTGTGTTGGTTATGGGCAGGGATCCTGGTGTTTTCTGTTGAAAAAGCTAAAATTCTTTAATTAAAAACCTCTAAATCTGCATTTATCTGCGATTAAAGTGAAACACCACTATATATATAGGTATCAGTTGAACACAATATTTTATTGATATATTTACAATTTTAAAGCAATTTGGAAGCCTACCAGTGCCTCAATCACTATAATAAAATAAATTCTAAATACCTGTCTATTATGGTGTTTGATTTTGTTTTTTCATTATAGGAAATCGGAGCTCCCCTGCCCCCTTTGCTCACCAGGACACCAGTCCAACTGCAGCTGTCCCTTCCACTGCTTTGTGGTGCTGAGCAGCCCTGATATGCTGGTGCCGCTCACTCCCAAGCTACAGCCATCTCCAATCCTGCTGGTGCCCTTCACTCCCGACTCACAGCCTCCTGCCTTCCCCAGACCTGCTGGTGCCCCTCGTTCCTGACCCACTGCCCCCAGGCTGCAGCTCCCCAGCGTGTGGGGCAGGGCAGGAGTGCCCAACCATAAGTGATGCATCAGGAGGGCATGGGGGGGGGCGGCACATGTCCCCCCAGATTTGTGTGCCCACAGTAGCCATGGTGCTGCAGCCTGGCTGGACCGGCATGGGCGAGACCCAGACCTGGCATGGGAGAGTGGAGCAGAATGGGGCAGCGGGACTTGTTGCTTGTGCTGCCAGGACCCCCATGCCAGCCATGCCACCAGCAGAGCAAGGAGTAAAGGACTGGAGTGGGGGGGTGCTGTGTTACCCTCAACTCCTCCTGCCTCACCTCTCCTTTAAAGGAGAAAATCCATGTTTTCCCATGGCAAATGGAAAACCTGGATTCCTGGTTATGGGTCTGGGAAGATCCTGCCTTTTGTCAAAGTAGCTATGCTGGCAAAATCCCCCGTGGGGGTGCAGCTCTGCTAGAGGAGTATGGCTTCTGCTGGCAGAGCTTAGGGAAGCTGGTGCAATTCTGGCAACAGAATGGTGCGTGCCACATTTTCCCCTCATAATTAAAGCCCTTAGATGTCTCTAGGGAGTTGGGTGGATTTCATTCCTCCAATACAGCATTTGCAGGAATCCGGGGCAGGCTGATCTTGTAGGTGAAAAGGTGCTCCTGGCAGCACAGTGGTGGCTGGTCCAGCACTGCAGCTGCTTCTAATTCCCCTCCATCCGACGGTGCCTTGGTTGTCTCCCTCATTACAGTACTGTACACAGGTCACTGCACTCCCAAGCAGCATTAGCTAGTCCTTGGACTAGCCTGGAACATCAGATTGCAACTTCTTTTGGGTGACTGCAAGTAGCACTACTCCCGGCTGACTCTGGGAGAAGGTGAGAGTTGAATAGAGTCTGGTCATGCCCTACCAGGCTCAGTGTTTTGCAGGGCTGAAGCATGGCTTTATCTCTGGTTACAGGCCTCTGCATCGCTTTCATTGTGGTAGTGTTAGTGTGTGCACTCCCTGCCTGCATGTTTCCTCTTTCAGCCCTCCTTAAGTAGAAGGGGAGGGGATGTGGCTCCTTGGGTCTAGACCAATGGAGTGGAAGCTTTGCTGCTTTCTTTCCTTCTGTGGGTATATGAGGAAGGACATTGGAAAGCTTGAACAAAAAAGCAATTAAGGTTGTACTTGAAGCAAACTTCTCCCGAGGTTTTACTTTGTTGTTGTCTTCCTTTCTGCAGCCCCAGTGCTCTCACACATTTGATATTCTAGGAAGAACACAGAATGGAGGTTGGTTTTTCAGGCTTAGGGGTTTTTTTTGTTTTTTTGGAGGGGGTGTTGGTTTTGTAAGCATTCTGCAAATACCCTGCCTTCCTTTAGAAGATGAAGTCTTCATTGAATGTGAAATTTCAGTTTTAAACAGAGTATAGCCAGCTGTACTGCAGGAGTAAAATCTAACCTCTCGAAGTCTGTGTTTCCACATTGGACTATTTGCTCTATCATAAAAGCAACATAAGTACTCTCATTAAAAGTACCATTGCAGACAGATATATGTAGACTGCTGTGAAACATGCATTTGAAGTTGTCATATATTGTCTGAATTCTGTAAGTATTTCATCGCTGCCTCTTAGATAACTGGGTATAGATTCTCCGTTGCCTTGCGACAGGCACCCTTGCTTTTACAGTGGATGTAAAATGCTGTCATTTTGATTTGGCATTAGTTTGTGCACACTGTGTTTGAAGCAATGGGGAATCAGGCACTTCCTTTGCACAGCTAAGTTATCCATTTCTTGTAATGGCAGCACCTTCCTTTTGTAGCCTCAGCTGAAGGCTTTCAAATACTTACAGCATTCTGTTAGCATGTTTGAGGTGCTAATCACTGAAGTACTGTAAACATTCAAAGCCTTCAGGGGCTGATAATTTGCCTTGAGAATTTCTTACAAAAACTTGTTTCCTGGGAGGAAGGAAGATCTTGTGGTTAAGGCTCTGTATCAGGACATCAGAATTCTCCACTAAATTTCTAGCTTTGCCACATTTTTTGTATACCTTTGGGCAACTGGTGTAATCTTTTTCTGTACCTTAGTTCCCCACCCCTTGTCCCTATTTATGGGACAGGGGCTTCCACTTATCTGTGTACACTGCTTGTCGGAATGAGGTCCTGATCTAACTTTTAGCCTCTGAGTACTACTGTAATAAAAACAGTCTAGATCAGTAGTGTTCAAGCTTTTGGCTTTGCAGGCTAGATGAGTGGTGTAGGGCTGATCTGTGGGCCAGATAGAGGCCAGCGTGCCAAGATTGGGGCCTGGCACCATCTCCTCCTATCCCCATACATGAGGATCAGGCCCCAGGGGCCTGCTGCCACCCCTTGCCCAACCTGGGATTGACCCTTGGAGTCTGGTGCTGCCCCATCCCAGCCTTTTAGACTGGGATTGGGCCATGGGACCTGGGGCTGTCCCCTCTGTGCCAGGATTGGCCCTGGGGCCTGGTGCCACCCCTGCCTGGCCCTGTGTGCAGAGATTGCGTGCCCAGTCCAGTGCACAGGGCTCTCAACAGGTCCAGAAATTTGGCAGCAGGGGAGTGGTTTCACCACTTCCTACAGCCAAATTTCAGGACCTGTGGGGAACTCCGTGGGCCACATGACATGGCACCCTGAGCTGAATCTGGCCTGCTGGCCAGGGGTTGAAAATCTCTGGTCTAGATATTGAATATGATCTTGAAGTATAGTTTCATTATATGCAGCTTCAGGTTTCCTTTATGTGTTGTACTGCCTGCACTGTAATTTTATCTACTGGGATATGACTTTTCTCTGCACTAATGTTTCTTATGTTCATAACCATGTATTCACATTTTTGAAGCCTTGGAATTCTGGTGTAGGATCAGTGACATGCAGTGTTTTCGGGCTCATATTTTAGTGGGAAGATAGTTAGAACCTCGGGTTTTATTTTTAGGCTGTTGCTATTAAGAGATGAAGATGTTTCTGTTGTTGCTGTAACAGATGCAAGCTGTTGCTATTGAGAGATTAAGATGTTTTTCTTGACTTTAGTTCTGGGAGTAAGATGCTGTCTACACCAATTGTAAGGATAAAAGCAGTTTAGAGAGGAGGGTTAAATTTGGTGTGTGCGCCCTTTCCTAAACATTCCCAGATCCTTCAGCCTTTGAAGTGTCTTGATGCTATGCTTAAATGGAAATGTTTACACCTGCTGATGGAGTTCCCTTCCCCTCCCCCCTTTCTCGGTTGCAGTTATCGCTGTGATGATTTTGTAGTCAATGATACCAAGCTGGGCCTGGTACAGAAAGTCAGAGAACACCTGCAGAACCTGGAAAAGTAAGTAACTTGTTTACACCACTGGATTTGGATGTTGTTTCACTTGAATGGTATTTCCTTTTAGTTCCTTGTTTTGTCCTTGAATATGTGAGATACCATAATATGTTTTAAAACACCATCACTGAAACGAGATACAGGAATTAAGGGATTGCTGCTTTCATCATTGACATTTGGAGGAAGCAAGATTAATAGGGAGTTTTGTCTGTAGGTTGATGGAGGAATTCAGACTTGTTCTCTGGAATTTTCTTGCAACCTTGCCATCTAGTCTTTTCTCTTCCATGGAAGGTGGAAACAGGATTCCCAAAAAGCAGGTATAAGTTTCCCAAAATTAAGAATAGGTTGGTTAGCTGAGAAGAAAGCTGAATGGGAGATGGAAATATCCAAAATGTTCATTTAATGGTTTGGTTTCCAAACAGAAAGAAGTCTGGAATTTGCAATTGTATGTATAGTTAGGGTAGAGCTATGCTTTTTCCATGACATGTTTTCTTCCACTCAGTTATAAATACTAGTAACTTTATAATGCAGACACTTGGGACAGTTCTAGATAGCAGATTTTAGTAGCTTGCTTGGAAATCATGCAAAATACCTAGCAGAAGTTTGTGTACAAGCCAGTGTTTCCAAATACTTTTAATCCCTTAGAATTCAGACATCACTGCCACTAAGTAATGCTTGTGATGTGGAAAGTCTTCTATATAGTGGCAGACTCAGTGTCCCTTACACCTTTCCTTGGGTTTGTCCCAAATCTCTATAGCCTCTGCTTCTAGCTGCCACTCCCTCCCTCCCCCCACGATCAGAACTTGCTTGGGCTGTTTCCTTGTACAGCCCTTGCCAGGCCACGTAGCAGCAGTGGCACTGCTGGTTAGCTGGGCAGGGGATGGAGCTTCCTTGTGCTCCATGCCTGGTAGGGAATCCAGTCTGAGCCAGAGCTGGGCTTTGCCTGATGGTAGGTGGTGGGGAAAGAGGGAGCAGGGAGGCCAAAGGGTGAGGCAAAAGCTGCAGATGACATGCAGTAGGCTGCTGTGGAACTGACTCTGGCCCTAACCCAGGCTCAGGGTCAGAGCTGTAGCAGCCACCTGCCCTACCTCCTGCCCTGCTTTGTATGTGAATCTAAGGGGCAGGGCTTTCCCCCCCATCCTGACTGAAGTGAGGGGCCTCATCTTGGATTCAAGTAAATACAGTATATAAACTTGTGTTGATGACCTAAAGGTTTTCTGTCTTTTAAGGAGAGTGACTCTAGTGATGTATACTTACTTTAGAATCTCTTTTTAAGCTCTGGAGTGGTGGTGGTCTTTTGATTGAGAACACCAGTACGCTTATGTCGTATCAGAGGTGGCATGCGAATTAGGAAATGGTTCAGAGTTCTGATACTTTCTATTTTCAACAGTGACTAGTAAGACTCTCTTTCCCAGAGTGCTATCTGTGTTAAGAAGAATGTTAGGTTTATCTTGTACCTTGTACCTTTCAAAAAGCTTATGCTGAAAGCAGAAGACGATCTTTGCAGCTGCCAGTGGTTGCAAGCGTAACTATTATGATAGATAGTACAGTGAATGCTCCTTCACTCTATTTTAAACAATGTTTTCTTTTTATAGTATGTAACTTGTTTTATTTCATTATTATAGTTCAGCTTTTACAGCAGACAGACATAGGAAAAGAAAGCTCTTGGAAAACTCATCTCTAAACAGCAAATTATTAAAAGTAAATGTAAGTACAGTGCTTTTAGTATTTGAAGGGGATTTCTCAACTTAGGATAATGTTGGCCTGGGTTTAAAAAAACGGTTATAATTTGGCTTCCAACTTCTATTGCTTTGCCTTTACCCACCAATGGAGGAACAACTCCCTTCTTTTTAAAGAATTGCTGGTGTGTAGTGTTGTGATCACACTGACCTCGTACTTGATTTTCCCTGCTGCTTGGCAGGATCAGCTAACTAGAAAGCAGT
Organism: Alligator sinensis; assembly: GCF_000455745.1. Lineage (NCBI taxonomy): Eukaryota > Metazoa > Chordata > Crocodylia > Alligatoridae > Alligator > Alligator sinensis. The sequence continues at coordinate 47,305 of NW_005842228.1, forward strand.
CAGTGTTCATTGGGACTGACATCAGAGAGGTCAATAACAAGCCTTTTTTGACGGACTAGAATCGTAGTCAGTGTTCTCCAGCGCAGAATGCAGAAGAGGGAGTGCATCACCTTTCCCTATTCCTTATGGTCCTAACTGCAATTTATTAAGTAAAAGGGAGCTTACTTAAAGCTTTTAGAAGGGGCAAGACACCTATTCCCAAGTGAATTGGGTGCTCCTGAAAATCTTGCCCTTTTGTTTCTTTTGTTGTTTGCATTGCTACCCTTACTTTATATCTAAAATTGTGCAGAAAGTTACCTTTGAGGTAACTTGTTTGTATATTCCCTTTCATATATTCAGGCCCCGTCTCAGATGGGGGGGGTGTCTGGCTAGAGTCTGGGGGAAGAAATCTCCTGACTGCCTCAATCCTAATTACTTCCAGTCCCAGGGTAGTTGGGGAGGGAAGAATTTGTCTTGCCCATCTGCCTTAAGAAAGCTGGCTGAGGAGCATCGCCTTCAGTCTCTGGCATCCCCTCTTCTCAGCCCCCATTGGCTGCATTTATATAAATTGAAACAGCACAAGGATGTAATGCCAGAGGGGATCCTACCAGGTGGAAGCTGAAGTACCAGTTCTCTTCACTTTTGGTGCCACAGTGCTGACTGCTAAACCTGCCCTGCTGCAGCCTTACCTTTCTGGGAGAGGCAGGACTTCTTTAGAGGTATGTAGTTGGGGGAAAAGCAATGCCACTCGTACCCAAGCAGGCTGCATGTACAGTTCCAAGCAGCCCATATAAGTTGTTATGATGGAACATATGTACTTTTAGTTGCTTTTCAAATGAGCTGGTCTAATTGATACATTTCTATGCTGTCCTAATTACGGGAGAACTGAGGAAGTTTTTGAAATACCACAGCCTTTTTTCAGCATCTGGAAAACTCAAACCTACTAAAATATGAAATAAAGAAGAGAAGAACTAGAGAAGGTATAGAGAAGAGCAGCAAGGATCATTAGTGGTGTAGAGGGGCTTCCATATGAGGAGAGACTAAAGAGGCTAGGCCTATTCTGTTCAGAAAAGAGATGCCTGAGGGGTGACATGATAGAGGTTTACAAAATACTAAATGGTGAAGGGAAAGTAAATAGGTATTTATTATTTACTATCTCTTACAATACAAGAACTATGGGGTTGTAAAATGAAATTAATAGGTAGTAAATTTACAAAAGGAAGTTTTTTCACATAGCATGTAACTTAAGAGTGGAACTCATTACCACAAGATGTTGTAGAAGCTGACACATTAGCCAGATTTGAAAAGGGATTGGATAGATTTTTGGAGGAAAGGTGCATCAGTAGCTGTTGAGCATGGGAGTTAGGGATACAGCCTTCGAATTGGAACTTTTATACATCAAATGCAGGACGCTGCAAGAGAAGAAAAGTAGAAAAACCCTAGTCACTCTCCCTTTCGGTATCCATTCTCTGCCATTCCATTGTGACACAGGATACAGGGCAAGATGGATCTACAGTCTGACCCAGTAAATGGCAGTTCTTATTTTCTGTGTATGTTCTAAAATTACAAATGACTTTTAGGTATTGAGAACAGCAAATCAAAAAAAAATTAATCATGTTTTTATCAACTTTAGAGTTTGTTGTTCTATTTTCTCAGTTTTATTGATACTTGAGTAATGCCCAAGGCAATTATTTTTTTCACTGTTGGCACACTGGATCATAATGTAGAAAAAGCAGAGCAGAATTGCTTGCAGTAATGTTATGTTGAGCCTCCCTGGCTGGGGGGTTGGGTAAAGGACAGTCATAGAACATTATGTGGGGTTATTTTAAGGTGTATGTTTGTTTCTTTATCAGAAACAGGACCATCCTAAAAATAGTTCATTCAGTTACTGGAAAGCTGAATGGTGTTGTGTTTGATTAATACTGAGTTCTCTGACAGAATATTTAAAAATACCCTGATGGTCTATAGGCTTTGCTACAGTTTAAAGCTTTTGCATGTTTGTGGTGGCTAATAAGTTTTCTTGTGATACTAGGATGTAAGCTAGAGGACAGTATCTAAATAACTGAACATGCACCCCTCATCCTTCCACGAAAGCAGACTGGCTCTGATGTGTGGTTTTATGTTACACTTGGAATAGTGTTGGCAGAAGATTTTAAATACTATTTTACACAGCTTAAGGGTTAGAAGTTCCTCACACAGTTCTTACATAATACTTAAATTTGATTGGCGGCAGATAAAGCACGAGGGGTGGGGTTTTGAAAATAAAAATAACTCCAAAATCCCACATCACTTGGCAAAAACAAGTTAATGTCCATGCAGTATTGCTCTAAATTGTCCGAATCAGTAGTTTTGAAATGCCATGTGCCTGGCCTGTGTGGAACCATTCCAGCCCATGCTCCTTGTACCTCCTGCCCCTGAAAGCCACTGGAAATCAGGTCCTTAAATGCTCTTCAAAATCGCACTAGATAAGAAATGAGTTAAAAAAAACCCCCACAATGATGAAGTCTGTGTGACTTGTCCTTTCAAGGAGTTTATGTACGCAGACAGTAGCACATTTTCAATAAATGGACTTGAATGTGAATAGATTAACTGCCCCTCAAAAACTGACTGGAAGTTTAAGATCCTTCAGACCATTTGAGTGGGTTCTGCCCCAGCTCAGGTTTGTCATTAGTTTTATTTAAATGTGTTCTTCCAGGCAGGTGAGTTTGGCACATGGTAAGGAGCAGACACCTGTCTCTTCTGACTCCTCTGCTTTCTTTGGTTCACAGGGGAGCACCACTGCCCTTTGTGCCACAGGCCTCCGGAATCTGGGGAACACATGTTTCATGAACGCAATTCTCCAGTCTCTCAGGTACTGGTGACATCTTTTGTGCTGTGACAAAATCAGATTCTGTGCTGGTCCAGTGGGGTTTTGGCGGCACCTGTGCTGCAGTGGAAGGCGCAAGGGTTGTGCTGCTCTTATCCAAATCCCCTCATGGACTTGCAGGAATGGGAAGTGCTGTGGGAGCTAAATACTTAGTCTTCCAGGATAAGTGAAGGACCTCTCTCCTCTCCAAAGTGACCCCTACAACTAGTTCATGAGCAGCACCGCAGCCCAAAGAAAGCATGGGAGCAATATGTTAGGGTGTTGATGAAACTGTCTTTGTCCTGAGGTAGTTTGGGAAGATGGGGAGAGATTATTGTTGTGAAAATGGTAACAAAGTTTCTGGGTAATCCGTTGTTGGACCTAGGTGTGTGGCAGTGAGGCCTGGCAGACATTCAGATCCCACTGTGCCTTAACTGAATCATGAACCTAACAGTTTTGCCTCCTACCAGGCTATTCACGCACGGCTGGAGGCACAATTAAGGGCTCAGGGATTGGATCCCAGTAGCGCCATAATACCAGTGCCCTAAACTGGTAAGCTGGGTGCATGGTGCCCCTGCAGCTGGTTATCTGATTGGGCTCCCCAGACACAGGGAGTGCATGGAGTCCTTGAGGCTGGCTGCATGTTCAGTTTCAGGCACAGTGGGAGCCAGCCACAAAGTCACTGCACTTCCCTATTGTGTTGTACCATTAATTGAATGAACGTGTGGCAGGGTTACTACTTAAGCTGGTTAATCACATCTGAAGTATAACATCTGCCAGGGACCTTTTGGTAGCTGAGTGTCACCAGCATTCTGGCCAGGCTCACACTCACATGCCTGAGCCCAGACTCCTTTTGTTTAGGCCCAGGGAAGTGGTGTGGATACATTTGCTTTTCATTTTGAGCTTTTGCTCCTATTGACAGGGTCAGGGTGTCCTCAGAAAACATGGTTAGAAAAAGTCATACAGCTTGGCATAGAGCTGCACTGAAATAGGGAGTCTTTTGGCCCCTTCTCTATCCTCTCCATACGCATTGTACCATGCCTGGTTCTGTAGCACAGCAGTAGAATCTTTCTACTCCAACGGCAGCATGTAAGATTTAATTGTTGTCTTGCTACAAAAGACGGAATTCTGTTCTCTCCTTATCAAAGGAAGTGTAATAGCTATTGCAGTTTAAAGCCAGGGTGGTGATTTATAGTTATGCTCGTTGTACATATAATGAGTAATCTTGCTGCAGTATTACATGCATCTAGACTAATTCTGTTGATGAGAAACATGAACAATTCAGTGTGATCACTTAAATAATTTGAAGGTAGCAGGTGAGCACTTCCAAGGACTTTGTCAAAGTGCGTATGTCTTGTCTCAGTTCTTTATCCTATATGTTTCTCTTACATTTTCCTTTCCTGTAGTAACATTCAGCAGTTTTGCTGCTACTTCAAGGAGTTGCCAGCTGTGGAATTGCGGAATGGGAAAACTGCAGGCAGGCGAACTTACCACACCAGGAGTCAAGGGGATAACAATGTGTAAGTTAACACATTTCTTACTAGCACAGAATTTCAAGAAGTAGCACCAGGTACTTACAGTAGTGTTCCCAGCTACCTTGTTAGTGTCAGGACAGATGGAGAAGCTTAAATGATTTCCATTCTGTTCTTGTAGCTGTTAGTGCACAGGGGAGAGTTGTGTACATCACATAGTGCTAGAGTGTGATCGAGTGAAAGTCTGGAATTAATTAACCTACCTGGACTGTGTGTCACCCAGCGCTTAATGCTGAATCAGTTGTTCAGATACGTTTTTTCAGTGAGCAAACAAGAATGTTTTCAGTTGCTAGAAGGACCGTAAACAATGGTAAACATTGTGTTGAACTGAGAAAGATGGGGAGAAGTATGAGAAACAGAAGGCAAAATTCACTTAATAAGTGAAGAAAGATGCTCAGCTTGATCTGAGGATGAGGTGGGTTTATGGTAAAATTTAATATAATAGGGTGAATTAATTAAGTAAAAGAACTAGGTTATTAATATACATTTCCTTCCAGTGAAATCAGGCTATGATAACAAATGAGAATTCATAGGGTGGCTGAGTAGACCAAATCTTCAGGAAGCTTGTAAATTATACCAGCCTGTAAATAGTCTGGATAGGATTTACAGGGACAGCTTTAGAAGAGCTTGGATAGCCATGGCGATGAAGACGTAGACAGAAAATCTGTCCCTTTCATCCTTTGCAGCTGTGATTCTATGATGTTGGCTTTCTTCAGCTTTTGTGGATTTGAGTTTAGATGTCTAAAATTTTAGACATTTGGGATATGGTTTGGGGTTTAAAGTAAAACAGTTTACAAATAGGGACCATTTTCATTAAAATAACTCGTGTAAGATTTATTCCACTGAATTGAGAAGGACCTGAAGATTATATAAGATTCCCTGCTAATTGGTCACTTTCATTTTCTTTCCCCAGTTCATTGGTGGAAGAGTTTAGGAAGACTCTCTGTGCCCTCTGGCAGGGCAGTCAAACAGCTTTTAGCCCAGAGTCTCTTTTTTATGTCGTTTGGAAAATTATGCCAAATTTTAGGTAAGTTCTGTAAGACCAAGGGAAATGCTTTTGAAAGTAATTTTGTCCTATCTACGGCCTAATCTGTGACTTGCTGGCTCCTGGAACATGCTGCATTTAGCCTCCCCGGTGCTTGCAAATACTGCTTATGACAAGGAGTGCAATGCTATGACTTGCATTCATCGGTAACGACTTGTGTTCAACATGCAACAATGTCTGAGAAGACAAATTCTTCATATGTGATTTGAGGGTAGTAGCTAATTACTTGGAGTATTGGCTGCTGCAGGGGGTAGAAAACTACAGAAGTGTCATATAGGTAAATCACTGAGGAGAAAGACTGGACAGAATCAAAATATTAGCCTGTAAGGATGTTAAAAACATATAGCTGCCACAGGCCTGAACAAAACCTACTGGGCAAAACTTCCTTGATTCTCTTAAAACATTGTAACCGCTACCTGTGTAACTTTTTAGATAAGGGCTATGAGAGAATTAGTCTGTATGTAATAGGTGTTTTGCACCCGTGCTGTCAAAAGAAGGGACAAAAAGTTACCCAAGTAAATCAAAGTATCATTCCTCTCCAAGGTCGCCCTGTCCTGGCCCCTGAACCTCTTTCAAAGGAGCACTGAAACCTGTTAGGATTTATTGTGATGAAGGTAAGTTGCTCCATGTTCTCAGGTAGTAAAGATGTTCTATATCTGTTACATCTCCAGCAGTGCTGAAAAGATGCTGTGAACATACGTGTTTAGATGGATAACCCAGATAATAAAAGGCCATCTATTCTGTTCTGCACACTGCATAATAAGCATTTCACTGACTTAATAGAATCAAGGAAGTTTTAATACCAGTAGTTTCAAGCAATGGCCAAACACTGTAGGCATCAAAACATCATCTTTAATATCCTTGACCAGTAACCCCATTATCAGTAATAAATCCACTCTCTAATTCTCATGAGACTAAATAAGAAATCTGTGTCTAAGTTCCTCTAGCAAATTTTCAGCACTGTGGATTCTGTTGTGCCTTTTAATGAAAAAGTGCTGTTGTTTTCTGGGAATTTGGCACTCTTGTGGTAGAAGGAAACTTGCTACCCACTTGTAACATAAGTTACTTTGGAACAAGTGCACACTTTTTAGAGGGGCATATTTGTGTAATTAGCCTTCAGGCCATCTGTTTCTCTCTGTGTTGGGTAAAGCAAAGAATGTAGAACGCAGTATGGACAGTGGCTGCCTATTCAGTTGCTTAGTCTGCTTTCTACTCCATTCCTCTGGCCTGGAGGAGCAGTGGGTAATAGTTCTAAAGGAATAGTTGTTCAGTGTGGAACTGCACCATGGTACTTAAGTTACTGATACTACAGCTAGAATGTAGTCCCACCATGTGATGTGGCCAGACTATAATGGTCATGTGGAGGTAGGTGCTAGGTTTGGAGTTGGGTGTCTCGTTGCTGACCTGCCACTATACTACTTCACTGAGTGCCGTGATGGTGGAACCTTGACATCCTGGCCAGCTGTCAGTTTTTTCCTATGGATTTCAACATTTCAGAGTTTAGTTTTTAATGGCATTTACCTGTTCTTATCACCACAGACCCTGTCTTCCTAATTGGATGTAGCATAATGGAAAGCAACTTGAAACTGTTGAGGTCAATTCTCTCTTTCCTGTTCCACATATAAATAGAGAGTATAGCTCATTTTAGCACTTAGATGCAAGTTTAATACAACTACAGTAGAATGTGTGTAGTGACAAATAAGATTTTCACCTTAAACACTGTAGTCTTGCCGTGAGAGCTTGGCCTTTGACCTGCTGCTCTCACTTCCTTGCATTCTAAGCTCTATAGTATCTTGCTGGGTTGAAGTAGTTACTTTGCTAATGTTTTGTGAATTGTGAGAATCTGGTATGAGAAACTATTTCCAGTCAAAGAAAATGTGTTCATCATTTTACTGTAGATAGTTCATAGTCAATTATGTGGTGGTTTGATCATATTTAAAAGCATACCTTCTAAAACAGGTTTATGCCCATAAAACGTTGTTTATACTTGAGTAAATCAAATACCCATCAGAAAGAACAGGGTTATAAATGCCATTGCAAATGAATGTGCAGCACATTTTTAAGATCAAATGTTTCTCATTAAAAAAGATCTCTTTTGGACTAAATATGTTCATGTTATTAATCCAGTCTAAGGTGTTGAAAATGCAGGTTCCCTTTTTCATGTCTGAAATGTAGTCTTTCTGCCTGCTTCTATTCCCAGAAATCTTTCTGTGGCAGTTTTGTATAATTTACTCAAAATTTAAAATGCAGATAAAGTAAACAAATTCTGCATTAATTCAGTAATTCCTAGCCAGTCTTTTTGCATTTAAAAAGATATATATTTTTTTTTTTTTTACATTTAGCACCTGGCTTGGAACTGCCTCATTCGTGTATTCTATAGGAATGATAATCAATATGGAGTACTAAGTATCTCATTGGTCAGTATCTGTATATAAACAGCTAACTTGGAAATAGAGGAATGGGCCTCAGGAGAACTGGGTTCTTTTTCCAGCTCTGCCACTGGACTGCTGAAGGACACTGGGCAAGTTATTTCCCTACCTGTAAGATTGCGTTAGATACTCACCTGCATAGCAGAATGCTTTGAGCTCTAGAGATGAAAAGTGCTATGTACAAGCTACAGACTATTACTGTAGCAAGATACTTGCCTTTGCTCAGTAATCTTTTTGAATTCGGTGTTCCACCTCTAATGACCTTTTTTATTTTGAAGATGCCTTCACCCAGGAAGGCTACATGTGTTATTTTAGTATGTTCTAAACATATTTCTAGTTACTTGTTGTTAAAGCAGCAAAGGATAATAATGAAAATCCCTCTTAGTGGTTAGATAAAGCACTCTATTCTACTGCTAGAGATGTAGCAGGTATTGGAGGAACCAAGTTGATCTTAGGAGGCTTCTGTTTGCAGCATAAACAATCATGTTTGAATAATCTGAGTCACAGTTGCCCTCATTATTGTGGTTGCTGTTTGATTTTACATGTGATGCACCACCAGTGTGCGAATGCTAGGTAGTTTCTGTGTGTGTAACATCTGAACACCCCCACCATTTGTACATCTGGATATTTGAGGATCTTATGAAGATTAAGATCATGTCTTCCAGTCTTTCCTTAAATTGATACAGCTTTAGCTCAATGACTAATTAAAAAAATCTGTTTAGCCTGACTGCTTCTGCTCCCAGTACCTGGCTACCTGCACAACAACGAGGTCATCTTGTCTAGGCAACATCTTTCTGCTTACTGCATCCATTGTGGCCCTTACACTCCAGGAAACTTCAGTAGGTGAAGTTTACCTCCAAATCCAGATGTGCTTAGTTGAGCCTAGATACCCTCTTT
>NW_005842228.1:56062-58513 GCF_000455745.1 Alligator sinensis
TTACGAAGTGACTTGAGGATGAGGCATGCTATTCTAAATACAGATGTGAAAGTCAGTCTAGAAATATTAGAAATATTTCCCCTTTCACATGTATTATTTTAAAGAGCTTGTCATGCAGGAGATGTGGAAGCTATCACCCAGAAAAGGAAAGCCTTTATTTAGAAAAAGAAAACCTGCTGACAGTGCCAAAGGAATGATGGTTTTGTGGCTGAATTAAATCTGACCCAAATTGGCCAGTTACTCTTGAATCTTACTGCCAAAAATGTACTTTTGATACTAGATGATACTGAGGCCCCCCTGTTGTATGACTTATGATCAGTTCAGCCTGCAGCCCTGCACAGTTACTTCACAGCCCAGCTGTGCCAACCATGGGTCCAACTGCCCATACCCCTTTTTCACTTAGCATGCAACAAACTGCTGACATGTGCAACCAGCAGCCCAAAAGAGGAAGGGAGAGAATGATTTTGCAAGGGGGGAGGAGATAATCAATAGCCACCTCCATCTGCTACCTCTGTAGTGGTCTGTCTAATCCCAGTGCTTGAAAGCAGTGCTGGATATCAGTAAATGATAATCTTTTATATGAAGTAAGTTCTCATTGTTGGCCAGCAGTTACAGTGGCCTTGGCCCAGTGATAGGACTTCACCCAGCCAGCCAGTTCACATGAAGCACCAGTCTGTCTTTAAAAACTACAATTCTATGCAGTATTGTAGGTATTGTTACTTATCAAAGCAACACAAAAGAAGCAAACTGACATACATTAAAAAACAAGTATTTGCTGGTGCCTGCTGTTTTGTATAGTGTTATCAATGTGGCTTTCATTGGGTTCGTCCCCTCTCCTCCCCACCATTTAATTTTAAACTATTAAACTTTAAGTGCAACAGATCTGGATGGGAAGGGAGGGGCACCTCACATTTTCTGCAGATTCACAAGCTGTGTCTTTTGAGATCATGATCAAGTATTGCAGTCTGATGTAGACCTGTTAATGCCACAGTTGCAGAAGTTGGTTGACTACTGATACTAGAATAGTATGAACAAGTGAGCACTGTAAAACTGTAAGTAATTGGCTGTAAGGTCAGTTTGAACATTGCAAATGTGTTCTGCTAATATGTCATCAATAAAGATGCAGTCTGCATTCACTGCATATCCTTGCATTAAGGGGGTACCAGCAACAAGATGCCCATGAATTCATGCGTTATCTTTTGGACCATCTACATCTGGAACTCCAAGGTGGCTTCAATGGTGTTTCCCGCTCAGTCATCTTGCAAGAAAATTCTGGTCTCTCTGCAAGCAACAAATGTTGCATGTAAGACTGTTAATTTTGGTTTTTCCCCCTCCCTCAATAGTTTAAGTGACAGTGTGTCTGAATCAAAGTTTCGATTCACATATCACTGAGAAGCTAAGATTGAAGTATCTAAGTTGGTTCCTTGTTTGAATTTTCTTACTGTATCATTATTTTGTATATGTAAAAGAATGAAATTCCAAAGTGTAACACTTTAGGTCAGGGGTAAGTAATCCCCAGCGTGGGTGTCAGAGCGTGGCATGCAAAGGCATTTTGTTTGGCACACACGCCTCGGGGCAGATGGTGGGGAATGAGCCAGGTCTACACTGCCACAACAAGGATTGGGCTCCTTGGGGCTCCCCTGCTATCTACCGCTGGCACACCAACACCTGCCAAGTCAAAGGGGGGGGAGGGGTTGGCACTCTGCCCAAAACATTACCTATCTCTGCTGTGTAGGCCCTTTTACTTGCTTGTTGTTTTTAACTGTTTTTACTTTGCATCTTGGATCCATTTTTTTCTGATGAGTTGTTGAATTCCCTCAGCATGTAAAAGAAAAGAATTAATAGCAGATCAACCTGTGTGACGTTTTGATCCACTGTCTTTAAAAACTAAACCCAGCCTCACTATTCTCTGCAGTTGTCTGTTTTGTATGATGTGTTCAGGGAGTCTGAACTCTCTTAATAATCAATGGCCTGAGTGAGTTGGAAATTTTGCAGGGTGGGAAGGAGTTCTCACCTGATGTATTTATAATTTAATTAAAAATGGGCCACAGATTGCACTGTATTCTTGTATTGATGTGAATGGATCAGGGAGTGAGTAGTATGCTTATAATTTGATGTAATTGGATTTTTTCAATTAATAAGACTTTATCACCTATGAGGCATGTTTGAAGCAGCTGTTGCTTTACTTCATCTTTGGTCATGCTTCTGGTTTCTTTCTGATTTTTCCAATCATTCTCTTTTTTTGGAATTGAGTTACATTAGGTGCCTTTCACATCTTTTCCTTTGGAAATGAATTGTTATTTTTCCATGTACACTCTATTAAAATGAAATCTGCAGTGTGACCAAAACTTTTTTGCTTTAGGCAAGGATGTTGAATCAGTGCAACTTGGACTTGAGCTACTGTGCAGACTCCTTACAGTAGGAGTAGCTGAGAGTTGTTTGCCCTGATTT
>NW_005842228.1:58523-116197 GCF_000455745.1 Alligator sinensis
TAAATAGACCTGAGATGCAGACAATGTGTGAGCTTGAAAGTATGCTTTGTGTTCCATGAGAACTGTGTAAATTTTACTACTTGAAATCTACACTCTTCAGATTTGTTATAAAGCAGCACTGGCTATTAAATTTTCTTGATTTATGCAGTTCCACAGAGTAATTGTACAGCTTCACAGAGTGGAGAAGTTCTACAGGACATTTCAGGCATAGTTTAAAGTGGACCAAAATCTTGCAGTTCTCAGCTGGTCTCAATAAAACTAAATGGGCTTCAAAAGCTGCTTTGCCTGACCAAAAAAACAGAACCTTGTGGCAGTGCCCAAGTGTCAGAGTAGGTGTTGGGAACCTACACAATCTAAAATGGCAGAACCCAGTTATTAATGTGCTATTACCTCCAGCGTAGTAGCTTTATTCAGGTACAGCCAGGAGAGAGCAGTTCACCTGAGGTGTATTGGATAAACACAGGTTGCCTGAGTTTTTTCTGGTCTTGCATTTGCTTGTGATTTTCGTTTCACCATGTGTTAGAAATCTTAGTTGGACTCCTAATAAAACAAGGCCAAACCAGCAATACTGCGTGCACAATGAGATATGTTTCTGTGACTTAGTACTCTTTGTTTTAGAAGCTACAACATAGCACTATCATTTATTTATGCAAGTAAAGATGACTGATAATGATACAGAAACTCACTTACAAACACAAAAGACTTGCAAGGGAGCGAATCCAAAGAAGAAATACACACTGCACAGACTTCAAAGACTTCAGTTTAGAGGTGTATTCTCCTCTTCAATTTTTTTTTTAGTATAAATTCATGGGCTACTACAAGTACAGAATTGCCTGTGCCTGAAGTCACCCAGAGCTTTTTTTTTTTTTTTTTTTTTTTTTAAAGACGGAGGACGTTAATCTAGGTCATCAGTGAGCATCTGTTAATTTCCAGTTACCTGCCTAGTATAGCTTCTAATTCTTTCCAGGTTTCTAGTATACTTGTTATATTTCTGCTTAAATGATTGCTTCGTGACATGGGTAAAACCACATTTAAATGAGTTTTTTGTTTATATTATACACAAACCAAACTGCTCTGCCTATTGACTTGTAAGAGTGCAAGTGTGAAAATAAATAAAATAATTGTAAAAATGCAACCAAACCAGAAATTCTGATGATTTCCTTTTCTTTTCTGGTGGTTGGTTTAGAAATGGAGCTTCTACGGTTGTCACAGCTATATTCGGTGGCATTCTTCAAAATGAAGTAAACTGCTTAATATGTGGGACTGAATCTAGAAAGTTTGACCCATTCCTAGGTAATATTTCTTTCTCTCTTTTTTTTTTCTCTTTCTCTTTTACTTTCTCTCTTTCGTCTAACAAACTGCTACGCAATTTTATGGTAAAACTCTGAATCTTCATCAGCCTAGATGATAGGGTTTTGCATGGTAGTATTTTAACAAGCTCTGAGAGATTCATTTTGGTTCTTTATTTTCTAGACCTCTCACTAGATATTCCAAGTCAATTCAGAAATAAACGCACTAAGAACCAAGAAAATGGACCAACGTGCACACTAAGGGGTAAGATTTCCTGGAGGGCAAGATCCTGGACCAGTGAAGGTTCATGGGAGTTTAGTCACTGAGTTCAGTGCAAATCAGTTATCAACCAAATTGGGTATAATCTGACTGTTGTGACTGTGTATCATTCAGTTATTTTTTGGAAATGTTATAGTGAATTTGAGTAAGAACCTTACTAGCAGCTGGAGTCCAGACTTAGCTATTTCCAGAATGGCTGCAGCTTAAAGTCTTGACTTCAGGGTCCTAGGAAAGTAAGTCTGAGGGAGACCTCGTGAGGTCTCTAGTCCAGCCCTTTCCCCAAACCAAGATTATCCCTGATTCAACCGTCCCAACCAAGTGTCTGTCCAACATGCTCTTTGAAAACAGGGGTGGAGATTCCACAACTTTTCTAGGTAACCTGTTGTAATGTTTGACCACCCTCATAGTCCAAAAATCGCTCATTTTCCATCTGACCTTCCTCTGCTGCATCTTGAGCACCTCACACCTAGTTCTATCCCCTACAGCCACAGAGAAAAGTCCATCTCTGTCTTCTCTGTAATAATTACCCTTTGGGTATTTGAAGAATTATCACATCCTCCCTTGGCCTTCTCTTCAGACTAATAACCCTAGCCTTTTCAGCCTTTCTTAAGTCACGTGGTTAATGAAAGTCTTGAGGTTAATAAAAGGCCTCTAATAATTTTTGTAGTGCTGCACTGACTTATTCCAATCTGTCCACGTCTTTCTTGAAGTTTGGGGCCCAAAACTGGACACCATACTAACTGGTGTTGAATAGAGCAGAAGAATCACTTCTCTTGATTTGCAAGCGATACTCCTGTTGATACAACTCAGTATACTGTTGGGCTTTTTGCTGTAACCCCTAAGTCCTTCTCTGCAGGACTACAGCCTAGCCACTCATTCAACAGGCTTTAGTTGTGCATTCAATTATTCCGTCCCAAGTGCAAGACTGCTCATGTCCTTTCACTAAAGCAGAGGTGCAGAGTTAACAGACTTCTCTTGTATACTTGGACATCTCTTACTTTCTTGGGTAAAGTGCATAAAGACAGTCTTGAGCACATGCAGCAAGACTTAATTAACAGATGACTTTAAAGGTATTGTCTTTTTTAAAAAATAGCTGAGTTCACTAGCTCTGGGACCTGATTTTTTTCCATTTAACCACCTTAAATTTATAGGACCAGTACTACAAGCACAAGCTTTCCCCCATCAGGGCCTGCCTAGACATTGTGCTTCAGGAATTATTTATATGGGGAAGAGGTGTTTCATTCTCTATCTGTTCAATCCTCTAAGGAGATGAGCAACGAGGACATCTTGTGAGGGGGATACCTGCCCACGAAAAACTACAGAAGCCTCCAATTTGTCTTTGTCTCACATGCATGCGCACACATGTTAGTACTTAAGGTTCTGTGTTTGAGCAGCAGTCTTGGCAACATGCCTCTTACACAGTAGGGATAGCTTTTGTTTGTAATGTCTGTTAAATGGCTTCTAAAAACTAACAAAGTAATCCGGCAATATTGTAATCCTGTGACTTTGATTTGAGGATGAGAAGTAGTGATAGACTGACTCCCTTTTTCTCTGAGGGGGATAGGAAGTAAAGAATCCACATCCTTATGATTTGTAAATGTATGTTTAATAGCCATATGAAATTTTTCTTTTCTGTCCACTCCAGCACTTTGACAAAATACTGCTTGTTAATGTAATCATCAAGAGAAACCAAAGTGCATCCAATTAAATATGAATTCCAGCCGTGAGAGACGAGGAATCTTGTTTGATGTGAGAGGGATTCCATTTATGTTTCTGCTATGCATTTCCTTTATTCTTGAATTGCTTTTAAATCTGTGCTCATGAGGTTAACGAACGTAAAATTATGCAACAAACATTAAAACCATCAAAGATGAAATTTCAAACTATTTAAATTTCCCTGTTATGTAAGCAATGCTGGATGCACCCAACAGATGATCCAAAATGTTTGTTTTTTGCAGACATGCCACATTTTCTTAAGGTTGTAACATCCTGTGTTTATTAAAAGCTTTGTGTGTTAAGTGGTTTTTTAGTAGCTCTAAAGAACTGTAACAAGTGTTTGAATCTACTCTCTTTTTAGATTGTCTTCGCAGTTTTACAGACCTGGAAGAACTTGATGAGACGGAGCTCTATATGTGCCACAAATGTAAAAAGAAACAAAAGTCCACCAAAAAGTTCTGGATTCAGAAACTACCAAAGGTTAGTGCAAGTGTGTTTCCTGATAAGTCTTAGCAAACACTGATCTTTTAAGAACTAAGCTATCCTGGTCTCCAGCAGTAATAACTACTGCAAAAGTAATAAGCCACTACTAAGTCCAGCCTGTTCAAAGACTCATCATAAGGAACTCTGTCCTGTATGTGTTTTAATCCTACAGGTGCTATGCTTACACTTGAAACGATTTCACTGGACAGCATATCTGAGGAACAAGGTGGATACATACGTAGAATTTCCCCTTCGAGGTCTAGATATGAAATGTTACTTGTTAGAGGTATGGAGACTTGTTATATACCCAGGAAACCTGTTCTGTTTAATTTTAATTTGGAGCAGTTGCCACTTCACTTTTAAAGAGTTGTTTTCTCTTGTTTGAACTGCAGCCAGAAAACAGCGGCCCAGAAAGCTGCCTGTATGATCTTGCAGCAGTTGTTGTGCATCATGGTTCCGGGTGAGTACAGTGAGTGAGGCTGTTCTTGCTAGGGCTTCAGTCAAACCAGTGGTAGAACTGCCATTGACTTCTTTGGGGTGAAAAACAAACTCTGAGTGGATGTTTACGTCTTTCATAACAGAAGAAACCAAGAATAGTTTTTTCATATTCCAGTAGGAATTCTGCCACTTAACATTGCTGGTAAATGTATCAGAAGACTGTTGCAAATCCCCACTTTTATCCCTCTTGCAAAAACTGGAGATCTAATACAGTGCCAGTAAGCCCAGGTCCATTCTTACCTTCCAACTGGAAGGAAGAGCCACTTATAAGTATTTAATTGAGCGAGCCCTGTGGGGTCATCAGTAACTGATGGTTCACTTTGCTACTTACCAAGCACATCCATGTTTCTTGGTGGTCCAGCCCACTGCTTAGGACCAAAATGTAGGAGCAGGAGGCAAACTGGAGGGCCAGGAGCTACTGTAACAAACTGGGACATGGGTGATCTAAAGGTTGAGACCAGGTAGCAAGCTGGAGGTCTGGACCAATAGCAGGAACAGTGAGACCAGTTGAACACAGGGAGATGAACAGCCTGTTACCACCAAGTTGCCTTAAATGCCTGGACAGTTGTTCCCAGTACAGTCCCCCGGGGCTTGGGTTATCCCCCAGTCCTGTGATTTATCTAAGCATAGCTGCAAACTAGCTCGTTCAGCTAATGCTTCCTTGACCTCAGCAGGGCAGATCTTGGTCCAAGCTGGCTAGCCCTAACATCCTGTTACATGCATATTTATGGTAAGGAAGTATGCTAATCTGGACTGAATTAGATTTAATTTGATACAGTGACAGCTGTAGTCCTTGCCTGACATTTTCTTTCACAGGAGTGAAGCAGAAGCTTATTCCCAGTGGTGTGGAATTGGATAGTGTCCTGCTTTGAATTGAAGAGATTGTTGCAACCCTTACTGGGTTATTTGAGGATCAGGAGTAGCAGTAGGATGGCTCCTTCCTTCCCCTAGGAGCATAGGAAGTACCAGGATTGAGTTGCAGTGGGAGGAGGTCTTAGAAGAAACTCAGCCACGCTCTGGAATTCTTTCTGTCCCACCTTAGGCTGAGTTTAGGGTGACACAACTAAGAATGTATTTAACAGTGTTCACTCTGGCAGGCTGCCCTTGTCATTCTCTAAAGAATGATCTGAATTTGAAGTAATAGTTAAATGACTTAAAAGGAAGCCTTCATTAGCACCACCACAGTAGCTTCGTGGTTGCTGCTTCAAAGCAATCAGAAAATAGAATATAGCTGTAATGGACAGCGATGTAAGCTGAATGTGGTTGGAAACTATGATGCAGTATAAGAAGCAACCTTTAGTCAGGCAAGTAAGAGTTGGCCTTGTTTTATGGTGACAGGAGTAATGAAAGTGGGCTTTTTCCTGACTGTTATATTTGCTGTGGCTTCAAGATGCTGTCTCTATAAAACCAATTTCAGTTAGTTTCCCTTTCATAGGTTGTGATTTGTGTTCGTTGTGGATGTTTTTGATTACTCTTCCCCCGCATCTTTGAAACCTGTATCACTCAATCCAGGTTCTTCTAGAATAATTCAGAAGGAATTGTGAGCATAAAACTTGATACCAAAACCCCTGTTGTGTTTTGAAGGCTGGCTGTTCCATTAAATGCTAGTGGGTCTAAGTCCTTTACATGCAGCGAAGTTCCACAGGAGTTTTGCTTGCAAAAGCTGCTGAGATTTCACAACATGAACCTAACAAGAAGTTCCAAAAGGAGCTATTGGTCATTATTCTTACTGTCGATCTTTAACAGCTTGGAACACCATTTTCCCCTTCTGTGTGTTGGGTTCCATCAGCATTGTGGGAATGGGGGAGCTTGTCCAAATCTGTCTGACCACAACTTGTATGAAACCTCATGGCAAATCATCTGTTTTGTCTCTTTGTTTTCAGTGTGGGCTCTGGACATTATACTGCATATGCAACTCATGAAGGTCGCTGGTTCCACTTCAATGACAGTACTGTAACTCTGACTGATGAAGAGACCGTGGTAAAGGCAAAGGCCTACATCCTCTTCTATGTGGAGCGGCAGGCCAAATCTGGATCAGATAAACTTTAATACCTCCTTCTCAGCCTCACTTATCAAGTCCACAGGACAAAACATTTCCAATTCTCCATAAATACTTGATCCAAGACTTTTAATTTCATTGTGCACTTTTCAACTTCCTCTTGTGGGTTTTAGTTTTGTTGTGTCAATGGTAGCATTTGACTTATTGAACTTGGACACAAACTAACTTTTTTAGTTACACCAGAAAACCTCAGCAGATATTTTGATTTGCTGCTTTAGTTGTGATAACTCAATTTTATATATAGTTTCATGAACTACTTTAGCTATTTGACTTTTTATATTAATGTTTTCAGTTCTCACTTTCTAAAGGCACATTTACATCAGAGACGCTTTCTATCCTCCTTAGAAGGAAGATAAATGTGTTCCTGATTACGAAGAGCAATAGAACTCCATGCTGCTCTCTCAGCTGTTAAGTAGACAAGGTTGAATCTCTGTAAATCAAGGAATTGCTTGCACATACTATTTGCCCCAGTGTAAGAAACTTAAGTGACCTCTGAACAATCATTTTTTGCCTGCAGAAGAGGGGAGCCGTGGCATCATTAAATAGCCCAGGTAATTGCTGCTATCAGTGTATACAAGGCTGCTGTCTTTCAGGACTCAATGTGTATACTTAGTTGGGTGAGTTTTATCTGTACTGCCGATTTTAATTCAAATGTTTCTCGTCTGTACTTTTCCCCCTTTATAAAAAGACATTTAAATTATTATCCTAATCATATGTTTTTGTAATTGTGTGGGGATTTAATTTTCATTGCTTTAGAGACTTCTTAATTTTAACCTGTACCCCGAAGTTTGATACAAATACTTGCTTTGAAAGTAGCAGGCCCATTTTTCCTGATCAGGACTGAACACACCCTCATTCTTCCGGTTTGGTCTCAACAGAATCCCTATCCAGCTTGATAAAATCAGCAGGCTCTTTTTAGGACTGAAAGACCAGAATGTTTGGAGGTGGCTTGCAAAAGGCACACTATACCTAGGTCAGACTCAGGTGGAAGATGGGAGGGGAGAAGAGCAGTGGTACCACACACCAAGTACAGTTGGGACTCAGGAGGTTATACCTGGCATGCAGTTACTAACTCAGCAATTGTTAGAGTCTTCTGATGAAGGGGGAGCCAGGATCCACTTTTGTATGCTGAAATGTAAACTCATCCCCTTAATTAGTTCAACTTTCAATAGCACTGGGAGTGTGAGGAGTCCAGTTTGCATCACTCTCCCTTAGTGAGACTGTTGGGGAAGAGAGTCCTGGTGGATAGTAGAAGAGGTCTGTATTCAGTGTATACTGAATAGTGATTTTTGTCAGGTTCCCCTCCCCCACGCTGATTATCAATGCACACCACACTCTTGACTGATGAGGGTTAAGGCTTATTTCCTGCCAAGTCCAACCAACCAGAACCTCTTACTCATGGTGATTAAGTATAACCAGACTTGTTTGTAAACACTTCAACGTTGAGTAGAAATGTGCCCGCCCTTCCTGTAGCTCAGGGGTGGGCAAAATGCGGCCCAGGGACTGGATGTGGCCCGCCAGGACATTCTATCCGGCCTGCAGGGCCCCTACAATTTTTAGAAAATTAATATTAATCTGCCCTGGGCTGCCTGTCATGTGGCCCTCAATGGCTTGCCAAAACTCAGTAAGTTGCCCTCTGCCCAAAATAATTGCCCGCCCCTGCTGTAGCTGAATCTGTTTGAGGGAAACATTAGGCAGCAGGATTCTCTGAATGTGGATATATATGGCATCTATGTCTTGAATCAAGAGGAGGTTTTCAGCTGCCTGTGTATAAGACATGGCCCTTTTCTGATTGCTTTATGAATCCAGAACTGCCACATTCACTGTTTAGGGAAAAAAATTGGCATTGTATAAAGCAACAGAAGTGTTCAATATTGCTAAATTGTATATGAAGATGTAAACTGTATCCCTACTGAACCTAATGTGACTAGCATTTGATATGTTAAGTGACAGATATACAAAGATGTTGTTTTTGGTTTTGGGGTGTTTTTTTTTTTAAGGTTGAACAATAAATAGAGCTGTTCATTGCTTCAAGTTGTAGACAGCTTGTCAACTACTGTTTTCAGACTTTTGCATCCAGAATTATGTTGTGTTTGGAAGAGGCAGCTCTTATCACTTACACACAATAAAACAGTAATTGGCAGACTCCATCCGGACAAAAAAAAAAAGGTCCTTTAAAACAATTTTAACTGTCAATTTAAAAACAAAATGTTGGGGTTGAGCATATGCTGCTTGGATTCAATTTGGAATTTGAGCCATGTCTATATGCTACTTGGATTGCTCTAGAAATTTAGGGTTTTTGCTTCATTTCAAACCTCGTAGTAACCAAACTGGTCAGAGAATTTAACTCTGCAAATTTAGTTTCCCACAGTTCAGTGATGTAAATGTGCCTTTTTGTTTTTATAGGAATTTAAATTTGTAATATTCATCAACATTATTCACTTATTTTAAAAGCGATTCTGTTTGCCATAGGACATCAATTTTCTTTTGTCCAGTTACTATTCATGCACATTTCCCCTGTAACATAAATGAATTGACATAACCAGCAGCATATTCTGTTCAGGACGTGGTCCTAAGAACACTCATGCCATATCTTGTTCTTGAAGCAGGCGCTGATACAGATTCAGCCATATGTTTCTTTGGAACAAGTAGCTTCATAAATCCTTTCCTAATTTAATTCTCTCCCACTGCAAACACAGATGGACAGTATAAGCAGTTTGTTGTGGCAACACACGTATTTCTCTTCCTGGTGGAGAACTTTGCTTATACACTGTATTCTATTCAGTGTGTAGTGTCAAAAATAACTGAGCACTGAACCAGTAACATATACTGCACCTGGCCTACTATTAAATTTTTATCCTTACTTGTATAGCCTATATTTATCTACTGGCTTCTGGGAGGGGAGGGATATTTTATTTCATTTAAGCCAAGTCAGTTTCTTTTCTAATCACTGCTGATCTTCGTGTATATAACTGGCAGGGATGTCCAGCTGGTGAGAGTGTTTTGCAAGCAACAATTGCTTTCTGCAGTTCAGTCTTGCATATTTTTTCCCCTCAAACTTGCTCAGTAGAAGGTTGTCCTTGTATTGTTCATTGTTCTGCCATGTATACAACTGGAAATTTAATCTGTGAAACAGAACTGCAGCATTCCCAATCCAACACTCCTACTGCAGTGCATTGGGTGGGGAGCTGCCCCAAGCAATGCTCTAAGGCGGTTTCAGTATGGGCTCCTTCTGTAAACATGCTTAGAGGATGCTTTTCCCAAAGATCATTGATGTCAATGGTATAGGCTTGGCTCTATCCAAGGCAGCTGGGGCTAGGTGGACTTATCAAAGGCACAAGGCCATCTGTAAGGATTTTGTAAAGTGGATGGAAAATGTGATGCTTGTGTTCAAGTTTCCCCAAGGATGTTTCATTACTGATGTGTCTCTGTCTCACTGATGAGGTAATTGGCACCTTAAACTGATTTCAATGTGCTTTAGGATACCCTCACGTACTGTAGTGCCATAGCTGTAATTGTTTACCATTAAAATCTAGAGTGCAAGTTTCATTGAGGATCATTGACTGTGCTAATCTCTTGTGTTTGGAGCATTAATGGGGTGATTTGAGTCAAGTGTGGTGGGGTATTCTTTTATTTTTTTTAATGAAAAATGTGCCATTAAAGTCTCTCCTCTCTCTAGAATATGCAACTTTTCCTATCCTTTTTCAAGCTTTCAGAATTTGTCCCCCATGACTCAAGGTGAAGCTGTTCCCTACTCCCCTCCCAGCCCTACCTCCTCCTCCACTGCTTTTTGAAAAATACACTAGCAAAAGTTTCTTTAAAATCAGATCTGCTTCCACTCCTTCCTTCGTATCCTTCAGTCAGTTCCACTAACATTACATAGCAAATTACACCCATGTGCCACAGTTAATGTCCATGGGTAAAAGAGTTTGGGGTAGCCTCTACTGGGCAAGTTGGGATTCCAAAAGTCCCTTGAGTCTGAAGTTGGAACATTATAATGCTGGCAAAGATTCAGTCACATAACTAAGGGCAAATGGGCAGGGGTTCTCTTCCTTTTATACAGCTCTCCTTTCAAGCAACAGCTGAAGCAGCTAGTTAATAGCTAATACATTAAGAACATATTCTCTTCTGCATAATTTTAGTAAAATGCTAAGGCACAACTTCCTGGCAAACGACTTTTGTTCGGTACCTATAAGCAGAAGTCAGTGTTGATGCATTAAGTATATTCTGTGCGTTTGAATAAGAATTGAAGTCACAGGAGCACAGATTAAATAACTCAGCTGTGCCACTCCAAAAGTACTTCCACCATAATGCAGTGATCAGATTGCACTCATTAGTTTACCATGTAAATGAACAGTCCATGCATGCTTGAAAGGAAGCTCTGTACCCTGTAGCAGTTGTCCCTTTCTGGTATAAGTATTGGAATGGGTAACTTGGCAGCAGCTGAACTTCTGGTATGTGAATAAATTGGAACATTTGCTTTAAATTCCTCGCAAAGGTAAGGTATGCCTCAGATTTCAAGAAATTGTTTTAGGACAAAGTTGCCTTATGAGGGTACCTAGAACTTAAAAAAAAAAAGTGTCACTTTGAAAATGGCCATGACTCTTCACCTTCTACCTTGATCATTTTTCTAATGACTGACCAGCTCTCTGGCTAATGGCAATTTCAAAACATTAAGTAGTTTCAGGTGCTAAATAGGCTCCACTGTCCCTTTGTCCATTCTCTGGTTTTGATAACTCCAGTCTCCCATTTAAAAAAAATGCAGCCCTAGTTGCCTTGGGACAGATGCCACTCTCCCCTCCCACCCAAACCATAGAGAATGAAATGGTGCTTAAAAGCACAGTTGATAAATACCTTAAATCAACTGAGAACACTTAACTTTCAGGTTTGTGTCAAACTACTAGATACATGTGCTTGAAGTAGCTATGATCTTACAACAAAAGTTAAAGCATTGACTGAATTATCTCACCAAGCCAGTAATATCTCTGCTACTTCCTTGATTTATTTGTTTGAATATATGTACCGTGCACACAAGAAATGGCTTTAAAGAGAGGACACCAAACAAAAACAGCTTAGAGCTTTGGAAGTCCCTGTTTCCCAGAACAATGAGGTAATTCAGTTCCTAGGGAGGTATTTAACTTGACCCATCAGTATTATCATCATTCCCAAATGAAAACAAAACCCAATTCAAACCTTTATAAAATGCAAGTTTAGATGCGTTTCTTGGCACTTTAGATTTCTTTGAATCAGCTTTAAAAAAAATCCATTAGAGACTATAACAAATCTAGTGCAAATGCTAATGAGTTATGTTTACATCAAACGTATAGAAGATGCACATTTAGGCTTGTAGCTCTTGCACTGCATGAGACAACCGAGTTATTTTGTAAGAGCTAACAAACAGCTGGATGCTGCAGCCCCAGGCTTCCAGATACTTGCTCAGTATTGTCACTTTTGCTTCAGAAACTCAGCCCTGCATTCATTGTAACCTGTTTTTTTATATTACTCTGGCGCTACGTCAAGTGTGGAAGGTTTCTCCACTGCAGGTCACCCATAGGAAACAACCTTACTAACTGCTTTTTTTTCCCCCAATTAAAAACATTCTTTGGTCCTGCCTTCAGAGTCACTCGTGTGCACTTTATGATAGTGTTTGTTTATGCTAAAAATGGCTTTGACTGAAGACAAACTTGAATTAAATTGTCTCCAGGGCCCACAAAAGCCCTTCACAACACACAAAGTTGCTAGAACAGCACTATTAACGGATGCATTATGTGGGACACTGCTACCATTTTTGGCCATGGATGTGATCTTTTCAGTAGCCACCTATTTCTTTTGGCTGCTCTAACATTTCTTTAGTCAAGCTAAATGATACCCACCATCTTTCTCCAATTCCTTCTACTAAGCCACCACAGACTTAAAGTTGGTTTCTGCTTAAATCACCACCACATTTAATTGTTGCAAGGGCTTTCAGTTTGTTTTCTAATCTTGGCTGCACAAATAACAAGACCATTTTAACATTTCTACCTCATTTAAATGGGGAAAAAAGACTGACTTTTTGCATCTTCAGGCAAAAAGTTGACATGTAGAAGTAAGTCTTTAGCTCAAAGAATTTAATATGGCTAAGTGGGAAATGGTCATCCAGAAACTTGAGAGTTGCATGCAGAAATATAGGAAACATCAGGCATGTTTCTGGAGTTCTGAAGTGATATATATGTAGATATATAGCCTAAAAACACTCCCCTTGAAACTTATCACAGGGTCCCGCTACACGTGCAAGTAAAGGCACAACAGGGACACCCTCTACATGTCACCAATGTTGCACAATGAGCTGGTTAACTGAACAATAACTGAAACCAGCTACACGGGCAAAGTAAAAAGGCTCAACAAATTGAAAGTTAGCAGCTTGAATTTGCACATGTAGCAGGGTCTCCCCTGCAGCTGGGAGCTCTCCCAGCTGCAAGGGGTGCCCCATACCAGCCAGGGCTGGGAGCCCTGCAACTGAGAGGACTTAGCTCTGACAGCTGCTGACTCAGCATCCCAGCAATACCCCCCAGTCACCACACAGCTAGGTCTCAGAAATGTGCCTCCCCAAAGCTGGGATGTGGCTGGGTCCTGGCAGTGGGAACAGGAGTTGGAAAAGTGGGGTGGGGGCTCATAAGGGGGATCCCAGTTGCAGGAGCTTATTTCTTGCTGGTACAGGGGACCCCAGGATTGGGCTCCCCCTGCACAGGCAGTAAGGCACAATGGGATGCAATGATTCATCCTACAACCACGCTTCCTGCCGTGCTCATGTGGCGTGGCGTGGCGTGGCGTGGCGTGGCAGGAGGTGCAATTGTCTGGTGCATATATTAAATCCCATTATGCCTTTGCAGAGGGGCCCTGAGAGAGGTTTTAAGGGGAGTGTTTTTAGGCCACATATTCCACTGTAGCCTGCCACTGACATGCTTGCTTATGAGACGTGCTTTTCAAATAGGCAAGAACAATCACTGACTGTTAAAGTTTTGGCAACTAGACTTGATGTACTTAGAACATTTAAATCAGTTATCAATAGTTTAAGACTTATTTTTTTCAGCGTCTCACTTAAGTCTGTTTTACAAGCCAGTGTTGCTGGATTTCCTGGGTAGCTTGACTGTTTTAATGAAGTTACCAATAATGCGCAGGACTTGAGCCTCAGATGTAGTAACACAAGCCCCTGGGCCTTTTTAACTGTTACTGAATATTCTAAGAAAATTAACAGCTGAGCATATTGAAGGCTTCACTGAATGCCAAAGCTCACAAACTAGAGAGGGGAGCAGAGCTTTGCAGCTTTGGCTACTGGGCAGTCACCACAAGCAGTACAAGGCCTGTGTTAAACATCAGGCTTGACTGAAAGGAAAATAATCCCTTTTATGGAAACACTAGATTGAGCCCATTTCTGCTTTTCTCTATGGCTTTCCATTCTCCAGGACAAGAAACAGAGTAACAGCCTGCTGCACATGGGTCGCTGATCCTTTCCCAGTTTTTAACTTCTGCACCAGTTGCCAGCCAAAAATAAACACCATTCCACAACCATATATGTGCAACAGCCTGGTGAGGACAGGCGGGTCAGGCCCCTGCAGTACTGCTTTTAGCCCACAGTGCCAGATACACTGTCCTCTTTTGCTGAGAGCACAAGTTTCTAAGTGCTATGCATATAACCCAGCTGAACAGAGAGTGCCTTTTGCATCTATTTTCATTCCTGGACAAAAGCAGTAGAAAAAGTTTAGGACAGACATGTCAAAGACTGCTTGAGGTGTTCCAGGATCCGTCCCTGTGGTCCCTGCTGAGTTTTCATTCTCCCGTGGAACTGAAGAAGGATAATTTTCTCTTGGGAGCAGCTTTAAAGTACCTGTCCATCTGCTGGCATTCAAGCAGAGTCAAAGTGTGTAACATTGAGGACTGGATGAAAAGCTCATTCCAGAAAGACATTTGTAGCAAGCATGAAAACACCGTCAATGAGTTTTTATTACAAGTCTGCAACAGGTATGTTCTACAGCTAGCGTGCAAGCTCGGGTTTACCAGATTGAACACTAATAGTTCCCCGTGCAGAGCTTTACATATGCAAATGGTGTTGACTGTGGAGCAAGGTTATGTTGTTACATGTGAAAACCCCCAGCTTTAAGTGCAAATGTAACATGTCTTTCTACTGATTTTGACTTGACTTCCTCCAGCCTGGCTCTCGCTCATTGACCCAAGGTATTAGTCACTGCATGCTAAAAGGCTTTAATGGTGCTATTCTGTATAGGACAGATTCTTCGTAGGAAGCCTGAGGCCCTATGCAAAAGAGACTGTTCTTTATAAATAAATCTGGCAGCTGCAAGACACAGTGATAAATTCACTAAACAAATTCAAGTTCTCATGAATGACAAATATTTGATGGATCTAAGTTTTATATCATGCTACTCTGTGTCCTGCTGACTAAGCCTCAAATAATAACACCAGGTTATGCTAAGGTGCAGCAGTTATAAAATATTTTTGAGCTGTGTGTGCAGTGCTTTTGGGCTCAAACAGATGAAGAGAAAATACCGAGAAAAAAGCAGCCTTCAGTGCAAACTAACCCCTCTACTGGGTTTGTATTTTGGGACAGCTCAAATGCTGAACACCAGCGCAGCAGAGGCAGAGCCATTGCCAGTGCGTTTTGATAGTAGCAGGGAATTGCTATGGGTAAGACTAGCATTCTAGACCCCTGGCACATTTACACTGTGGACCCTGCAGTTCTCAGATAATAAAGGGCTGCAGAAGACAGTGTGACCATGGGGAATAATTAATTTATAGTAATGAGGGAGATTTTAACTCACATCAGTTGTGCATTTGTATTGTACATGAAACAAGGGAGAGCATAGTCGGGTGAGACATGGCCAGAGCTACAGGGAAGCCAAGAATCAAAAGACTGAAAAGTCATCCCCATATTACTACTTTTTCTGGCAGAGGCAGGTCTGCATGTGGACAGATGAGGAGACCAGCACTACTTTCAGACCCTCAGCATCCAACATTTGTGCTGCTGTTCAAGATGGCTGTCCTAGAACAAGCTCTTAAAGACCAATGCTCTGTTTGCTGTTAGCCAATTGATTGAGAGCAAATTGTAATTATTCTGAAGTTCTGCTGCTCCAGCACCCAGGGTATTTCCAGCAGCCTCCCCAAACCAGTCATAGAACAGTGCACCGCTTATTTTTTTTTAAATGCATAAATTACGGGCAAGCTATCTAAGGGGACAAACAGGTGATGTAGCACTCAGCTGTGCAGTACCTAGCACATGGGTACCTAATAACATTCACAACCCTGTGGCAACAGGTACCTTTGGTGTCCTCATGCAGTGCAAGGGAGTTAGACAGCTCTCAGAAGCCAGCATAAATTTAAGTGCCAGTGGCATTCACACCTCTCTCCTCCCACCTAATCCTGCTGGATTGAAGGTGACTTGATTTTGTGACTCTAACCAATGTTTGACAACTCAAGCCTGCTCATCTCAGTAAATTCACTCTGAAACCTAACCATTCCACCTCCCAGGCCTCGCACTCAAGGCAAAACCTATGCAATACATACAAACAGTGTACCTGGAAACAACAATTCACCTCTTTGCTGGACACTAAGACCACTGACGAGGGAAGAGAATATTAATTTCATATGGGGTGCTATTATATGCATTTAGGCCATAGCTTTTAGTCTCTTATGTAATTAGGCTGACCTAGTTCAGCTGCCTTTTACTTGGTTTATAGCTACTTGTGATGCCTTCTCTTTGCTCTGCAAATATACTGCCTTCTTCCCCTTCAAGTGACTATTTTCATGGAGTTAAACGAAAGTCATTGTTTTACCTACTGTTTAGCTTAGGCTGTGTCTTTCTTTTTCCAGATCTGAGGAAAGACATTTTGGGCCTCAAAACTTGTCTAACATCTCTCCCACCTACACAGCTGGTCCAACAGAAGATATTACCAAACCTTGTTTCTTGCAAACCTAGCAAGGACAGTTTGTAGTAGCACTGAATTATCCGACAGTTGGGCACTCTTTTAGCTTCCCCAATTCACAAATCCCTAATTATTCTTCCATCCCGCTGACAACTTACAACAACTTCCCCAGTGCAGTTATGCCAATACAAAAAACTTGGGGCACAGGCACACAGAAAATGGCAACAGCATAAATACATAGAATGAAGTTCAGGTCCATGCTGCACTCCCTGGGCTGAGCGTTTCAGTTCTACTGATCTCGACAAAGCAGTGAAGTGTCTGCATCCTTAACCTTAAGTTTTCTGGGCAGGAACAAATCAAATCCTTGTACGCAGCACTCCGAGTTTCCTCCAGAGCCCCTTTTCTGCTTTAGCCTCAGGAGCAGACAACAAAGCAGCATCTAAGGATCCGTCTCCCTGCTGATATGATCGTGTTTTGTTGCCTCCTTGCAAAGATGAAGCAGGCAGGCATTATGGGGAATTCACTGCAGTAGCGGGTTGTGTTTGATCTGGAGCATGATCACTAACTCAGCTGCTGCTCTATAGTAATGTGACCAGGGCCATTTTACACTGTCTGTGTTCATGACTTCTACAATTCCTTCAAAGCTTGAAGGGATGGCACTTCATTTGGAAAGACTGATGGAGCTAAGCTTAGGCTCTGGGAAAGTAATTCACCCACTGCTGGACAAAAGTTTTGCACAACAAAGCCTAAAAGGACCCTTTGTTGGCTTTGTCACTAAGCCAATTTAACTAAATAAATGAGAAAACAAAACCAGGGACTTCAAACTACTTAGCATAAGCTATCAAGAAAGTAACATCCCTTCAGGTAAAGGGATCTGGTACCTGGTAAAAGGCTCACCTGCAAAAATGTCACCTGTCCCAAACTGCAGCTGCTACCATATTCTAAGTTTGCATGCAAACTAGGCAAGTCACTTTCAGGCTGGCAGAGGAGACATGGAAAAACAACACTGCTTTTTTGTTTAGCATTTGGCAGGAACACCCTCCTAGAATTCTGCACTTGCACCTGGGCAGGGATTATACAATACTCACTAGGGAAGTTGACTCTACACATCTGTATTTATTAGACCTGGATTTCTATAATGCAGTGGCTTAAAAAGCAGAACTGCTTTGTATTATTTCCCTCCCTCTTGAGGTGGTTTTTCTGGGTTATAGAAAGTCTATATATACACACCATATAGCCAAGGTGTTTTGATTGAGACTAATTTCTACCTTTTCAGTGTACACATGTGAAGAAAAGGTTTCCTTACCAGACTTTCCTCCTGAAGAGATGAGAAAGCCTCCTCTCATTCAGATAGGGTCCAACTTACCTTCAGCCAGGGTTTGCATCTATTGCCTTTTCCACAACTTGATTTTGACAATCCCTTTTGCAAATGCTGTAGACTAATATTTTTCTATCTCATGTACATCAATGACCATATTTCCAGGTGCCCCAACCTGCTGTCCCTGACCTTGTCTGGATGTGGCCATGTCACAGACTATTACCTCACGCTGCTGCTCAAGTGCTGCCCAAATCTCAAGATACTGAAACTGGAAAACTGTGTGCGTATCACTGATCAGACTCTGGAAGCAGTGACCCACTACGGTGGCTCTTTACACACGCTCCATGTGGACTTTTGCCGGAATATCACCCACACTGGTTTAGAGAAAGTCAGAAAGAAACATCCTTCAGTCATGTTGAAAGCAGAAAAGAGTGCCAGCATGATTCCAGACTGCAAACCAGAAGAAAAGCTGGTGCTGGAAAGGATGAGAAGAAAATTTGTACAACAGTAGCTGGGAAAATGGCAGAGATTCACCATGTGTATAGTGAGCAACATTTTCAGTTCCCACTCAATGTAAGTGCTGCAATTAAGCCCGTTTTAATTTAGCCTCTTTTAAAGGAGCATTTTGTAACAAACCCAACACATGGGCGTTTACTTTGACCACAAAGCTCTCACTGCATATTTTACACTGCTTCACAGGCCTAGAAAATGCCATCTGTTGGCACAAAAGTCAGTGAAGGCCTGAGCAGAGACAACTGCCATCAGGCTATGTGCTTCTTTTGCTTGGCTAACTTTTATGATGTATCCAAACTGCAGGGCCAAACAGAACTGAGGGGAAACAGTATTTCAAAAGAAATACCAGGTACGTGCCTCTCGGGTCAGAGAAGGAACAATCCAAAGCCAAACTCCAGCTACCACAAGAACTCACCAAGTGCTAAGGCAGATCCTGCTCCCTGACAAGTCACTCACTGGGGGACTACAGTGTCAATAATGACAAATCACACAAGTAGCAAATACTATGGAAGGTAGTAGAAACCAAGCTCAATTGCTTACATGATGTATGTTGACAACTTAAGCTCTAGTCTACTCAATATAAATATTACTGTAAGACTGATATTAACCACATGCTTGTATCCTAGCTGAGAAGACAGTGGTTTACAGTTAGTAAATGGCATATGCTCTACAATTCTCTTGTGCAAATGTTCTACAGCAAAAGGACAATTTTATAACCTCCTGCTGTATAATTATATAAAATACTGTCAGTTTTCTGCTTTCTACTATCATATGCATACATAAAGCACGTTAGTATGTGGCGTTGCTACATGGATACTATATTCTAATTACAGATAGGCCTTAAATAACCAGTATGATTTTAATCTGGTGTCCAAAATTGGCCTTATATACAATGTTCTGCACTTTGGGCCAAATTCTTCAACTAGCACCTGATATTGTGCCAGACTTCAGGACTCGCATCTGCCTCTCTATAGATAAGGTAATTTCCACACTATTCAGTTTATTCCAAGACAATATGGTACAGTGATTGCCATAAAAACTGTGAAACGTTTTTGCCTAAGATAACATTATACCTCAGTATTTGTAATGAATATTATAAGCTATAAGGCCAGGAGGAGACCACAGTTATCACCAAGTCTGGTCTGTTTAATACAGACCAGAGGCCATCCCTGAATTCATTCCTGTTTGAACTAGAGTAGCTCTTTTACTAAAACATCCAATTTTGAGCTCTACACTTCATACTGAACAGCCAGAAATCTGGTACACACTGGAGGTAACATATTCAAGGCAAAGGAAACTTCAGATGCATACAAAACAGCTAAGTCAATAAAACCCAGTCACCACTTTCCTGCTGCATCTGTATCTAAGTTTACCTTAAATCTTCTCTCCACACCCAATACAAGCCACTTAAGGATCACAAACTGGCTGGAGGGCCCCACCCAGAGAGTGGTGGTAGACTGGTTTTATTTGACCTGGAGGGATGTGGGCAGTGGGGTTCCCCAGGGATTGGTCCTCGGGCCCGCACTGTTCAACATCTTCATCAGTGACCTGGATGAGGGGGTAAAAAGCACCCTGTTCAAATTCGCAGATGATACTAAGATGTGAGGAGAAATGGGTACACTAGAAGGGAGGAATAAGCTGCAATCGGACCTGGACAGGTTACAGAGGTGGGTGGATGAGAACAGGATGGGTTTCAACACTGACAATTGGGTAGGGTACTGCACCTGGGAAGCAAGAACCAGCAGCATACCTACAGGCTGGGGAACTCCCTTCTCGTCAGTGCAGAGGCAGAAAAGGATCTTGGAGTCATTATTGATGCCAAAATGAACATGGGCCAACAGTGTGGGGACGCGATCAGGAAGGCCAACCGTACCTTGTCGTGCATCCACAGATGCATCTCAAGCAGGTCCACGGAGGTGATCCTCCCCCTCTATTCGACACTGGTCAGGCCGCAGTTGGAGTACTGCATCCCGTTCTGGGCGCCGCATTTCAGGAGGGATGTGCACAACATTGAGAGGGTCCAGAGGAGGACCACCTGCATGATCAGGGGTCAGCAGGGCAGGCCTTATGAGGAGAGGTTAAAGGACCTGAACCTGTTCATCCTCCACAAGAGAAGGCTGAGGGGGGATCTAGTGGCCATTTACAAACTAGTCAGGGGGGACCAGCAGGCATTGGGGGAGTCCCTGTTCCCCCGAGCACTACCAGGAGTGACAAGAAATAACGGTCACAAGCTGGCAGAGGGTAGATTCAGGCTAGACGTCAGGAGGTGCTACTTCACTGTCAGGGCAGCTAGGATCTGGAAGCAATTTCCAAGAGAAGTGGTGCTGGCTCCTACCCTGGGGGGCTTTAAAAGGAGGCTGTATGAATACCTTCCTGGGGTCGTTTGACCCCAGTACTCTTTACTGCAGGGGGTCGGACTTGATGATCTGCTCAGGTCCCTTCCAACCCTACCAACTATGAAACTATGAAGGATTTTATGGTTATGAAAGCGATAGATGAATAAACTTGATACCTGATGATTTAGCTTCTCCTATAAAACCACACCTGTCAGGACACTGCACAAAGGGTTTGATTCGTCCCCTTGGAACATAACTCAGGCAACATGCTTTCAAAACTGGAAAAAAAAAAGCTTTACTCTTACAGATAACTCCTAAATCAGTTCATTTTAGCTACTGAGCACAGTACCTTTTTATTTTTAAATGTCACTGCACTCTGTCCTTTTATATGTAGGGTGGGTTAGAATGGAGAGTGTTGGGTAGTTATGGAAAAGAAATCTGTAGGTGGCAAAGTGTTATCTCTCCCTTACCCAAGCTGAAACCTTTTACTGGGATCTCATTTACAGGGTCACTGTGGGACCACACTACCCAGTGCCTCTTACCAAACACTATTATACATGCCCATATAATACATGCCTCCCCTAGCATCTAGGAAATTGATGCCTAGCTAAGGTTCTGTACCTTGTAGGACATGAATGACCTGTTGGCCCATTAGGCCTTTCAATAAGTTTGACTTTTCCTGTAGGATTTTGCTGTTTTACTTTACTTCTATTTATGCTTCTGTTACAGAACTACCTCACACTTGGCAGCCCTAGTACTAGGTGCTGTGGACACAATCAGTTATAGTTCCTACAAACAGGCTGGTGCTTCTGTGTAATACTATATTTTAGCCACATACTGGTGGGAGGGTCAGAACAAACAGAGCCCTAGATGCCAGAGTTTTGTCTAGATAGTTCACAAAAACGTTGGCAATGTCTAATTAGCATGTAACAGCCTTTTTCTGGGGGTGGTATTTAGGTTTGGTACCTGATATAACAACTCACCCCACCACCTACAGCTGTAAGAACAGTGCTAGCTTTTAACAGGTGAACTGGGCCAAGACATTAATCTGAGCTTCTGGAATCAGCTTTGCTTTCCAGAAGTGGAAAGGGCTGCAGTGGTGCAGGTCCAAGGTTTCCTAGCACAGCTCTGCACATTGCACCTCTGGTCTCACTTCAGCATCCTTATTAACTCTAGGCTGTGCAAAAATCCACATGGTGAACTGTACAGAGATGGTAATTTGAACAAATGAAAACTATGATGCCACCACAACCTCATTCACTATTTCCACACTTATTCAAACATGAAGAGCTGGTGCCAAATGTATTTTTCACAAACACACATGTTCATCTTTTCTTTCCCTTTTATATAAACTATATCCCACTACACTGAATTGCTGTTAAAATATAACAGCAAAACAGCTTAAGGGAATCATTACAGCAAACTACAAATAAAACAGCTGGATTTTCAGCCCAATTAATTATGAAACTTATCACAATACTTCATTTCACACTGAAAGCTTATTATGTCAGGAAAGACATCTGAGCTTTTTTTGGCAAGTGAAGTTAGTAAGCAATATTGGGAAATACTATTCTATTCCACAAGAACAAATCCATTTTTAGATGGAAAGGGAAGCAGGCAACAGAAGTAATACACGTGCAGCAAATCCAGGTAGGGTTTTCTGAGTTACAAGGCAGGAGGCAATCCTGTTTGTGTTTGTGAGTATGAGGAAGTCTCACCAGGCAAAAGAATCTCCCAAGAGGCACAACACAAGAATTTAATGTCACTGCATGTTAGCTTGGTGTAAAACCAGATAATGAAGTTGTTGCAGTTCAGATTGTGCCTCAACATGTCAAAATAAATCACACCACTGTGGTAAACGCATATGGCACTTTTAAAGCAGCTCACAGAGGTTGGACGCATCGCCACGCCTCTACCAGCAGAGGTCCTGAGAGAACGGACAAAGCATGGACAGTCACAGCCAATCCCCCTCCCAGTGCTGCTTGGGGACCCAAGCCTCCTCCAGGGGGCTGCAAAACAGCTGGGTGAGAGCCTTGAGCTGGAGACCAGGCACTGTAGGAAAATATTAATTAACCAGGGCTAAGTTTGGTTAATTTAGACTTTCTCCAGCTCCTGCCTGCAACTGAGCCATGTAAAACGCTCTCCTGGTGCATGGCATCTGAAGTGGGTGCCACAGGGACGCAATCCCCTGTGTTCTCTGGCTTGACGTGAGGGGATGGGAGAGCTCTGAACCAGCCACAGCTAGCTGAGACCACACGAAGCGTATGGATCAGGGTGATGGTTTCCCCTTGCAGCCTGCTGCATTACCTCTGCGTGTTACTGGGCAGTCCTGGCATGCAGCAGCAGGAGGAGGGCAGAGGAGGGATCTGGGTGGAGGAGGAAAGCTGTGCGTTAGGGTCCTAGGCTTCCAAGCTCCATCTCACCAACACCAGCTCCCTTCCCAAGAACCCAGATGTCTAGCCCCCACTCTGCTCCCAGACCAGGAGAACCCAGATGTCGGTGGCGCCTTTTTGCAGGGCGTGGATGTGCCCCCGTGTGCACCCCCTACGCGTTGCCCCTGCAAGACACATTTGCACATGGCCCTAGTTATGTCTATGTGGTCCATTTTCCTCTGGCCCAAACATTTGGGAACATTTCAGAACAAATGTCTAATTCCCTAGCTGTTTAAAAAAAAAAAAGAAAGAAAAGAAATCCTGCAACAATCTCTTGTCTGTTCTGGTTGCTTGTTTTCGTGGACAGCCATAATCATCATTTCCCTCCATTGCATTACAAATTCTCCATGACAAAGTAGGTCTGACCACAACAGCTGTGCTAGATGACATGTTAAATAGCATATTGACTCGAATATAAAGCCAGGTTCCCCCCAGTCAGCATGTGGGAAAAAGCCCCTTGTCTTATAGTTGCATACAAAGTGGAGGGGAAGGAGCAGGCAGCTGCTGTGGCTCTGACACTGGCCCTGAGCCTGGGGCGAGGCCAGAGTCAGGCCCACAGTAGCCTCCTGCCCACCACTTCTGGTTCCCCTCTACAGCTTCTGCCCCCCTCCCCCACTTACTGTCAGGCACAGCTCAGCTCCTGCTTGGGCTGGTGTCTCTCCGGGACACCCAGCACATGGAAACTCCTTACCTTGCCTAGCCAATCAGCAGCACCAACAGTGCTGCATGGCTAGGCAAGGGCCTAGGTGCCATGAGCTGTGCTGCAGGACAGAGCAGCGCAAGCTGCATGGGAGGGGAGTGAGGCAGACTGAAGAGTTTGGTAGGGGGAAAGAGGGAGAGACTGGGGGGAGCAGGGGGAGAAAAAGAAGGGAGTGGGGGGAGGAGCACGTGGGGAGTTGGGGTAGGTGTGCCAGTGGCAAGAAAGCTGCAGGGGGAAGAAATGAGTAGGGCACAAGGCAAGGGAGCCACTCCCCTCCCCTCTCCTCCCCCCCTGCTTTTCCTGCTGTAGCTGGGGGAGGAGGCAGGGCAGGGTTCACGATAACCCTCCAATTTGATTATAAACACATTTATACATTTCCATACATATAATCTTTACTGGGGGGTAGTCTTATATTCAGGATCATCTTGTATTTCAGTAAATACTATAGTTTTAGTGCCATTAGCAATGCAGTGGTTATGTTTTATAACAATTGAAGATCATGATTCTTGGATTGTACAAAACTTTCAGGATTCTTTCAAAATGCTGTTCATATTAAGCAAACTATTACTGTTCACACAGTAGTGCTTGGGTGCTAACTTACCAGGTGCGTACAACAAGGAATATCTTCTGCACTATTTCACAAGAAGTAGAAATGGAATGGCAGCACAAACTAACATGCCCACATAAAAGCTGTATCAGAGATTATTAAAAAAAGCGTAGCAGTTTTAAAGTTTCTTATAGTTCCATTACAGAATGTGGCAACCAATGCCCAGAAGAGTCTTCAGATTTTCACTGACACACCATAGTCCATCTAGTATCAATCAAACAATAAAGGCAACTTCTGAATGCACTTCATTTAAAAAAAAACAAAAACACTTCGGTTTTTCTTAAGACAATCTAAATACCTAAGCAATACAAAGGAAGAAATAATTCAAAGGCTAAGTGATACTGCATTGCAAAAGACAAAATGAGGAAATAACTTTCTATCTAATGCACTGACACCATGGTAAATATTAACAAGCAGTTACCAGACAACTGAACATTACAGGGTTTAATCATAGATATTCAGATTATAAATCAGACAGAAATAATAAGCACACTTTGAAATACAGACTCAGTGAATACCTTGGAAAACTAAACTACTTAGTTTTAGAACTGTAGCATAAGGAAATATTGGCACTTTTTCAGTCAACTGTATCACCAAATGACTAAGCTATAAAAGTCAGTCAGATTTAAGAGCATTTGATTTCATTTTTCTTCATCAAGAAAGATATGGGATGAATAACAAATAGCAAACCAGCAAATACCCCAGGCTTTGCATTCTCTTTTTCTAAAGGCCACAATTTTCAACCTGGGTGTTATGAGATCCTCGCAAGTGCGCCACAGGGTGCAAGCACCTACACACCATTCACAAGATAAATCCAAAAAGTTCAGAGAGGAATCCACAGTGAAAAACATTCTGACCTGTTGTGGTCTTTCTGGGCATGTCTACATGTTCATTAATGATCCATAGCTTTGTGCATTTAGTTTAGTACTTTCTTAATGAAGTACTACCTGAACGCACAGTAACTACATTTACCATGAAATAGCGCTGGTGCATGTTTTTTTGTGACAGTCATTGTGTGGTAACTTAACAACACTGCACAGTAGTAGCTTATTAGCCTGGTTTTGACTGGCATGCTACTCCAGTGTTATTAAGCTACCGTGCAGTATGCAACTTGTGTCAACAGGCCCCCTGAGTTCTTTCCAAATACCAACACTGAGCCTAAATCTAACAGAAAGCCTTCAATACAGAATTATCATTTTTGCTATAGTTCAACTTTTTGATTTCCTGTGTCTTAAGTGAAATACAGCGGGAAATTATGATACTGATTAGGCATGATTCTGCTGTAGTGCTAAGACAGTGGGACCCTAGACCCTTTCTTCAGCTACACTCCAAAAGATTTTACCTTTCATAAAGTACATTACCATTCTATCAATTATGCACACTGCTAATATAATCCATACGTTGTTCTCGTTGTATCAAGACATGACCAGATATGTGACTTGCGGTATTAGAAATAGAGAAAAAAATAAAATGCATACCCTTTATAAAACTGCATCCTCCACCAATTAAAAGATATTTGTAGATTTCTTCTTCTTTGTCCTCTGTCCAAAACCGACCTCTCTCAGCTCCGATTCAAAGTGATCCCTCTGTATTTTTTCTGACAAATAGTTTTAAAAGATATTCTCAGTGTCTCAAAGTGGTAATGACTTAGAACTATCAACATAAGCTATTTTGGAGGAAAAACAGAGCTACTGAAATGAGAGGGCAAGAAGGAAGTGAGCTGTCAAAATCAAAAACAAATTTTCAGTTGTACAGGTGGCAAGCACTAGCGTAACCCAATAAGCCCGTGCTACAGTGTTAAAATGCTGGCATACTTTCAACATTTAGGGCACAATAACTACATATTTCGTGACTTATTTTTAAACATTTTAAATGATTTAAAACAACCTTTCTATACAACCCCATACAGTTAAAATTGGCCAATTAAGCAACTTCACTATCAACATTTGTAAACATTCAGGCTAATAAACAGCTGACAAACACGTAAGAAAAACTTATTCTTGAATTTGCTTTATTTTCTCTGCATAAGGAACCCTGCACAGGCAATTCAAATTAAAACAAAATAAATATATGAATATTCATGTAAAACTGTCCTTGCTAATGAACAATTATACACAATGTACAACTCTTCATGTTCACTGGGAGGGCTTACAAATGTACCATTCCCAACAAAAATGCACCAAAATGGCTCCATGCAAACTTATCAAAAGTGACCAAAATATGAAGAAAAATTTACTGAGCGCACTATTTTGTTTTTTCCTTTTGTTTTGTTTTTTTACAATCACAAAAAAATAAAAACATCTAATTTTTTGTTACATTTAGAGTAACTAAAATGTGGCCACTGCTTATTAATGTCTGTTTTTATGCTCCTAAAACATCTATGGTTACCATAAAATTGCATAAACATTGAAATCGGACTTAGGGCACTATCTGTAATAAAAGGAAGATGGTTTTGTTCACAGAAAGTTAGTAATCTGTGTCCGAGCCCTCTGCATTGTCCACATTACGTGAGAGCATGTAATTGTCCATATCTATAGACCTGCAGTTATTGATTGCATAGCGCAAACGCTCTGCCATGATTAGTTGACTGGAGTAAGGTGGGAGCCTCAGTTGAAAGAAACAAGTCTGTGAGGTAGGCAAGCTGTCGTAAGGCTGTAGGAAATGGACAAAAGGTAGGACATGGTTAAGACTGTAAAAGAAATTAAGGTGCAACAAATTCAAATTTTTTCAAACCAAAAAACCTTTTGAAGCAACCCTCACCCATAATGTCATGCAATTAATTCTGCCTAGCAATAATTCCTAAAAATCTTACATTGGCATGGCCCAATTCATCTTGGAATTAATTAGAACACTACTGCTTCCACTATGTACCTCTCAAAGTGTCACAGACATGTCCCTGTAAAAGGACGTTTAATATACCTGAGTTAGGAATACTTTCTCTGTTCCTGCTGATATGTGAAACCTTAAATCTTCATGACTAAATGTTCATTAGTTAAAAAATTGTTTAAAGTTTGTTCTTAAAATTAAGAAAAAGCTGAAATTAATTTTCAAACAGTACATCTGTGAATCAGCAAGAAGCAAATCTTTTCCTGGGGTGGTATTTGAATCTAATGGGTTTCAACATGGGTAAGATTGGGGATTTAATTGATTTAGAGACACACTGGATGGCCAACAGTGAGAGCCAAACTACTTATCTTCTTATTGCTGAAGTCACTCACTTGCATAGTATGTTGAGTGTATTTTTCATACTAGCAAACTAAAACATGATTCAATTAGATTGAACAGTGTTTAATGTATAATAATAACGCCAATTCTTTATGAGGATTTTAAGACCTCAGCAGAAGGTCATGATATTTAAACTGACATGTTATTTAATAGCCTTTGAACAGTTTTTCCTAAAAGTCTGGGCCAATGAATCACTTCACTCTTAACATTTCTCACAGATCACCATATACCTTAATCATCAGGTGTAAATGAAAAGGACAGGGATAAAGGGGAATGCTGTGATGTGTGCCCCTTACAAAATGCCCTTGTGTACTATTCAACAGCAGTACATAGCTGGGGAACTATTTTAGAAACAACAACATAGGGCTGTGATTTTTCCTTTTTTAAATATTAAAAGGAAAAATGTATTACAATAGGAAATAACTAGATAAATTATGGTGCAGTGATTCACACCATGCAGCGCAGGTATTATCCTGAATTACATCAAGTACTTACATTGACATGTTCTAACCATGGAGATACATACTTTGATACATAATTAAATCTCCTGACTATCAGTCATGAGCTAATCTCAACGTATTCTGTCTGAGAGCTTAATGTTGGGGAAACCTGGCACCTACTGCCAAGGGGGTGATTTAAACTGGCCAAAAATGAACGATGGATTAAGAAAACAGTATCTTACCCTATCAACCTTCATTATTTGGAATCGTTGGGAAATATCAGCAGTGTTGGCTGGTAATCGAGATCTTCCCGACACAAACCTCATGAAAAGAACTCTCTCCTCATTTGAGAACTCTTCAAGAGTGTGCCAGAACCATTGAACTAATTGATGCTGTTCATCAACCTCTCTGTACCGCACAACTTTCTTCAGAACTTCAACTGAGATTTCTGGCATTCCACAGACCATCTGTTCCAATTGCTTTGCAGTCAGAAGAGACAACAATGGAACTGGGACAATCCAAGACATTCCTTCTCTCACAGCAGCCACCTGTAACCCAGAAAGAACAGGGTTTGGGTTTTTTTTAAGTGACATTACATTTATCTTTGCTCCTTACTATAACCCATTTATGTAAAGCTATTATTTTGAGACTGAATGCACACACTGACAATGCAGCTAGAAGTACAGGTTTAAGTTGCATCTTAAATGAACAAATACTATATATTCATGCATGCCTACATCCAGAGGATAATAATCCCCTTCATAAAATAGAGAACCATTGCAGAGACCTTTTTTGGCAAAAATGTTTTTATAACAACTGTAAACTAGGGAAGTCTCAGATAATATCTTCTAAAGAAAACTAAAGAGTGATGATCAGCACTAATGAGGAGCTGCTAAACCAAAAGCTTTTGATACAACGCTACTAGGACTGGTATGAAGACATGTTAATGGCCCCTCTTGGATCTGCAAGACTTGAGAACTTCATGTTTAGAAGCTATTGCACTAACATGGAACAACTATTCCATCGTGTGCGCTTTAATCTACAGAGAAAGAGGGAAAGCATTTCCCTATCCTACTGTTGTTACACTAAGACATAAGGTTCACGTAACACAGTATTACTGTATAAATCATAGGACAAAGGTATTTAGGTAAGTTAATGGCCAATTTTTCAATCCATTTATAAGTGTTTGCAGTTCCTATTTTAAAGCAGATCAGGCAAATGCTATGTAAAAATATATCCACAGAATATATTTAATAAGTTAAACAAATGTCAGTGTACCCAAATGACTTTGCCAGAATCAGAGCCAACCTGAGCAGGGTGCAGGGCTTGGGGCAAATCAGCCCATGGGGGCTCCGGCCCTGCTCTAATCCCATGCTCCCCAGACCCAAAGAAGCTGCCAGCACCATCGGCAGCAGCAGCAGGGGAGGGGGTAGCAAATGGCTGGACACAAAGCCAGCAGCGGCAGCGCAGAGTAGCTGCGGCCACTCTGCCCAGCTCCGCAGAGCTCCTAAAGTGCAGGGCCTGGGGCGGTCGCCCTGATTTGGCCCCCTGCTATGGATGGCCCAGGCTAGAACATGTGGTGCTGTAAAGGTTATAATACTGGGTACTCAATTTAATGTTTTGAATGGGGTAAGTCTAATGAGAATAAAACAAAGTCTGCTGCTCAGTAGTTTTGTGCCTTTCCTTGGTGTTCTGGATGTTTGGGTGAAACCTGAGATGTAGCAGATTTCTAAAAGATTTGGAGTACTTGCAAAAAACAAAATGAAAATCTAAGCAATGTGCAAACAGTTCTGTTATTTCTCAGCATACTCTGATAGTATGCCATTGTTTATTTTAAGAAAACTGGTAGAATAAAGTGAGAGTCCTACCTGCCGGTCCATTTCATGAAGTCTGTACTCAATTGCCCTCTCCACATATTCTTTTCTGTTTGAAAAAGTAAGTGGGATACTGTTCCCACCAGGGATTATGGGAACCATTTTACCATCAGCACTTTGGCCAACAAAAGAATCTAGAGGAATCATCTATTAACAGAAAAGAAAAAATATATTCAGGATAAAGTCACTCAAGTAAAATGGAATTAAAACTTATCAATCACTGGGTATGTCTACATGTGCATTTACGCTGGCTTAAATTTACTGTGCACTATATTACTGCACAGTAAGCAGGAATAGGCCAGTGTCTACACATCCAGGCATTAAAGCGCATTAACGCCATGTGTAGACTCACTTGGGACTAAAGCAAGTCAGTCCACATACACAGTGTTACTGTGCAGTAAGGCATCTATACAAGAATTACTGAGCAGTAACTAATTGAGCGTAAATTTGATACCGCATGATGCCAGTATCAAATTTATACACAAGTCGGCATAAGTCGCCATATTTACTGCACAGTATGGGCCCACACTGAGCAGTAATTTGCGTGACTGTGTAGTAAATGCATACATGTAGACACATCCACTGGGTATCTGAAGGAAATGCCAATCTGAGGTAGTTATAAAGTGTCTATTACCCTGATTTATAAATACCACTTCATTTTCCTAATAAATCTGTAATGGAATTCAGGTCAGTTTACAGAAAACAACTGGTTTCAGATTATTTTGGGGGTATACTGTCCCTGTAGTTTACCTCATGGAAGTTTTCTTCAGTAATCCCACTGTCTTCAATGTGAAGAATGCTGTTGAGGGTCTGCACATAGAGCAGATCTACCTCTTCCAAGTCCTCCAAAATGAGTGGGATACAACAAAGTTGCTTCCAGACCATTGGGGCCAAATGAAGATCTAAAGGCTTCTTGGTACGAATAGCCACGCCCATCAAAATGCCTAAGAACTTAAACTGCATCAGATGTTCATCTAAGCAGGCTGAAGGGTTAAAAAGAAACCTAAAAAGAGCACAGAAACAGTGTAAACACTTCATTAGAATCAGCTTCTCTTACTCATTTCATCCTTGCAT
This sequence comes from Alligator sinensis, assembly GCF_000455745.1. Classification (NCBI taxonomy): domain Eukaryota; kingdom Metazoa; phylum Chordata; order Crocodylia; family Alligatoridae; genus Alligator; species Alligator sinensis. The sequence continues at coordinate 89,282 of NW_005842228.1, forward strand.
TGGCTAGAAGACAAAAAATATTCAGGTTCAAGAGCACCACAGCAGCATTTGGTATGAGAGGGTAGTGTTAGTGTCCCCTCACCCTCCAAATACCAAAGGCTGCCACGTTCCAAAATTGGCCACAAGCTACAGCACTCTCAGTACTGCTTTAAATTTATGGCTCCAGCATCCTTCTGGAGGCTCCTGCTTTGGAGCCCTTATTTGCATATGCGTACCTTGATATTATGCCTTCCCACACCCTCATAATTTCATCAGTAGCTGTGGATATAGAAGGGGAGGCTGTATTCTCCAGGAGCAGTCAGGAAGCCTCAAAAGTTATCAAAGAATCAATACAAAAAGCTTTTCCTTTAAATTTTGTTGGCCAATATTCTGTAATAAAATGAAACCTAGTCCAACTTACCTATCCCTATTATAGCCTACTTCGGCTGAAGCATTTGGAGAAGGAATAAGCAGATCTACCACTCCAGTTTCAAGTTCCTTAAAGATAAAAAGGAAAGTGCTTCTTCAGCATTAAGGCTTAGAACATTGTTTTATACTGAAAATCAATTTGCCAGAGGAAGTTCAAGCTTTATTTAGAAAATCAACATGTACTAAATATAATATTGTCTTCTAGTTCTGTCAGGATAAATCATATAATAATCTAGAAACCAGAAATACATACCCAATTTATAATGCTATTTAAGTTCAATTTATTTTTGCCATCATTCCTAAGGAAAACAGTGTGGCACTGCTACCATAAGGACATAGCTCAGACTGCTGTACTATTTTTGGCTATGTTAAATGTAGCCCATACAGTGAAGACACTTAATGGGATCATAATCAAGATGTAACTGTCATCAAAAGGACAGAGGCTGCAGGGATTCATGGACTCCAAGAGAATGATTCTACTAAAAATACTGGTTGACCAGGATGGAAGCCTGCAGATCCCACATAGATGTTCTCTCATGTTGCAGAAGGGGCATATCAGTGTTAATGAGGCCTGTTGCAGTCTTTGAACTGTTGCAGCAGTAGTTACAACACAGCTTCTCAGACAGTCCGAGGTATGCCCTGAGAAGGAGGATTTGCCTTCTCTCATGAGAACAGTTTAGCATTCAGGCTGGCCACTGAATGGGAAGATGTGACACAATGCATGGTAAAAGCAGAATGAGATCATGGAAGGGGAAAATGAAACCCCACAAAAGAAAAACTTCAGTGCTTTAAACAAATACCTAAAGGATTTAATGTACTTCACATACCTGGCACATTTCTGTAATAGTGTCATCAAACACCCCCCCTGCATCATCAGCCCCTTCTCCAACCAGTTTCACTTTCCAGGCACGGGAAGGGAGGCGAAGATCTGAAGCATTCAACTTCACTACTTGTCTTGCTATTTGTACAAAAATAGGCTTACATTTCCGACCTCTTCGAAGAAAAAGAAATTGCTAACAATGTAATTCACAGGTATGTAACTCTTGTGTACTCTAAGTCACAACAAGTCATAAAAGAAATAATAAATAGTTATATATTTAGACAGCAACACTCAAACTACATTTGAAAATGCTCAAATGCCAATATGTTTTGAATGTCTCAAGGGTACTTCTGAAAATAATACTGACCTGGTTGATATTCTTTTTACAGTAATTTGAGGCCCATAGTTTTTTCCCTGAACCATGGTTTTTCCTATGGAGCGTACCATGGGGAGCGTGTAGACTCTTGGTGCTAATAATGGTCTTAGCTGACCTTGGACTATTCCCCATGTTCCAGCATTGTAATGAGATGTACTATTCTGCAATACAACAGCACAAAATAAATACGCTTTAATTTTACTCTTTCTGGAATAAATGTTTTCAGAATTAAATATTAGGATTTCAATTTATTAGAAATTTTCAGAAGGTTTCTTTCACTTAGAGATGTCTGCTTACTACCTTCCAGAGATTTAGATGTCGATGTGTCAAGATTAATATAAACCAGAATTTACAAAATTTGCTTTTGGGAGAGATTGGTTTTATAAGCATTTTACACCAATGGCTTTCACTGTTACTCAGGTAAGATTTGACTTTGGAGGGAATGCTTTAGTGACAAGGCACAACAGTGTATATATTACCCTATATATAAACTTAAATTTTTTAAAGGCTATTTTACCTGGTTATTGGGGCTGAGATTAAGTAATCTCCATGAAGAATACATAAGATCTGAAAAATGATACAGCAGTCTGAGCCTTGCCCTTACTGTATGAATGCTCACTTCCTTCAGTGACCCATATTGTGGTGGAATGGCATCAGGAAAACCAAGTTGCAAAGGCACTGACACACCTATCACAGGAAGAAAAGAAATTGTTATATATAAATATAAAAAAAGGCCTCCTGGTCATGCTCCTCTAAGCTGGTGTCAAAATTCCTGCAAGTGGCAATAAGAACAAGTTTGGATCCAAAGTGAAAAAAAATTAACATGTCCTCTGTACTCCAATTCAAGAAAAACTTATTAAAGTCTCAGAAAGCAGAACAAAATGGTAATACAAACAAACAATCTCCTGTTCTTCACCTGGAGCTCTTGGTGGTACAGGTGGAGCAGTCCATGCAGCACTGTGACAACGCCCTGCTGAAATCTGTCTTATATTCTTTCCTTGCAGAACAGTTATTAGGGTTGGTTCTCTGACATGGTTGGTATGGCCCAGGCCAAGCTGACAATATAAGAATGATACATAAATTACAAATACCCAAAATAAATAATTATCCATGCAAAATTCTCCAAAAGGAAGTTCAGAAAAAACAGTGAAATAAAAACACCCTCAGACAAGACGATTCCCTGAACACCTGCTGGAGCAGCAAACTTCTTAGAAAACCTGATATAACATCTATGGTATCCCTCTAATATATCATCACATTCATACTTAAAGAAATAGCAACCAAGACCTGTTAATTTAAACTGCAAAAACAAAACTAAAAAATATATACGACCTATATCTGACAGCTTTTAAAACATCTAGAGTTAATAGCATTTTGACCAACTTAAAGCCTTTTGCCGATTAGAAATCTCATACATATTTTGGATGCCACAGTTCATACATTGTGTACATAATATAAATATTTACCTTTTTTCATGTATAAATTCTCACAGACTTTTAAAATGCATTATCTGGAAAGGAACACATTTATTTTTCTGTATGCTTTTAGTTTTCCTAGTTTGTCCTTTATGACTTTATAGAATTTAAATTCATACTTGTATGAACACTATATGCCATTACATTGCAATGGAAGAAATATAGTTTTAAAATCAAAACTATTTTTTAAACCCAAACAAATCTTTTTCCATTCAGAAATACCCAGCAGAGAAAGACTAAAGCTTTTCTTTAAAAGACTTCAAATCAGCCTGTTCACCCTACCAACTTCAGTCTGCTCAGTTTCAGCAATGTTAGAGTCAAAGCTCACCATTCTACCATGAATACAAATTGCCTACACCACAAAAACATTCCTCTTAATTTTGCAATGCATCGAATGGTGAAAAAGGCCATTTGACAGCCAAAAATCCTCAAATCCTAGGAATTTACAGAGGGATGAGAGAAAAAAAGTGGGCTATGGAATGTATTTGGCCATTTTGTGATTTACTGACCCAAATAGTTTTATCCCCATTATAAGACACCACAAAAATTTACTGATAACATGTACAACTGGTAAAAAATAAATTCTGGATTTGGAACCCGATAAGCTTTATTGAGATTTAGACTTTCCAAATGAAAAAAATACCGACATTTTCACAAATTTGTTCCAGTGTCAGGCTGGTTATAAAGTCCACAGTTTACCCTCAATGTTCTCTCCTAATTACTACCAACAGTAAACAGCCCATCTCTGCCAAAAACCTTGGAAAATTACAAAAAAAGAGAACAAACTACAGCATCATTCTTGTAAAATACCTGTCTTTTGCTTTTACCAAGGGGTGTAAAAGTTCCCAAGTACATCGATACAGACATGCTTACCCTTATGAAAACCACAAACACAATACTGTACATACCTGCCCTTCTGAGTTGCTACCCCAGGCATATACATCCCCAGCTGATGATAAAGCTAGTGTATGCTCTGCTCCTACAGCTATATCTTCAATGAAGATTCCTGACAATACTGGAACTTGCTGTGGTCTGTTGTGATTTCGTGCTCGGCCCTCTGGCAAGCCAATCAACCGATCTAAAATTGCACAAAAATTCCCCATGTTCTCCACAGAAAATATAATCCTTTTTTAAAGGACTACATTTATTATGGAGAGAGGCAACTGGCAGTGTTCAGGCAACTGGCTGGAGAAAACTCTGGTGTATTACCTTCCTTAAAAGATTTGCAGATACTTATTAGTACTGACCTCAAGCTTCTGCAATTTGTATTTTAAATTCGACTCAATCAATCACACACTAATGGTGTCAGACTATGATACAAACTAGATAGTGACAGACTGCTGTTCACAGGAGAGTATATTAATCATATTTTAACGCATTTAACTTGGAGCCTCAATTCTTTATAACTGAACACAAACCTTTACACGCAAGCATTTGTAAACCCATTAACATGTGCTCATATTGAATGTAATTGAGATGCAAGAAAAACACAACAAAATCTGAAAGTTAATTAAAATGCTTAGTCTTTGCCTACAAAATAGACAAACAATTATTAATTTGGACTTCATGCATGCTTTAATTATATTTTGCCTTGACTGTTTCCCTCTATTTAAGCCTAGCACAAAATTAAATATACCTCTTTAATTTGATGATATACATTTTATGGTTAATACTCTTCCTTTTCAGACTTTATGATATATTAATGACAACATAGCCATGGTGGTAATTCTAGAATAAAATTGTCTACACCTGCAAATTATTATGTATGTGACGCATGGTTTTGGCTGGTGTCATACATTCTAGCCAATCATTTAAAACATTGTGTGTTTCTCTATAATTTAAAGTGTACAGAAGATTAGTGTATAGTAGCTTAACAGAAAATCTTACCTTGTCCAAAAGTATATACATGACCATCTTTTGTCAATGCAACAGAAAACTGGGTTCCACAGGCAACTTTTTTTATTCCAAGTCCACAAAGAACATCCACTTTCTAAGAATAAGAATGAGAAAGCTAATATGAAAGCTGATGTTGAGAGTGTTCATACAGAAAAGTAAACACACGGGATCCTTCCTTTTCTACTTCCCCATTCCAAAAGGTGATTTGGAAAAACATGTATAAACCATAACTGTAGTCTTATCCTTGTACTGAACATACAAGAAATACTATTTTCTTAATAGAAAAAAAGTAATTTTTCTATTAAGCAGAAAAAGATATTGTTTTGCTATTTCTTAGTTGGTCTAATAAAAGGTATCACCTCTGAACCAAGAGTTCTAGAGTTCTACATTACTATTTTGTTAAAGAATTGGTGTAATAATCGTATTTTATGTGAAATGATTGTAAATGCACATATTTACTGTGAAAAACATCTCTACTTGAGACTATCAGGCTTTGCTATTTACAGATCTGCATAGAAGTGTTTATTATTTTTGTCCGAGACCTTTTTGGCCATTTAGTAAATCCATATAACACTGTTTAAACTGTTTTCAAGTCTCAGGATCTAATTTTTTAAATAAAAGGTGCTTTCTATATGCTCCTTAGAGAACTTAATGGTCTCATGACATGGTCATAAAATTACCAACTGCTGATTCTAACAACTATACTGGTCTTAATATATATATTAGAATGAGTAAAATTTTCAAAAGCAGCTAAGTCCTAAGAGATGATTTCAAGAATTTTACATTGCATAATAAACGGAAGCAAAATCAAATTTACAACCAGTGGCAAGAGGTTGAAAATGTTGCAAACACATTTACAGACACTAAAACATTATGAAAAGTTTAATTTCATTATGAATTCTAACCTGAGGTGAGGATTTTGCTGTGGAATTTCCTAAACCAAGTTTCCCATAGTCTCCATCTCCAAAAGCCCACACCATTGAACCATCTGTGGACACAGCTACAGTATGGTTTAATCCACAGGCCACCTGGTTCAGAGTAATACAGTTTAAATTAGGTTTCTGCCAGTTTACTGATTAAATATATTATTTAACCATACTCTAAAACAATGATGTCGCTTTAAAAGTTAACACTTACTGTTAAAAATTATTCTGAAATGATGTAATAATATTTATGCATTAATACCTTTAAAACAATTTTTGTCTATTATTCTTCCCTCACACCAAATGAAAATCAACTTTAACTAGAGAGATTGTACAGACACCTCCATGTTAATTAATTTATAGCTAAAGAGTCAAAAACCACAAAGGGCAATTTTATCAATCTATTTCATAATGCAATATTTATAAATGTTATGAAATTGGAGCAGTTTTGCAGCAGAAGGATCAGAATATTCAAAAACAAAGCAAGACAAGTTCTTATGGATGCCTGAATTCTTCAAACATATTTAAAAAATACTAATAGGCAGAGAAAAAAACTGCCCCAACTAAAAATCACAGTAGAACATGTTGCTGCACAACAGTTATTGAACGAAAGACATGTTATTGCATAACTATGTAACTAATAAGAGATAAATCATGCCTGTCCAATCTGATAACCCTCCAGCGCTGTCACTCTTTCAGGAAGTTTCTTGTTAGAAGTGTTTCCTAGCCCCAGTCGACCATAGTCACCGTTGCCAAAAGTAAACAGTTTGCCATCTGCTGTCACCACCGCTGAGTGTTTAAAGCCACATGACATCTAGAAGGCAGAATAAATATTCATTATACATTCTAATAGATATAAGAAATGTATAATTCAAGATCAAGGCAAACCTTTTTGAATATGGATCTAATAATTCAGTTCAGCCTAAGAGTAATTAAAAATATTCACTGTCTAATTGAGTAAATTAACTGGTTTAAATTCTTCTTGTATTTCCATAATAAATACAAAGTCCGAACAAGTGAATGACGCAGGAAATCAAATAATCCTCTTAATGACCATTTTAAATGGTGAAAAATGGAGTCTGATCTCCCTGGCACCAAGTTGCTCCAGTATACCTAGCTATTTTACCAACTTAAATTTAGAGTTCTGCAATTGCTGCGTCCTTAACAAAATTAAACCATTTCCTTTGGTTTTCTACGCTATTATACCGACCTTTCTTCCATCTTATATTCAAAACAATTACCTACAAGTATCTCTCTTAGAGTACCTACAAGTATCTATATCAAAACAAGTACCTACAAGTATCTCTCTCTTAGTACTTGCAACAAATAATGCCACAGCACAGGACAGAAAACATATGATCAGCAGATTCACTCACTCTTATAAGTCAGTTCATTAAAAAAATACGATAGAAAAGCTTTCTAAAGAATGGCTGCATACTGCTTCTCTCAATTTCTACCACTATTTCTGCTTATTTAAACTACATATTCATGCAGAACTAGAAAATATGTTTAACACTTTTATTTTAAATGTGTGAAATGTGCAATATGAGCTGTTAATAGATTGATTTTTTTTTAAACAACAAAACAGTTTAGGGATCTTATGTTACCGCTCCTGTTTGAAGGTTTTTCCTGTTGTAGACCATTCTGCTTTGACTGCCAGATTTATTAACTATGATTTTTCAAATGATCTCTTTGGCAAACTTTTTTTTTTCTTGAGAGAAGAAAAGGTACATCAGGAAACCAGATAATATTTGTGTGGGAAGAAAAGTGTTACTTTTGATTGAGTTACTGTGCTGGTCTTTTTATACAAATATGAAGTGGCTGCTGGTTTTACTTTGATTGTGTTGGCAAAGAAACCTACAGCTGAAGATGGGCACTTTGGTGTATATTGCTAAAATGTACAATGTCACTACTGAATCAGAACTCATGGCAGAGGTGACATCTTTTATTAGACCAACTTAGATATGTGCAAAAATGTCTTTATTTGCAAGCTTTAGGGTGCATACACCCTTCCTCAGGCACAGGAGAATGCAAAGATTGTAAATCTGTACAATTTCTCCTAGGTAGAAGTGAAAATTCGTACTTCATATCACCTCTGCCATGAGTTCCAATTCCTTTTGCCTATAGATCAATATGGCTATAACCTATATCCCTGAAACAATATCACTACTAGTATTTAACTTTTCAGTGCTGGTGCAAAGAGCTGCTCAGTACCCTTGGAAACTGAAGAGATGTGGCATGCTAATGAAAGCTTCTCCAGAACTGCCCTTCGATCGTATCTAAACTTTGACCCCCCTTTAGGATAGAGAAAATAGTTGTTTCCATGCCCATTCAAATTCATGTTCTTCCCCAGAACTAACAAGACAGACAGATAAATTGTATCAGCCACAATAGTGAGCTTTGTGATGTTACTCCTACAAGAAAATATGTTAAATTTCCAGAAAGCTTGTCATAGCCAGTTTCATTCATTACTTACCTGAGCTGAATTCAAATTGGAAAAATGGAATAGAAAAGCTCCCCTTCCCACTGTCAGCTCCTGCCTCAGCCATCCAATCACCTACTATCGTTTCACTTTGAACCTGTAGCTAGAATTCCAACAGTGGCTCTTATATCTATGCTTAGCAGATGAATAATAAATCTGAACTTGAACCTGCACCACTTCTTCTCCTTGCAAGGCTTCTATTTGTCTTGGTCTGCGCTGTCTGTCACTGTTCCCATGGCCAAGTTTGCCATAATCTCCATCTCCCCAGCTGAACACCTCACCACTTTCTGTCAGAGCCATGGAATGTCCATCAGATCCACAAGAAGTTACTAGTTGAGTTACAACAAAACCTTTAACGGAGTGAAAAAGCGAGTCAGAAAATATTAGACATTTCCTTGAATTTTTCAAAATAGATCACAGTGAAACCAGGAATGAGTCTGGTGATGTGAGAAATAGAAAGAACAAAACTGTAATTTAAGACACTTTTCATTGCCCCCTCTTATGGAAACAACAATTCTGGTTTGCCACCAGTTTCAACTGTTCCTAAATTAGCTAAATATTTTTTTTTCCCCAAACTAACAAAAAGGTAACAGTCATTATTAAAGACTAACTCTAGGCCAAGTTTCAGATTTCAGGCATAAATCATTTAGGATGACACAATTAAAAAGGGAGTTGTGGCTAGATTTAGTTTCACAAAAAGACCAAGCATGGAAACATTCAATTACAAGAATCAAGATTTTGGAAATTATGAGCATATACAAATATGTGATTTAACTAAACAGAGGGGACTACTAGAAGAACTGCTGTAATAAAGAAAATATGTTTATACTAAGTTCTAACATAAATTTAAATGAATTTATAAATAGTGGCAAATTCATGCTGGAAAAGAGAATAATTCACTTGGCTTTAAGTACTCATATTTGTTAATATCTGAAAATTCAGTAAAACTTTTTTTTTTTTTTTTTCTAAAAAAATGCCAAATGTCATTCCCTGGAAAAAAAATTCTTAAGTCTTCTTCATTTTTTTTACTTTGCCTTTTCTAAATAACAACTACACGTGCTGTGGGAAAGATGTTACTGTACACATTCATTTTTTATTAATAAAATCCAGTCAAAATAAAATGGTCATTCTAACATGACAGTAAAGATTATAAGGGATTATTCACTGGTTGTCTTTAATTGAAGTCAGACAGATTAGCCATGGAATATAAAATTTGCTTTTCTAAAAGCCCTGCCTAGTTCTACATGTTATCAGGCCAATTTATTTTAAATTTAGAAATCATATGCATGTTTAACTGCTACAACAGCAAATATTAATAATTATCTACTTCTATTTTCCTGGTCTACTACGTTTATTTAGATGCTTACATACAAAAGTCGATAGCCTTTTCCATTCCTTCTTAAAAACGACAGTTTCAAAATATTACTAATTAAAAACTTGAACAAATGCATCAAAAGGGAACCAAACATTTAGTTTGTTTTACTGCTATTTGTGTGACTATATAATCTTTAATTAAAAGTAAATTTGTTCAGTTAAAAAAGAGTTTACATACATAACTGTCCTTTTAGCTAATGAAATATATTCTTATGCTTTGCTTATGAATAAATTTTTAAAAATGTGCACACTACCTTGAAGTGCTGAAATAACAGTTAACACGTGAAGGTCATCAGAATTGCCTTGTCCCAATCGTCCATAACTGCCTTCTCCACAAGCCAAAACTGTACCATTTGCTTGAATAACAAAGGTACAGTTCTGACCACAAATAACCTAGTTTAAGAAAGATGATTTTTTTTAAACAAATGTGGTAACATCACTATATAAATCATGTGTTGTCTTTCTGTTATAATCTGCATTAAAATCACAAAGCATTTTGCCACTGAAAGCAACAAGCTCAGGCAGCTATTGACTACATGTTGTTTAGCGTTATTATCTCCATGTTACTTCTCTCATTCCAAATGCTGTATGGAAATAAGCTTTACACTTGAAATTATTACATAATCACACTACAATAAGAAATTATTTCATTCAGTGTGTTAGGTGATGCAGCCCCAGGGGAACTAAATCAGCTGGCAACATACAGCAGGCCTTTTTAATGGCCTAGCCCAAAGCTGTGCAACTTGCAAGTGGCCAGGGGCTGTAGGCCCCCAGCCCACTTACCACGTACATGGGCCATATGTTATGCCACACCACATGGGCACCCCACACTACACTGTACCAGCAATCTTGTGTCCCGCATTGAGCCATGTGATCCTGCAATGCTGTGCTGCACCACACAGGCACTCATCCTGCCTACCATATGGCAGGTAGGTGCCCCTGCTACCATACTATGCTAGTATGTCTGTGCATCATGTGCCTCCTGTTGTATTATACAGCACCCTCTCCCCTCCCCTCAGCCCCCACTGTACCACACTGTGCGAAGTCCTGGAGTTGCCCAAATCCCCCTGCTTTAGGCTCCCTCAGCCATCCCATCCCCAGGGGCCAGGGCAGGGGCAGGAAATAGGAGCTGTAGGAGGAAAGCAAAGCAGCAGCAGCAGCTGGAGAAGTAGAGGGAATGGCACCCAGGCTGGGAAACCAGGGCTCCAGGTTACCCCCTCCTGGCTGCGTGTATCCTACGGAATGCAGTTGTACAGCCATGATCTAGATGAAAGGACTTCCCCTGTTTATGGAAGGATTATTAAGATATGGTAGCTTTGTCTTCAACGGCACTCTTAAGATTCATAGTACATTCCCCACCAGAGATTTAATTCTCCCAGCAATTTCATCCTGCATATTACTTCCTTTCAGCAATCTTGCCACATATATTAAGCCATACAGTTATCTGTTTACATTTTATTGAGGTTAGCCCTAAAAAATATGTTCTTTGTCATTTTCAAAAGCTTTTCAGTATGAATTTGGTAAAACTGGTGCAAAGCTATTAAAACTTCCATAGCTAAATATTCTGGATTTATTTTGTTTGATGGAAAACTCTTACCATTCAACCTCAAGGGATTTTGCAAGCAATTTTGTCACTAACAACTGAAAATTTGTAGACAATAGGGCTTAAAACTTCCTTGTTGTTATTACCTGTTGTGCCTGTGAGAATGAAGGTGCTGAGACTGGTATCATAACATTTCTACCAGCCTCTGCTAGCTGTCCATGCCTCCCTGCTCCCCACAGATACACGTCACATTTGCCACCAAGGTGCCAATCCTACAAAACAATATAAAAGAGCACTGTAGACCATCAGTGAATGTAACATTTTAAATTTAGGATAATCAGTTTTACTAACCTCTGGCCTTGAAGTTGCCCAAGACATAATCTGCTCATCCATACCATTAATCCATTTGCTATTATCCTATAAGATAAAAAAAAATGTATATTGGAGTCCATCCACAATCTGTGAATTATTTTATTATAATAATACTACTGATTTCTCTTCAAGTAGTCTCTTGAATACATCAAAACTTTATCTCAATGAATAGCCATTGAAATGATTCTACTAAGAAAAACAAACTTATTTTACATGCAAATATAGAATGGTTTAACTGTGATTAAACTAAATTGATATACGAATTGTTTTACTAAATAATATTGAATAAGACTGCTTTAAAAATATCATTTTTGTACTTGAGCTAAGCCCATTTGCTTAATATTAACTTAAGATTTAAAGAGTTATACAAATTTGAATAAAGAATTTTTACATCTAAAATCCTTATGGCATAAATGCTTGCCTTTAATTGTTACAGTAGAGGACAGCACAAGGCAAAGCAACTATACTTTGCAGTGACCTATGTCCCATAGCATCAGAAGGCAGACAAAACCTACATTTACACACGGGATAACGTTTTCTGATCGCTGTCATAACCAGTATGAGTATTAAAAAAAAACAAAAAAAGATTTAATCAGATGCAAGTTCAATAGGTAAATAATGAGGAAAAATAGTAAGGAAGAGAATAATTATACTAATTTTATTTTCCTCTACCTGCCCCTTGCTATTATCCTATAAGATAAAAAAAGTATACCTAAACCTTCAAAAGTTTTAGGTGGAATTATTTTCTTAAGAGTATACAGACTTATACATAAAGTTCCAAGTTTCTTTTTTCAGATTTAACTATCTGGCAGATCATGTATTGGCATCTCGAAGTGCCACCAGGGTCAAAGTGTAAATTAACTCTGAAAAGTTACCCTAACAATGGAATGTTTAAGTTCCATGTTTATCACCTCTTGACTTCCTAACAAACTACTATTTATGCATTTATTGCTTTTTGGATTTTTTCCTCTGGAAGACCCCTTGGAATGTCACAATTAAACTTCCAGGCTAGTGAATCAGACACTGTACTTTGTAACCTTAATTCTTTGAGTCATTTCTCTGATTTGTAAGTCAGAATAAAAATCCTTATCAATTTTAAATAGCAGTCAACTTTGCAGATTAAGAAAACCAGAAAAAATCTTCTTGTACTTAGTAAGACAAACAATTAGGAATGAATAGACATAGATGGAACAGATCTAGCGAGTAGGAACCTGTCACATTTACACTCAGTTACTGCTATGAAAAGGCATCATTATGTCAGTTAATGCAATGCGTATTAATACTATTGAAATACATATTAATACTATTTATATGAGAGTCAAATCTGCACTCTTCCTTGGTACAAAATAGTGCAGTTTACCATTAGAAGAGTAAGTTCCTCCTCTGGCACAGGCTCGAGATCTGGAACAGTAAAGGATTCTGGAAATTGGGCTCCTTTGGCCAGAGCTTCAGCAGCTTTTATGGTAGTTGAGAAACATTCTAACCAGGCCCACTCTGTGGGGTTCCAAGTTGAAGGATCAGGGAGGAAGTTCTGGTGATGAGGTGGTACTGGCGGACTGCACAAAAGCTGATCTAAATGAAGGCCCACAGCAAGTGAAGCCAAGCACTGCATATAAGGACTATGAACAAGCTGGTCTCCACAGACCACGTGAGGCTTGAGGAAAAAAGAGTTCAATACATGAAGAGTTAGAGGCATACTTTCAACACTTTAGAAACAGCAACTCTCCAAAGAGCTTTCCATGCAAAAAAATAACCCCTCCTTTAGCTCCCTGAAAAACCCCTTTCCAGTATTTTCGTTTAATTTCCCTCACAAATGACCTGGACTATTTTTTTTTATTTATTTTTTATTTTATTTTATTTTATTTTTTTTTAAGTAGAAGCCTTCACACTCCCATTCATCATTTAATTCCCGAAATGATTTTCCTAGTAAATGAGCTTCAGCATGCCACTGTAAATTATTTATTACTGCCTGTAAAAATATTAACATGAAAAAACACATTAACTTTTTAAAATGGAATGTAGTATATAATTCCTTTACCAAATCAACAGTAAAATCATGTCATTTATCAGTTCAGAATTTCATCATTGAACAAATAATCTGAAAAAGCATTTATTCATTTTCATGTCTCATGTAAAATAAATACACTTTTCAGACTAGGTGTTGTTCCTCCTGGGTTGGAAGCTCAGATTGCGAAGTGAGCACTCCTCTATGCCTGGATGGAAGATGTTGTTATGGTATCACAAGGTCTGAGGATCCGAGATCAAGAAAACTACAGAAAGTGATGGATATTATCGCAGCAAAAACTGAGTAAAAGCATCAAACATGCAGAAGAATAAAGTGATTGTCATGTCTCTGTGCTCTTCAGTTTAAAGAGTCTTATAAAGTGGTGGGAATACAAAAATGTCTTGGAAAAGGATATGTAGCAGACACAGGTATAGTTGTCATGATGCACAGAATAATGTACAAAGCTAAAGAGAACTTGATAGTTTAAACAGAGAAAATAAAACACACTTTGAGAAATGAAACTCCAAATTACTTACTGCTCAGAGCCATCCAGCATTCTAGTTCTTGTTATTTTGTATGGAAAACTCCAGTTTTTTTAGGGTTCATTAAAGCAGACAATTAACCAATATGCAATGTCTTTTATTAAAGTTTCCACTAACTATTCTGCCACAGATTCTGTAGTTGATATAAAATGAACTTCAGGAATATTGATCCAAACATGATAAAATATATTATTCCCAGAGGTTTCTTGTTATGAAGATGCAACCTATCAAAATCTCTTGCCAATCACAATCAAAATCTACATAAGAATGAAGGCCATATAAAGGCCATTAAGGAGGTAGCATGGGTTGCTTACAGATGTAACGCCCCCTCTCCCCCCCCCCCCCCCAAAATGGGCACCTTACTTTAAACTTGCACACCCCAACACCAAGCCCAGTGCATGCTCAGAAGAGGCATCACATTAGTTGGACCCCGCTTTAGATAAAAGCACCAAAAATCCTTGCTGAAGTGCTGCTTCTTCCATTAAAGTGTGTGTTTTTTGCCCCCATGTCTGTCAGCAGCCATGATGATCTGGAGGACAATGGTTAGTATCAATTTAGAAACCATAACAGCCCATGTCCAGTATGTAATTTGCTGGACAATATGACAACAAAAGCCCAGAAACAGTTTTGTGTCTAGCACAATGCATACAATACATTTTATATAATCTTCTTTACTTATTCAAAGTGTCCAGGGAGTATGATGGGAGTAACATTATGACCAAGAATTGATAAAGCCAAGAAAATTAAAACCTTTAAGCAAAAAGTCTTTTTGTTTCTTTCAGCAGAAACATTTCTCACGTCTAGTTTTCTGGGAGGTATGTATTAGGCTAAGAAAACTACAGCATACTAGCAATATTTAATACAGGAAGGCCTGTTCAGTTCAGAATTTCTACCATGTGCATAATCCTCAGGACACTAATTCTGTTTCCTGCCCAGCAGCAATAAGGCATGGGGAAATATTTGTGAAATACTCACAGGCATGTAGCTGAATAAATGAGATACAAAGTGAAGGTCTTGCAAGAAATTGCTGATAGAATAGCTAAGTGGCCATAATCAAATATGTTTGCACCAGGACCAAGAAATGATTCCGTTCCAGTGGTACAGCTATTAATATCAGCACTGGAGACTGGATTAAACACTTCATAATAAACACGTGAATTCTCATACAAAAAAGGAAATGACGGCTATAATTCAGAAGACCCTGAAAAAAATACGTGTATCCTAGCTCTTAGGATATGTAAAAGAGCTAAAGGAATGATATGTAGTGGATTCTGCACAAAGGAATAACCGACATAAACATGACTGAAAAAAACAGTACATCTGTATTGCTGTATGTAAATCTGAACACTCCACTCTATATTCTAGAGGCCATTTTGATTGTAAAATTGTTCTGTGCCTTTATATTGGTTCCATAACTTTTATATGAAGCTAAAACACATAGGAAAGGTCAAGAAAAAATTATGCACTTGGCAAAAGTTAAACAAGAGGTCATTAAATCTTGGTGACCCTCCTTTCAAATGGAAAGACCTGAGCACAAAAAGCAGGCTACCACATAGGGAAACATTTTTCTAAATGAACTGGTAACAAGCAAAGGATCAACTGAGGAGGGCTGAAGGTGACCAAGCAAGACACCCAATAGAGAAAACTGGAAATAGGAGAACAAAGGACTACCCCAAAAAATTCTTATCAGAACAAGCAACCAAGCTGAGTAAAAAGAAAGCTGAAAGAGTAAGCAGGAGGTGCAGAAAAAACTTGGATTCTTTGAACAATTGTCAACAGACTCTCGAAGTACTGAAGAAACAGAGGCAGGAATTTGCATATAGGTCTGTCTTTCCTTTTTTTCTCCCAAATGCTGTTTATTAGTAAGAAATGATTCATTTCCAGTTGCTTTTATAAATTCTAACCAATCTTAATTCAACTGACATGACCCTGACAGAAAACTACAGTAGTCCCCCGCAAGTGCATAACTCCTGGGGAGAACAAGTTTGAGCAACTAGAGCATCTTGGTAATTAGCAGTAGTCCCAAGCGCGTCAGGCAGCTGGACCCTGGGTCCCATCCCTTGGAAGTGGCAGCCTGTAACAAGTCCAAGAGGCCAGAGGTAAAGATTGCAGAATCCAACTGAGGCAAAGAGGTAAACACTATTTTAAAGTTTGCTGAGAGGCACAGGAATGAAGCAGCTTGCTGGATCTGAAATTTGCATTTGGGTACAGCAACCTCTATTCCACAGAAGGGAAAAGCTTAACTGTGTCTGTAACAATAAGCATCAAGTTGTTCCTTTGAGGGGAGAATAACTTTCCAGCCCTCATATTTCTTATTTTGGAGGACTCAAATTATTGGAAAAATCATATATTGCTAGTACTGTTTAAGGCCATTCAATGTCTCAAAAGGAATATCCGCAGATACTGCAAAAAATAAAAACAAAGGGAAAAAAGCTTAATTTTTGTTTTAAAAGGAGGAACTTCTTTAGTCTGATTATGCAGAAGCAGCAGTTTGACAGTACTAGATCCATTTTAGTCTGAAGTCAGGCAGAAGGCAGGGTATAGGTGCACCTCACAGATTCATAGATTCATAGATTGTGGAGTTGGAAAGGCCCACAATGAATCATCGTGTCTGACCCCCCTGCCCTTGGCAGGAAAGAACACCAAGGTCAGATGACCCCAGCCAGGTGACTGATTACATTATTACATTATTTGTAATGCATGAATAAGATAACTGCATCTCTTATTCAGTTATAAGTAGCATAGCAGAGTCTTAACACCAGAGTGATGTAAGAGAATTTTTTGTCAAAGCAGAGCATTCTGAAATAGCTGGAACAACAGTATTATGCCAAAAAAGCACAGAAGTTTGTACCAGGAAACTAAGCAAGAGGAAGGCCAACAAAGCTCCTTATATCAGGCAAATATACATTCTGCTAGAGTGTTAAAAAAGGTAAGTTAAATATGATGTCCTGAAGATTGGACTGAACCTCACAACAGTGTCTGAAGACTGTGAAATTAAATGCACTTCAAAACAGACATCTCCTGTTCTGTCTGTACTTTATATATTCCCATTCAATTATTCTTACCTTTTCATAGGTATACTGTTCCTGAAGCATTATTGGCAAGCGTTCCAGGAAAGCTCTCATGCAAGGGGCCATATTTAAACCTAGAACTCCCTGCTGTTTCAATGCAGTCCTACATGTTGCAAGAACATGATTGGAAGATATCCACTCTGATGTGCAATTCACCACCAACACATCCTGTTTAATACAGTCACAAGATGCATTTAATACACAAGAAATTAAACAAAGAAAACTCTACACAGCTCTGTTAATATTCCCACAACATCTTTAGCCCCCAAGTTGGCAGTGTGCCTAAATAAAGCAGTTTGAATACCTTTTCTAAGGAACAATGTTGAGCGAGGAAAAATTATGGCAGTCTATTAATAATACTCTACATTTATTTAGCAATTAATTACTGTTCTTCTAGAGTATTTAAACAGGGTGGAAGCAACAATTATTATTAAGGCTGCCTTATACTTCCTATTGTAAGCCCTTGTTTCCAATACCTTAAAAAGGCCGAACTTAAATCATTGAGAATGAGAATGAGGTATGGGAAGTATACTGGTTTGAAATATTAAAAAAAGAGGGGAAGGGAGCAATCTTTTCTTTGAGACTTTATACTGCACCCACAACATGAAATTTAACAGGGTGTGGCCCATGTCAGGAGTGTACTATTTGATATTTATTGTGAAAAAATCAGCCAAATTTATCCAAGTCATAAGCTTTTGAAAAAAATGTCAAGCTGCATGTATTTCTTCTACCCTGAGGCACACCTTTTCCCTTCTCACATTGGGCAGCCTTGTGTACTTATCCTATACTGTCCTGTAGAGAACCACTGCTTTCCCACTCTAGGAAAGGGTAACTTCATGCAACTCCAAAGGGTGTTCCTATTTACTATTACTGGGAGGCACACAGCTCTTCTGCTCTCTCAGAGCCACCTTATATACTTCTATCATTTTGTGGTCCAGCTCAATCTAGCTTCCTTTGGAGGGAACCCTGATTTCCTCTCCCCGTGATATTGATGCCTTTTATCTAGTGATTTTAAATCATACTGAGGACAGAAGCCAGGGTTCCCTTCCTCGCAAGAGTACCTTCCTTCAGTAGATTCCCTCTTCCATAGCTTTCCCCCTGGATCACCAAGAGTGTTGGAAAATCCCATCCTGCTTAGCAGCTAGCTGAGAAATGCTGGACGTGGGTTCAGACTTTCGCTGCCTGAGATGTCCCAGAACCCTGGCTTCTAACTTTCTGTGCTCTTACAACTAGGCTACTGGGCAAAAGGAATATGGATCCTTACAGCATCGACCAATCATTTCAAATGGGTTTCATTCTTCTAAGGCAGGGTTCAGCACACTTTGAGACTGGCAGAATGGCAGTCTTGTGACCCAGCCACTGTTGCAGGCTTCCTGTCTTCTCTGCAGTGCTCTCCCTGCTTTGTTCATTAAGCTGGTCTCCTGCACCTCCCTAATGCAGTCTCCGCTTACTGAGCACTGCTGAAGAACATTGCCAGCACTAACGAAGAATTAATAATTAATTTGGCGATGAGGGCAAGCAAAGCTGCAAGGCAGCATGAGAGACTAATCCTTGACACAGAGCAGAGGGTTGGAGCATGTGCCACTGTATGTAGCCCTCTTCCCCTCCCCACTTAAACCAAACTCTTTGCAGGCTGGATCCAACTGGCAGGCCGTAAATTGCTGACCTGATCTAAGGAATTAGGGGCTTACACAGAGTTTACACATTCCCAGAAGAAACTGGATAAAAACTGACCACTGTGGAGGCAGACATTAAAATGGCCATTTTGGACTGATGCTGAGCATGCAAAAGTATGCCAAATCTAATTGTCTAGAGATCTTTCCAGATCAATAGAGGGATACAAGGAATCTAGACATTTTTGTCAATTTGCAGCTACACAGGTGGAATACAATCAAATACTGTATAGTAACTTTGATGCCAAAATTTAACTACCCAAGTTTCACTTGTATACCTTAAAGGTGGAATAGAATTTGGGCCAAGGATTATTTTAACTTTCTGGACCATTTTTTACTTCTATTACTATGATCTAACACGTGTATGTGAAAGAAAAAACAGACTTCTCTCACAAGCTATACACTTCAAATTAAAAACATTCTGCGGTTTTGGGGTTTTTTTTGGCTAATTGCCTCTCTCATAGCGAAGTCTCAAAATACTTTTTTTAGTTCTCTTTTAAAATAAACTCCAAGCTGAAGTTTGTTTGGAGCTGAAACTCAAACAATATTTCTTCCATATAAACCAGAAACTATGAACAGTGGAAAGCAAAATACTCAAACTGCTTGTCTGACTGCAAAACATTCAAATAATAGAGAGGCAATAGAATCTGTTACAGATGCCAACACTTTGTTAGAAAGGAGTTTGGTAACTGGTATTTTTCTGTAGTAAATTTTCCTCAATTCTACATAGAAAAACTTAAAAGGACTGTATTTTAATATATAATACTACCTTGGATCTGTTGGAACAAGCAGCTACTCCAATATCAGGAATCCACACAGCAGTCTGAATAGCTCCAGAACCGATCACAACACTTTGTAATACAGAGCCATCCTAAGAAAACATATATTTTAATTATTACACTTATTTGGCTATTTAAACTTGTATATTGGTATTCCTAAAGAAGGATAATATAACACACCAAACATTTCAAACACTATTTCAATTATTTTGAACCCCTCCACCAAAAAACTCTTGCACCAGCAGAAAAAGGCAAATGCATTTTCCTAATGATAGTTAAAGTGCAAATTAGCATTAAGACATCTTCAAGGGTGAGTTTACAAACATTAAGTAGCCTACTCAACAGCCTGTGAGGTAGATAACTGTTATTCACTTTTTACAGAAGAAAACTGGTTAGCAGTCTGAGATCCAAACTGACTACCAAGTCTACATGAGGAATCAAAGAGAGATAGGATTAGAATTCAGTTACTTTTTAACCCCTCGATTTATGAGCATTTAAAACTTATTGTTTACACTTTTTAGTTTACACTTTATACTATTTTAAACTCTGCTGGTTCTCAGTTTTATGACACTAATGGAAGTGGAAGACAAAACAATACTGGTCAATTAGCACATCTTAAACATAAGACGTATCTTAAGTCTTACTGAATCAAACAGTGATTCAGATGATCTTACCCGTAAAGACCAAATGTTCATCAGTCCACCAAGCCCTCCAGACACTAATGCAAGACCATCAGGGCTGAAGGCAACAGTTCGAACAGGAGTAATATGTCCTCTCAGCTGAAAAATGCACTTGGCTTCTGCTGCTTTTCTGTATCCATCCTACAAAATTATTTTCATTATTGTGATGCATCTTGGACTACATACATAAAAAAAAAACTTATGAATAGAAAAGTATTTTAGATTTAGAACTATTCATTTTTTCTGGTATAATTTTTTTATGGTGGCAAGTAAAGAGTCCTTAGGGGAGCAAATCAGCTTATGTAATAATTTCTGAGTATTTCTAAAGATGATGTACTGTCCTTGACAAGTATTTTTTTTAATATTTATTTATAATAGACAGTAGTTTTACTTTGTAGGAAAACATAATATTTTAGTGATTTTAAGTTCATCTTTGATTTATTACCAAGTTTTTTTCTACTTCAAAATACCTTAGGTTTATAACACGTTACAGCTGTCGTTTACCAATTATAGTTAAAACTTAGTCAAAACAAAAATTTGTGTATGCCAAGAAACCTTCAATATTATGTTAGTTTTCTCTTGTGGAACCAACTACATAAAATTTTAACAATGCTAAGTTTTAGCTAACCCCATCTTCCCCCCATTTTTAAACAATGAACTATTTCTGGCCCTGAAAACACCTGTATGTTGCAAATGCACAAGTTTTTAAATTAAATGCTTTTAAAACATTTATCTTCCTACCCATATTGACATTTAATTATCTTGAGCCCATCCCCTCCTATATCTTACAAGATATATTAATAACAATGGCTGGAATGTCCTTACCCTGCTTGTTGTTTCCTGGTCCCACCATCCCTCTGAACAACTTGAGCTTGACTGCAACATCATTGTCATGTCTTGAGGAACAGTCCACACGCATACTAAACCATTATGGCATCCTCTGAAGAAAGACAGTATAAATCAGAAAAGCAAAGGGAAAATATTAAATTATAGCACCAGTAAACAAAAAGTCCTAAAAATGTGTCATGTTTTTTCTTTATTATTTTACTTCAGAAGCATATCACAACAATCTACTACTTCGAACAGGAACTACTCCAGGGCTCCTATTCCAGGGAAAAGCATAGGAGGTATAGGAAAAACAGATGGTAATTTTATCTTGAGTCCCTTTTTATGTGGGTTGTTGTTGAACTAATACTCTACAAACCAAAACAAATAGTGTATTGAAGTGTGTTCAATACCATTTTGTCTATTACTTGACTAATCCTGTAGGATGAAAGATATTATATGAATTCAAGCTGTTATAGATCTTAATAAACAGTATGAAAACTATAAAGGAGATATTAAAGTAAAAATATTAACATACGTTGCCAGTAAAAGCTGCAACTTGGTTCCTTTCCCTGGAAGAGCACACCAGGAAATACCATTTACAATAGCTGGGTGGGAGAGTGAATGCAAACACCTCCAGCATCCCCCCACATATCCCCAGAGCTTCACTGTTTCTTCTTTAGCACATGTCATGAGAATCTTTCCAGTTGGATCCCATTTCATACTAACAATGGTGTCCTAAATATGTCAAACAAAAAGAGAAAAACAACATTTAGCATTTGCATAAATCATATTACAAACACAGTTAAAAAAGTTAAGCTCCCAGTATGAAAGCAACATTATAGTAACAAACACATTTTTTATTATTGCTATAGTTACTATCACTACTACTGTTGATAATAACACAGTATAGGGGCATCACTCAAAACACAAAGAATTGATGCTACTTTAGGATTGTAATGGAGACCCTAGCCCCATAACAGAGAAAGGGAAAGAGGATGCTTATGCCTTTAAGGCAAGACAGCTCAGGCCAGATGTACCACCCTCTCTGGGGTTGTATAGACCCAGCAGCAGAAAGGCCCTGACAGTGAAAGGAGGAAGAGGTGCTGTAGAACAGAGGTGAATCTCACAACCTGTAAATGTGTGTACGCCCAGGAAAGCACCAGAGCTGGATGACACCCAGATGCATCTATGAAGGCCTAGGATGATGCCTGTGAGGCAGGGCATTTGGTAAGGACCAAGTGCCCTGCAAAACCTCCTGGCAACAGAAGCCAAAGCCAAGAGGCATGGGGTGGCCGGGAAGGGAAAAGGGAGTCTGCAACTAGACCCTCTGGGACAGGGGAATGCAGGCTGGGGTGTACAGACTGCGTGTTGATTTGTGGGCTGTTTGAGCCCTACAAGGGCTGACAAGCCACTCAAGTAGATTTGGGCTGATAAACTTGAGAGACTGAACTGAGGTAGGGAAGCCCTGTGGACTGATTAGGAGCTGATAAACCTGAGAGACTGGCTTGGACAATCCAGCCGCTGGTAATATGTGGGTTGGCAAGTTGCTTGAAATTGAATTGCGCTAACAAGCTGCTGAGACTGACTTAGGACATCAGCCACCTGGAGAAGGTTTGGGTTAGTAAGACCCTCTGACTACTTTAGGCAGGACAGCCTGGTATACTGAGCAGGGGCTTGAAAGCCTGAGAGAATGAGTGAAGAGAGCAGGGTGCACAAAGACTGGACCATGAAAGGGCCTGGAGAAAGGGGAGGGCCCTATGATGCAAAGAGGTACCCAAGGCTGCTCTCTGACTAGAGTCTAGACTGAGGCCTGTGCCCAGAAGTACAAACATCAAAGGTGTAGCAGGTGAGAGGACCAGGCAACTGGGCAGTGGGATAGGCAGACAGGTGGAATAGGCAGGGAGCTGACTGCTAAGGGCCAGCAAACAATCCTAGAGCCTTCTAGGGGCCTGTCACAAGAAAGGACAAAACATCAGTAATTCTCTTCACAAAACTTTTCGAAGGCAAAAAGGAGTCCTATGTTGATCCTCTCACAGCCAGTTATTGGCTGAGCACTGCAGCTCGTGTCTGAAGCAGCAAGTGAGATTCTGGTAGTACCGCATCTTAATGACATTTCACTGACAGGAATTTATATGAAGAATTACTTAAAAATTACTTAAAAGAAAGAACTCACAGCTACTGCCCTTGCAAAGGTCTGAGGCCTAAGCTTGTCTCACAGAGTAACTTCTCTGAAACCAGAGTGTCCAGGAAGTATGCTATCCCAGGAGACCGTCTGGGTGAGACACCTCCTGAAGACTCTCTGGGCACCCATACACAAGCATGCTCTGACGAGCTGTAATATTGAATCTGCTGGAGGGTGCTAATTACTGCAGTCCAGCAGCCTCCAGCATCTCGTGTATCAGCATCCCTGCACTTCAAAATGGTAGCGGGGGTGCCTTATCTAAAGCTCATTCGAGCTTTAGATAAAGCACCCCTGCCACCATTTTGAAGCATAGAGACACTGAAGACTAAAATAGAGGACATAAAGGCGCCAGGTTTCGTATCAATAGAAGACAGAGGACAGAGTAGCAGAAAACTGGAATGTCCTCTACGATGGCTACCCTAAGTCCCAGGATATCTGCATTTAAGCAAACTTTAACTATAAATCATAGCATCAGAATGCATTTCATATGCTAATTCTATTTTTAGAATCTTTAGAGTTTAATGTGATAATGATTTAAAACCATCATACTGTGCCAAAGATAAAACTATTTGATGAATTTGAGATACCATGGTCTAAATAAAGTAAGCTGGTCAATCAGTTTAGGAAAGGCACAGAAACCTGCACTAGTCTGCTTGTTGAAGATAAATGTGTGCTTCTGAATATACATTTTGGAGCAAATCTCCAACCTGAGGTAACTGCTACAACTGCTCTCTAATGAGATGAAATGCCTTCTTTGTATAACTGTTGTCTTTACTTTTTACTAGTAAGTTAATTGATTGAGTTTGGTTACCTGAAGTTCTGAACATTCTCATTATTGCACCTCAAACATATTTAACACAGTAACAGCCCAGGAGATTCTGTAATTTGTGACAGCCATTCCAATTAAGGCCTACACTACAAACCAGAACCTCTATACATTACTAAGTGCTATAGCTATTCTCTTTCCTTCTCTTAACATTTACCAGTATGCCCCACACACTGGGTGTGGGTAGCTGTAGTGCTTTCCACTGTAGTCTGATGCTGGCAACTCTCTCTTATAGACAACTGAAAATCATTTATGGATGCTGCTGATCACACTGTTCAGCACATAACTTAACAAAAAACTATACTATTTTTAGAGAAAAATATTTAATTTGACAAAGCTTTTTTATTGTAGGAACACAAACATTTAAAATGTTAGAATATGGGCTATCTAAATTACTCTTAACTTGTAAAATTGTCCATAAAGAACTATCCCTTTTTAGATCAAAAGTACGCAGCCAATCTTTAAATGCACTTCTGTTGTTTTACCAAACTACATAATTAATGTACTTGCTGTGGCTTTTTTTTTTTTTTTTAAAGCAAAACTAGGTTCACTTTTTCTGGCTTACAATCAGGGTAAGATTGTGTTTTGTTTTGTATTTTTAACAGATTTGCCATTTGTTTTTAAACATTCTTGAAAGGACAACTATAGTACAAGTATTGAATTCTCTCTCAACAACAAAGAAAGTATAAATTGTATGGATAAAATAGCAAAATTTAACTTTACCTTATGTGCGTCAATTAAGACAATTCCTCCTTTTTCAAGTGGCTCCTTTGTACCTATCAACAATTTTCCATCTGAATAGCCAACTGCAAATGGTCTGTCTTCACTGAACCAGGCAAGGCATGTGACAGACACTAATGGAACAAACAATATAAATAATATATTAATTATAAGCAGGGAATGTGGTTTTCCCTGATTTAAAAATAAATAAATAAATCACAAATTCTCTGATGATAACCTCAAAATCTGAGATTAAAATGAGGGGCCCCTCACTCTTCTCCTCACCCCCTCAACAGCTCCCCCAGCCCTGCTGATGCCCCTCACTCTGCCCCCACAGCCTCCCTGGGTGCAGGCTGCCCACTGCAGGCTCAGGCTCCCACCTTGCTACCCCCCAGGGCCTCCACAGCCCAACGGGTGCGACTTGGCACTACAGGGAAGAGTGAGGCTGCATGGGTAGGCTGTTGGCTGCTACGAGCTCTGCGCTGCCCTGCTGATGTGTCCCCTGTGTGCGCAGTTTGTGCCCCTCACTGCTGCCGTGCAGGCAGGGGACACGTTGCCAGGATAGCACAGAGCTCACAGCAGCAAGGAGATTCCCACGTGGCCCCATGGTTCCCCGCAGCACTGGGTCCCGCCCACTGAATTGTGGAGGCCCCGGAGGAGGGCAGTAGTGTGGAAGCCCGCTCCTGCACTGGGGAACCTGTGCATGCCCCCACCCTGTGCACAGATCTGGAAGACATGGGTCCACCCTGCCCCCGCTGGGAGTACATGCAACAGTGAGGAGCTGGCTCACCCCTCCCACCCCCTGGATGAGCTGCCCGTGGCCCCATCTGGCTCAGTACCATGGTGCATTGTGGCCCCAAGCCCCATGCACTGCTTGGCTGAACAGCAGCCCCAACCCTGCCCAACTCCCTCCCTCCTTATGGGGGGCCTCAATCCTCTCTCTCCCCCCACCCCAACTTACCTACGGGAGCTGCTCTCCAAGCTGCCGGGCTGCCATGTGCATATACATACACATGGCACCACCTGCCTGACTGCCCTCCTCCCACTCCCTCCCAGCCTTCTGCAGGCTGGAACTGCCAGCCTCCAGAGAGCTCATTTCAAAACTGCAAAATCTGCAGGTTTCTCTGTTAAAAAGAGAAATCCGTGTTTTCCTTCAGTAAAGGGGAAAATCCACATTTTCCCCCATTTTCCCATGGGAAACGGAAGACCTGGATCCCTGATTATAAGCAAAACTGCTCATCTTGAACTTAGGTTTCAGATCATATTGTAGTGTAATTTCAGAAACCCAAAACTGAATGACAACAATGCAGCACAGTGATAGGTAATGTATCTTTTAACACTTTTTTTAGATGTCTATAACCTTACATACCTAAGCACCACTAAAGTCATACATTTCTAACCAAGCTATTTTAGAGACAAACCAGAAAAGCTTGATGTAGACACTTGGATATAAATGCAACTGTAAAGATACAGGCAACCCCTGCTTAACACTGCTTAGCTTAGCGCTATTTTGCTATAACACTCATTTTAAATAGATACCTGATTTCACTTAGCGCTCAGTGAGTTTCGTTATAATGCTTGTGGTCGCCATCTTGGGTCATTCAAAAGAATTGCGGTTGCCATCTTGAGTCATCAAATACTTTCAGGTTTGCTTAACATTTCTTTTGCTTAACGCTCTGTTTTTCAGGAACCAATTAAGAGTGCTAAGCAGGGGTTGCCTGTATTACCCCACTAGGGTGGACAGCATTAGGGCAAGCGCCTTAGTCAGTTGCATAACAACACAGAAAACCTAGACTGCTTACTGTACAAGTAATAAGTTGAGGGGTATATTCTACAGAGAGTCTCCTATGAAGTCCATGGGTTTTATTTAATATTGAACCACAGCTCACAAAAGCACTACCTAAAGGAAGTATTCAAGTCTAGTATGCCATTTGTTCAGCA
>NW_005842228.1:116228-131738 GCF_000455745.1 Alligator sinensis
CTCTCACAACATGCTCCAGGAAGGATAATTTAAGTATACTTCATGATGCTTTAAAAACAAAGTGTAGAAAAATTCTAAATGTGTAGCAATTTAGAAGTATTGGTATTATCACCTACCATCCTTTCTGTAACAATGCTCCAGTTCTAGTCGGTGCATGGTTGAAATGTCTACAACTTCAATAAGTCCAAGAGATCCATCCATGCGACCTACTAATAACACTTCTGGATTGTCTCCTGTCCATGTTGCAATTGGCCCTTCTTCTGGCCAAGCTAGCGCAGATACCCAGTGTGGTTGAAGATCTACTAGTCCCTTTCCTCCTAAGAACCAAAACATCCCTGTTAGTATAATACTTCATTTTTCTTCACTTTAAAAGATCAAGGACATACAACAACAGTGAGAAGCTATGTATGCAGATAGGACATATACTACTGATGATTATAATAACCTTTGAATGTACATAAAGAACACTATTACAAAGTAACTGGTTACTAATCTATACAAAAAACCGTAAGTCCCTAAAAATTCTTAAATTAATTGTTTTAGTAAAAGTCGGAAGTTACATTTTGTGAAAGCATTCAGATACCAGTGCTGTTTTCTGTGCATTCCCAGTAACCATTTAAATGCACTGAACCAAGTGTTTGACAACTACTTAATCTGTTAAAAGACCTTTCTTATACGGATGGTCAAAAATTAAGTAGCTTTCTGCAAGCCTACGTAGACAACAAAACTGAAGTTGAGAGAATTTGCAACCATCTAAAAGAATAACACTCTTTTTTCAAAGTTCTTTTCAAAGATATGGAGTAATCTGGGTGCAATGAAAGAACTATCCAATTTATTTTAAAAAATCTCTATCTATAGGTACTTAGAAATAAAAACGTTGTAGTGTAGATATCTCCTTAGTCATTATCTTAAGTCTTCCACTAACAGAATAATCATAATCACACCAAACAATCCAAATCAGAAATTTATGAATTCTACTAGACAACTGCCTGTCAGAAATGACCGGGGGGGGGGGGGGGGGGGGGGGCAGGCCCCGTGCCCCCACCATTCCGGCCTGCTCCCCCTTTACCTCCTGCTGCTTGGGGTCTGGGCCCACTCCCCCACTCCCTGCCTCCAGGGAGCAGGACGGGGGGTGGGATGGAGGCTCAAGGCCAGATGTTTGTCAGCCAATCAGAGAATGAATAAAGTGTTACGGACAGACAGACAGAGGCTTTTACAATATTAGAATTCTTAGCTGTATTACCATATTTCACTGTATAGGTAGACAAAAACTGGGCTTCAAAACTTGGCTTATACACTGTGAAATATGGTATTTGTCTCTAGGCTTTTCCAGTACCTTATTCCTCCAAGAGTTAGTCAACTTCTAGCTTCCAGCCTTTATTTATTTATTAACATTTTATTCCCAGGTGAGGGAATTCCCTGTTAGCTTAAACAGTTCTTTGCCCTCCCTGCTGCTAACCATTGTAGCAAACATGTTTACAATTATATTTAATCTTGGCCCACCTTTAGCTAAGCACAACAAGCCAAATCATCTTATCCTCCTTTCTGCACCTGTTCCTATTTGAATATATCTATCTTGATGTCTTGCTTATTAAAAAGTATATTATAAACTATAAATGAAATAGTATTTACAGGCAACAACTGCTATTGCGGTGGGAAAGTCTAAAGTCCTATACTGCTAGTTTGCCATTTTTGGTCAAGGTTTACATTTAGTACTTCTTATGCTGCAACACACACTGAAGAAAGAAAAGGTACTAAGACAGGGGCAGGCCAGATTCGGCCTACAGCGTGATTCTGTCCAGCCTATGGTGGGTCCTTTGGCCCTGTCCACCCCAGGTGTGGGGGGTAGTCTGGGCTGTGGTGCATCTGGCCAGTCGCACCACTCCTGGGTGGAAACATGCTACCTGGCACAGCTAATCCTGTCCCTGGGCGCAGCTCACTGGCATGCTGGGAATTATAGTCCACAGGACCAGGCAGCAGGGTGGCTGGACTCAGCTTCCTGGCAGCCCGCACCGCTGCTGCTCAGGAGCAGGTGCATGTCCTGCCACTGCTACCAGCACCAGCACCACTGCCCAGGAACCGTGGCCCATCTGTCCTACACCCGCCACCAGGGACACCAGCCAGAGTGGCAGGGGTAGGCAGGGTCTCCATAGAGACTGGCTCCACAGTGTGCTCAGCCAGGTGAATGGGATGGGGCCACAGGTGGGTGGAGAGCGGCATCTGGGAGTGGGATGGGCAGGTGAGGCTAGGATCACAGGGCAGTGACTGTGCAGCCGGGGTCAGGGGCAGAGCTGCGATTTGTTCTCTGCATGTCCCTGCGACAGGCAGTGGTTCTGCAGGCAGCAGCTGTGCTCAGCCCAGGCCCACAGAACCAGCGACTGTCGCAGGGATGAGGAGGGAGTGGGTTGCATCTGCCCTGGGCCCTGGCCCCATGCCTCACCTGGTTTGTGCTGTGCTTGCTCATAGAGTGGCAGCACAGGGTGACCCCGATGGACGACGACTGGATTAGGCCATGCTGCCTGCATGCACCTGTGCCAGAGTGGGGGCAGTGGGAGCTAGGTCACAGGTGTGCACTCTGCCCCCCCTCCTCCCCAGGTCAGGCCAATTATGATCCATTGCGGCTGGCCCACACTGCTGGACCCCAAGCAGGCACAGTGTGAACCAGGTACCTACGGAACTCACACCCATTGCAGGAACGTGTGGGGAGTTGTCCATGGCTCTGTCCAGGTCCCCAACCCAGTGTTCCCCATCCTGACTGCTTGTTCCACCTCCAAACCTTGTTCCCCACCCTCCTCTGCAGTCCCATCCCAACTGCCTAACCAAGCACACCCTATCTGTGGGGATCCTGGATCAGGTCTCCATGGAGACTCCGCTCTCCCACTCGCTGTATCCCTGGTGGTGGGCGTGGGGTAGATGGCCCAAGGCCGGATAGGTTCAATTGAATCTCCCTCCCCGCAGCAAAAGCTCACCAAAACTACGAAAATGGCCCTTCAGCCCAAATAATGCACACCACTGTACTAAAGTGACATTGGTTTAGGTAGGTTCACAGGACACAATGAAGGAAGGCAAGAATACAAACTGGCAAGCAAGCATGCTAAAATACATTTATACAAGGAATGTCCTATCTGTTCTCTCACAGCTGTTCCTGAATTAGATTATACCACTAAAAATAGTCAGTAATACATGGATCATACCATTGACTTGCCATATGTTCACCATCTTTTCCAAAGCTCCCGCCAAATACTTGCCACTGATGCTCCAACAGACAAGTGACAATCCAGAATCAGTGGGTGATCCCAGACTGTCTTCTGAATCACTTTCACTACAACGCAATAAAATGGTGCTTTTAAAGAGGGCAATTGAAAACTGAAGCAAATGAGGAAAAAGAATCTTAATCTATCACTGAGCTCCAAGTCTTTTCTAGAATTTCTGGCTATTACACACATACAATAAAAGCATTTTTCCTGAAAACTTTTAATTCCATTTGACCTCTAGTAAAAATGTTAGACACATATTAATTATCTCTGCAGTTAAAAAGTTGAAACTAGCTTTCTGTAATAAAATCCAATTCTGACTACCTCTGACCATTTCAGGCTGTCACAAAGTTTGTCTTATGCAGAAGCAGAATTTCTGGGAAGCCTGAATGAAATCAAAGAGGTTTGTTAGTAGGCATAAGAACAAAAAAGCAGCACTTCTTTGATTGATGGCCCCATGATTAAGGCAGTTTTCCACTGGTCTATCAGAGTAAAACTATTTTAAATCTGTTTTACCAATTTAGCAGGATCACCTCACTACAGAAGAACTGTTGAGGTTAGCAGAGTAGCTTTAACAGCCTCCACTCTCCTGTGACTAGCACAAGGAACATGATCAGGGGGTCTGATACCCAGCTGTTATGTTGCCTGCTAGAGTTTTAGGGGATAGACCTCAATATTGACACAAATATTGATATTTATTCTTATGCTGCTAGGTCAGTACAAATTTGTCTGTTCCTGTAGTGACTCCAAAAGATAACTGTTTCCTTCCAAAGAAAGAAACAATGATTTTTAACATCCATCCAAAACAATTAAAGAACAGAGGTTGTACTTTCATTTGCACATTTAATTATATAAGTCAGGAATGCTCTACCCGCCAGATCTGGCCCACAGCAGTGTGTCATCCAGCCCGCTCCCCTACTGCCAAATTTTTGGACCTGCTGCCAAATTTCTGGAGAAGCCCTGGTCCCTGTGTGCTGGACAGGATGCTGAATCCTGGCATGCAGGGCTGGATGAGGGTGGCACTGGGCCCCAATTCCTGTGTGTGGGAGTGGGAGGGCATATGGCCAGGCTCCTGGGATCCAACCCCAACATGTGGAAGGTGGGAGAGGGTAGTGCCAGGCCTACAGACTGGCCCCACACCATTTATCTGGCCTGCAGAGCCAAGAGGTTGAACACCCCTGATATAGAACAGGCATGTCAAATTCATCTGCCCCCATTGGGTAGGATGAGTGGTTCAGGGCCAGTCTATGGGCTGAATGAATGGCATGTGGCTGCCCCTGTGGGCCAGATGAGGCCTATGGAGCCCTCTCCTGGGTCTGGACCAGCTGTGGCAGGGACTACATGCAGCATCTGAGTCAGCTCCAAACCCGGGGCCAGTACCAGCAGATATGTGTATAAGTAGGATTATTGTAACGTGTTTTACATAAAATATTTAACAGCAGTTCAAGTGTAAAGTTGTGAATGTATTGCATATGACACATTTCAAAATGAAGGAATATTTCATAAAAAGTCAGAAGGCCAGCAAAATCCCTCTGGTGTGAAAGGGAAGCCTAATATGCAGATAATTCTTACACAGTTTTAGGAATATTTAGAAATAAATTGTGTTCTCAAAAGTTAAGGAAGTGTGTCTTCTACCCAACTCCTTAAAAAGGCACCTCAGTTTTAATGTTCACCCCTACAAATTGAACACATACTGAAAACAATTTATTTTAGAGGCACTCTAAAATGTTGGAGTCTCAAGCATTAAGGGGAACATTTGTGGTTGAAAAAATGTTCTGTGGAAGACTTTTTCCAATTCTAATTTTTATTCCCACTTAAAAAGGCAAATAAGTTCCCTTTTCAAATATTTTGCATCTAAATGCAAGCAATACATAACTTGTCAATGCTATTATTATGTAACTAGATGTTTTATGTACAAATATACCAAGGCTACAGTTGATTACTCTTTTTAATTGGGAAATTAGTTGTTTGGCTGTGCTTAAATAATTTTCTTATGAAACTAAAAGACAAGATCCATCTGCCCAAAGACAGAGAGCGAGCGAGAGAGAACAACTGAATATAGGCCTTCTTGGTTGGCCATTTAAAGCTGCTTATTTTTAAAATACTCTCTTTTTCAGTTTGAGAACTAAAAACATTTACATGCGACAAAAAAGTGGGTGGATCAGAGTCTGAACTGCTCTTAATCCCTAATGAAACTAAAGATATCTAGGAAAATGGATGGAATAGAAGAAAAATCTGGATTTTAATTTTGAAAATGCTCTGAAAGCTTCGTATTACAAGGAGAAAGAATTAGGATTCAGCTGTGTTGAACTGTAGTTGAAGATCAATTGTTTATGCATTAAAACAATTACTAAAATTGACTAATGAAGATGCAGAGTCAAAAAAATGACAGTAGCTAAATTGTGAAAGTAGCCGAAATTAAGGCTACATTTCCTTCATTGAGATTATGAAAAATCTTTCTTAATTAAGCAACAAGGAAACATTTTCCTCCTCCCATCTTTGAACTTCACAGCACTCACAGATGAAGCTGTCCACCTCTGCAGGCAGGCAAGCAAATACTGGACAAAGAACCAAACTTGGTATGATCAGGACTGAAATTAGTATCACGCTTTCATAAAGAAACTACTTACAATTTGTTGAAGACGCATGTTTGTTGCAATGAATATTGCTTCTTTGTAACATTCCATACTCTTATTGTCCCATCATTCCCATTAGTTGCCAAAAGTCCCTTTTTGTTGCACCACACACAGGACATGACCTGCAAAAATTAAATTAGCATTAAACAATAGAGTTTAAAATCTAAGCCAAGAAATTGTTTTCCTATGCAACCCCTTGAATTTTTAAATTGATTTGAGCAAAGGGATTAGCAATATTGTTGAAATAAATTATACCAAGTGGAATCCAACAATGTCCAAAATAAAATACCCTTCATGGTACAATTTAGGATAATTATTTATGTTGTTGGAAGGCAGAAGGCGGGTGGGAACAGCACAATATTTGGAACTATCATTCAGAGACCACTCACCAGCTTATCTTTTATGACAGAACAAATTAATAGTTTTGTTTTACTGTTAAACAAAAATATAAGAGAAGATTTGTAAATTCAAAGTCAGTTGAATTATTATTACTTTATTAAATAACATTTCCTGATTTATCCACAAAAAGTTTCAAAGGAACTAATTTGCAATTAACTCTGTGGGTGGATCCTTGCCTCTACATGGAATGTCAGCACAGCTGAAAGTGTTTGCCTATGAGGAGATGCATTCTCAGGACCAATACCTAAATTATCAAAGCTGCCATTGTGATAAGGAACTACAAATGAACTTACCTTCATACTCCCTTACTTCTCATTTAATTTTTTTTTCTTTTCTTTTTACCATAACTTACCATGACCTTCCCTCTATTTGTTTTGTAGAAAAAGGGAGTCAGGGACAAAGTACCACAAAGCCTTAATTTTAAACATCTGTAGCAACAATAAAATCAGTAGCTGCAGGCCAGAATCTCTTATAAAAGTAAGCTGTTCTGTGGATGAGAAAAAAAATACTGAAGAGTGTAATATGAAGAGGAATCTTGCTCACCCTATTCTGATGAGCCTCCAATTTTATGAAGGAGCATTTTCGCAGATCTCCTCCCATATCAGCAAGAGTCTGAGGACTAGTTTGGTTGTCTCGATCATGTGCTGCAAGAGTTCGCACAAGCTGCTGTGCAGCCCACTGTCTATGTTGTGAGGACAACCTTGAAGAAAGGCAGCAAGCTGCTAGTGCATTAGCCAGCTCCAAAGGGCCTACAGCAGAAGGATCATAGGAAGGATGGGCATACAAATGGGCAATTAAACCTGCTTAAACAAAACAATGAGATGATGCCTAAAATCAGTACCAACATCATTAAACAAGCCAAGTGTTAACTATAATTTTCTGAAAGAATAATTCAGCAAGATTTTTACAAAAATGTAGCACGCATCTTAAAAACTTGGGGAAAAAAACTACATATACTAAGAGAACACAAATGATCCTTTTCCCATTTTCATTTCTCCCCAAAAAGTCTTTTAGAGCCCACAGAATAAGAGAACCTTTTAGGACCCCCTATAGACTTTCTGGTAGAAGGGTGATTCATAGATTCATAGATGTTACGGTCGGAAGGGACCTCAATAGATCATCGAGTCCAACCCCCTGCATAGGCAGGAAAGAGTGCTGGGTCTAGATGACCCCAGCTACATGCATATCCAACCTCCTCTTGAAGACCCCCAGGGTAGGGGAGAGCACCACCTCCCCCTTGAGAGCCCGTTCCAGACCTTGGCCACTCTAACTGTGAAGAAGTTCTTCCTAATGTCCAGTCTAAATCTGCTCTCTGCTAGCTTGTGGCCATTATTTCTTGTAACCCCTGGGGGCGCCTTGGTAAATAAAACCTCACCAATTCCCTTCTGTGCCCCCGTGATGAACTTATAGGCAGCCACAAGGACGCCTCTCAACCTTCTCTTGCGGAGGCTGAAAAGGTCCAGGTTCTCTAGTCTCTCCTCGTAGGGTATGGTCTGCAAGCCCTTAACCGTACGAGTGGCCCTTCTCTGGACCCTCTCCAGGTTATCCGCATCCCTCTTGAAGTGCGGTGCCCAGAATTGCACGCAGTACTCCAACTGCGGTCTGACCAGCGCCCGATAGAGGGGAAGTATCACCTCAGATAGGATCTGATGTATGATCCACACAATCATGCCTCTTCCCATGCCACATGGGAGGCGTGATTATGGGATCCAGCATCATATCCAATCTCACCTTACTGCCAGTGCAGGGGAATCTGGGATTATGATCCCAGGCTCCTCCTGAACCAGCAGGTAACAAGCTCCCACAGCTGTAAGCCCCATAGCTGATGAAGCTTGCAGTAGGGGCAGCATTCCATGAGCTCCCTTGGCTGCAAGTCTTGTCAGCTGCAGGGCTCGCAGCTGGGAGCCTCGTCAGCTGATGAGCCTCCCAGCCACAGAGGAGCACCTGGCCACACATTCCACATTTTGTGGAATAACTCTGTGGCTTATTCCTTTTTCTGTCATACCATTAATTGATGGAACATGGGGCTGGGTCACAATTTAAGATGTGATTAACCAGTTAATCATGCCTTAAGTGTAACAGATGCGGCCTTAGAGTATTTTAGACAAAGGGTGAAACTGACTCTGTTAAGGTCAATGATAAAATCCCCATTGACTCTGGTGGGAGCAGGATTTCATCCTGAGAATACAGATTTTAGAGACCCAATCTTTATTGCGAGCTGAAAGTATAAGCTTGTGGATATATGGGTCACACTAGCACTCAACAAGATACTACACAGGCATAGGGAGCCAAGCTAGAACACCATGACAGAGGATAAGGGACGACAATGCATTCTGAACTGCAAACAGGATGTCAAATAGGATTTTTGTAGCTAACCTAGCAAATAAAGCTCTCCAAAATCTATTATAAAACCAGTTGCCACACTAATCTTTATTCTTTCATGAAAACACCATAATCATTATAGATCTACGGTTAGGACATTTAGAACCTTATGTGTCTAACAAGACTTCTGTAACTGGTGGCATGTGAAATACTAAAGACAGGAACAACTGCTTTTTGCATGATATCTGGACAATCAGAAATTGGTTAAATGCCTCCTGTGAAAAGGGTAACAGCACACAGCAGATGCTGAAAATGGGGCAATTATAGTTACAAAAATTTAAAACAGTTCACTTTGTCATTGAAGAAAAAATATTGCAAGAATGAAGATATCCAAGAAATGTCTTCACCTATCTCTATTACCACATTGTAGAGGTAAAATTAAGGTTGAATTTGTATATCTGCAGATTTCCATGCTTTTGAATGTTTGTGGGATTTCTGCAAGTGGACGACAACCTAAAAATGTCATTTTATCCAAAAGTCTGCATTTCCTATCATTACAGCATCTAAATGAAGTAGATTAATGAAACACGTTTACAGTAGTCTTTATTTTGTTTTGTGCATTTACTAGCAATATGCACATAAAAAGTTTCATCAACTGGATAGCTTTACCTGTAAAGCTCAAAAAAGAAGCAGAACCTTTAAAAAGACATTGAATTGTATTCCTGAATTTGGAGACTGCTCTCTTAGAAATCAGCTTTTAAATTCATACATATAAGGAAAAAAATCAAGTTGACTTTTTACAGTATATAGCAGTAACTTAATTTCTATTATGCAGTTTGTCTGGGAACAGAACCAAGAAACTACAGAATTTTGTTAATGTTAGCGGTAAAAAACAAACCAAAAAAAGAATCATACCTTTCCTTTCAATTTCTGCTTTATCATAGTTTGGCCTTAATTTGGCCCCTTTGTCTGCTAACAATGCTACTAGTGCCTGAGTTACCACAAAGTTGGGTGATGTTACAAGCTTGTTCTCTTCTGCAATTCCTCGCAAAAAGCTTGGCAAAAATTTTCTTTGAATTGGATCATCAACTGTAGTCAAATTTACACCAGTTGCAGCAGAAATCAAATTCTAAAAGAGAGGCAATTAAGACAAATTTTTCAACAAGCTAATATGTTGTCAAAATCTAGAATGTAAATTTTTTTCAAGATCTGTAGTTTAGTTGCAAAAATCAACATCTTCTAACTCCTACCCTCTTATACTGTA
Source organism: Alligator sinensis (assembly GCF_000455745.1). Classification (NCBI taxonomy): domain Eukaryota; kingdom Metazoa; phylum Chordata; order Crocodylia; family Alligatoridae; genus Alligator; species Alligator sinensis. The sequence goes on from NW_005842228.1 coordinate 126,104, forward strand.
AATGTCACATAAAATAAGAACAGTAAAAGCCTCTATCCTGCAAACTGAGTGGCCTGAGTGTACTTCTCTCCCCATAGGAAACAGTTTGTAGGGTCAGCAACAGAATTTAAAGAACCACCAGCAGCAGCTGCAGTTAGGGAATTCAATATATCAGAAAACTTTGAAAGCTTTGGGTTAGAGCGGAGGGGGGGGAAAATCAAACAACCAAACGTGTATAATAAAATTAACTGCTCTCTCAGAATACTTGCATCCTTCCACATGTATATAGTCTATACTCACAAAAACCTAAATCAGTTATCTTGTATGAGTTAGAGATTACAGATACACTCACTTCTTGTATGTTCACTTTTTTCTTTTTTTCTCTACCAGACCAAATCCCCATTTACAACAGATGCATCTGATCTGAGTATAGTTAATACAATAAAGTAGGTAGTTTGTATACCAACATCACTCCCTTTAGATCTGTATATGCAAGTGTGACTTTTTTTTCCAAATAGATTTGCTTTTCCTCACCAGATAAATAAACCTTGGAACCAAATAAAACTATTTAAGTTTCCAAAAATAAGGGATCTTTTTTTTAAACCGGGGGGGGGGGGGGGGGGGCTTCCATCTTATTTTTATCTTGTTTCTTTTTTAAGAAAAGGGGTCACATACAAGCAAATTTCAACCCAGATTTTCAACCAGGCTCCAGTCAATTCAAGGAAATATTTTTTTGCATCCAATTGCAGACTACAGCACAGCATAGTAGGCATTCTTGTACCTCCTTCACATAAACCACTCTTCACAAACCTTGGCACCTCAGCTCATTTATAAAAATAAAACAAATCTGATGCAAAGGTAGGTAATTAATAATCATACCTGTGTACACAACTGTACCAGCAACTTTGCAGCACTAGGAGCATTTGATGCCAAACACCCTACAGCTGTACTCAGATAGGCCAGGCAAGATATGGGCTTGCTTGTTTTGCTGTGTATTCCTCTGGATCGCTCTGTGGTACTGGATATAGTAGAAGAACTTGTGGAGAGGCCTGCTCTCCCTGCTGCTGCTAGGCACATTAATCGAACCAAAGTTCGGATATCTGTTAAACCCAAAGACTCAAGACCAGCTGCAAGACTACAACTGGACCCACTGTCAAAAATGGGAAAAAAAAAACCAGCTTTAGTTTGTTGGTTTTTTTCTTTCAAATGTAATAACACATAATAAGAAATCTTAACTGGTATACAATCTAGTTACTCCCAAACAACCTTCGTGAAATAAACACTCCTTGCCTGATTAGTGAAAACTTAATTTCCCTCAAAGGGCTGAAAGAAAGGTTATATTATCCTTAGATTATAGATGGGGAACAGAGAGAGATCCTGGCCCTTTTCTTGCAGCCACTCAATCTTAACTTAAAGAATGTGTACAGTTTCACTGGAAACAAAGGGCATCTAATGCATGAGCAGCAAGGTAATTACCGCACTCCAGTGGACTCAGCATCTCACGTATCAGTGTCCTTACGTTTAAACATGGCAGCAGGGTTGCTTTAACTAAGCCTTGTCGAACAAGCTTTAGTTAAAGTCCCCTGCCACCATTTTTAGGTGAGGGGATGCCGATACACAAGAAGTTCCAGGCACTTTAATTAGAGCCAGTCTCAGAGCTGCTCTAATTAATGGCCCCCCCCCACCTCCCTCAAGCACACACATAAATGCCCAAAAGGATGACTCATACTTAAATACAGGGATACAAGGATAAATATGTGCTAAATCAGGGCTTGTGTGACTTTCTTAAAGTCGCATAAGAAATCTGTGAAAAGACATTTTAGCTCTTACCTTTCATGTCCAAAATATGCACCTTAACCACAATCTCCGACTGTTTTACATTTAGAAATTCTAATGTCTGTCTTGGACATTTGTATCATAAGCAGAAACCATTTCTTACTGTGCATTTTACCACATGTTAACATTGCAGCACCTCTGCACTACCAATATATAAAGGGCACAGTAAATTAAATGCAAAGGAAATACATCAGTATCATCAAGAACCTCACAGACCTGACAGATAACAGTGAGAGTGCTCTCATAACCATAGTTCTTGCAAGGAGCACTTGAGCTGCAGCTGTCACTCTTCTTAAAGCCATAACACGGTCGTGTGGATTTACTAGAGCAGCTGCTTGTTCTCCCAGGGTTATCCTGCCAGAAGAACTTTTTTCTATGGAGCCATGACACCCTTTAAATTGATAACAGGAAAGGGAAAAAATAGAATACATTACAATATAGTAAGGCACACAAAGTTATGACATGCATAGTAATACAAAATTTGGCAGACTTCAGTGTGCACTGTGTTGAATGCATTACACAAATTAAGCACTTCGTTCTCATCTTTTGTACACATGGAACTATTACTATAAGTTGTAGATAGCAGAAGACAACACTCCTAAAATTCTAACCCAAACTCAGTCCTTTCTAATTTTATGACAAAAGATGGGGAATAATCTGACAACAACCCATACTGAAAAAAAGTAAAAAAATAAACTCTTTCCACTATGGTGGGCTGCAAACTTAAAATCCAAGTGGTATAATCTCATCTATTAGTGTGGTCCTCTCTGCATAGTTCCATTTAAGAACAGGTATGGACATTCGTTTTCCAAGAGGAGAATTGTTGTTCTACTTAGTAGAAATAAAAAATGTACAGATGTTGAAGGCATTCTCTCTCGGAGAAAAAATGTCCGCTCCAGGAGAAAAATAACCTGGCAACAACAACCAGGGTTAAATCACTCCTGGGAAAGTTTCTCCCAGGAAACTGGATTATGCACACCTTCCCCCAGCTTAACTCCTTCTCCAGACCAGGAATGGAGCTGGGAGAAAGGTTCCCCTGACTTTCAGGGCAGGAACCCTCCCCAACTGTCTGTGGCTGCTGCCCCTTTTCAGCAGCTGCCTCTTGACAGTTTTCCCCTTTCTCAGGCATGGGAGAGGACAGGCTGTCAATTTATGGGCTCCCCTACAGGCACTGGTAGCCCAGGGAGCAGCCTTCTATTGCCCCTTGGCTAGAGATCTTACATACCAGCTCCTGAGCTATTTTTCTACTGGAAGAAATTTCTTCAGGCAGCAATGAATGTCTGCATGCAGTTTAAGTCAACAGGCTCTTGAGTCCTTACAAGCGGAGTTCAAAAGAGGGATTGGGGCCATAGAGGGCATGCCCACACCACAGCAGCATAATATGTCAGATGTATATGCCCTGCCCACCTGCATCTACACACACCTACAACCTAGAAATATACAAAAGATGTCACAGGGTCTTCTTCAGTAACCACTGTCAATATTGGGGACTTTTGTCTTGAGAGTGGCCAGAGAAGCACAGCTGGGCATCTCAACCAGCATATTTTGGGGTTTGGAGCATGCCAGCAGCAGTGGATCAGTGGATTATGTCTGGGAACAGCCCAGGCAGGACATACCAGTGCCAAAATGTAGACATGTCAAATGTAAACAAAAATAAGTTCAACATAAAGGGTTTTGACCTGCATCCACTGGACCATCCCTAAAAAAAAAGCTGTGTTTCCTGGCTGTGTTTCTTGCTGTGGGGAAACAAGATAGACCATCCATGTTAGACACCTGCCCAATCATACTGTAACTGTCCATCTAAGCAGAAACTGTACTTCAAATCTAATTTAAAACACTACCTATCTCTTCCTAATTTACCTATTTGCATTAAGGTCTCTTCCATACTGTTGGTGGCTGTGACCATTGCAACTGATGCTCCCAGTGGATCACTATCAGGGAACTGAACAGGCTCAGGTACAATTCGGCGATCGTTTAACCCAAGGGGCCCAGCCAGCAACTCAAACTCCTCTTCTCCTGTCAACTTTTCATCTTCATCCACATCCAGCATATCCCAATCTTCTGAGGTTGAAGAAATAAACAAAGTTTAGGTACAAAATCTAAATTGTGCCATCAATTGTACAATAAGGAAATGTCTTTAATTATAAATGTATTTGTTCATGTAAATAATTTTCAATTAATTTAAAAGCCATTGCATAAAAGCAAAGAATGTATATGAATTTCAACCTGCATCCTGATTTTACTAATATCAGCCCTCATTTGTAGAGATACAATGCAATATAATTTAAGGTTGGGGTCTGTGTTCAGGGAACATGTGACTGGGTGAAGTGACTGCAAGGACACCTTGTTATAAAAAGACAGTGCCTACTCATAGTGAAGGAGATCCAGTCAAAAAAGGACTTAAAAAGAGCTCTCCCACAGCAGGCAGAAGGGGCCACACTAAGCCCCTTCTTAGGTGACCCTTCAGGTTACTAAATCATTGGATGCAGGGGTAGCAGTGGATATAGTCTTCCTGGACTTCCGGAAGGCTTTCGACACTGTCTCTCACCCCGTTCTCATTAGGAAACTGGGGGACTGTGGCGTAGACACCCACACAGTCCAATGGGTCGCCAACTGGCTAGAGAGCCGCACCCAGAGGGTGGTAGTGGATGGGTCCTTCTCGGCCTGGAAGGACAAGGGCAGTGGGGTCCTGCAGAGCTCGGTCCTCGGGCCCGCCCTGTTCAACATCTTCATCAGTGATTTGGATGAGGGGGTGCAAAGCACCCTGTTCAAATTTGCTGATGATACCAAGATGTGGGGGGATGTGGGCACAATAGAAGGGAGCAACAGGCTACAGTCGGACCTTGACAGGTTACAAGGATGGGCGGAGGAGAACAGGATGGGGTTCAACACAGACAAGTGCAAGGTGATGCACCTGGGGAGGAACAACCGGCACCATACCTACAGGCTGGGGAACTCTCCTCTTGTCAGCACGGAGGTGGAAAAGGATCTTGGAGTCATTATTGACTCCAAGATGAATATGGCTCGGCAGTGTGGGGAGGCGGCTAGGAAGGCCAACTGTACCTTGTCATGTATCCACAGATGCATTTCAAGCAGGACCAAGGAGGTGATCCTCCCCCTCTATGCGGCACTGGTCAAGCCGCAGCTGGAGTACTGCATCCAGTTCTGGGAGCCCCACTTTAAGAGGGATGTGGACAGCATCGAGAGGGTCCAGAGGAGGGCCACTCGCATGATCAAGGGACAGCAGGGCAGGTCCTATGAGGAAAGGTTACGGGACCTGAACCTGTTCAGCCTCCAGAAGAGAAGGCTGAGGGGGGAATCTTGTGGCCTGCTATAAACTAGTCAGGGGGGATCAACAGGCACTGCGGGAGTCCCTGTTCCCCCGAGCGCCGCCAGGAGTGACCAGGAATAACGGTCACAAGCTGGCGGAGGGAAGGTTTAAGTTGGACATCAGGAGGCGCTACTTCACGGTCAGGGCGGCTAGGGTCTGGAACCAGCTTCCAAGTGAGGTGGCGCAGGCTCCCACCCTGGGGGTTTTTAAGAGGAGGTTAGATGACCATCTTGCTGGGGTCGTTTGACCCCCAGTACTCTTTCCTGCCATGGCAGGGGGTCGGACTAGATGATCTGCCCAGGTCCCTTCCGACCCTAGAAATTATGAAACTATAAGGAGGAAGAGATGTCCTAAAATATTCCCACCTAACAGAAAGTGGGAATGCCTGTAGATTTAGCTATACTACTGCTGAAAAGGCTCAAAATAAAGGTGGGGTAGGGGAGATCGGGAATGACTGGGAACACCACAGGGAGGTGAAGGGCGGGGGGG
>NW_005842228.1:131748-151483 GCF_000455745.1 Alligator sinensis
GTACCACTGCCACCAACAGCTAGCAATGCTCTTTGCTGTTTCTGGCAGGGTGCAGATCTGCCCTGTTGCACCTCTGCTTTTTAGCATCTGCCAATTACTAGACTTGCCTAAAGAAAGGTATGTGACTATAAACTTAAATATAAGAACTTATTTGGACAGCTCCTGCCAGTGAATCTGCCTTCAATCTGTAGTCCCTTACAAAACAAATTGCTATTAAAACCAGTAGCCCAATCAACCAAACCACTACTTCATCTACTTATAAGAAAGACTAGAGAGAGATTCTGAAACTGATGTGAAAAAAAATGATCCTGAAAAAATACTAAAATTATTCTTAGTGTATGGCTTGGAGTATACTCTGAACTACAGATGTATTTGTATGCAACTATATTTAAAAACTTAAAACATGTAAGCAAAGCTACATAAAAGTGACATTGTATTTCAAAGAACTCAGAGCAAAGAAATACCTTCATAGACGCTGTCTTGCTTGCCTATTAAATCAGGAGCCTGGCCTTTGTACCTACACCAAACAGTAACATTTTTTTAAAAGGATATAAATAAAATAGCTAAAAAAATCTTAACCCTCCCCCCGCACACACACACGTTGAAACTAGAACTATAAGTAGCTACATGTCCTACAGAAAAATGTTTTATGAAGATAATAATGGAATATTCTAATATTATAAAACCCTAAGTCTGTCTGTCTGTAACACTTTTTTTGTGCTCTGATTGGCTGATGGAAACAGCCAATCAGATTTCTCCAAGTGTGGGGGAGTGCCACCATGATTCCAAAGCTGCACCTAGGACCGGAGTGTGGGGGAGCCGAGGCCAGGAATGCTGGCCTTGGCTCCCCCACCCCACTCCCTGCAAGAGGCAGAACAGCGGCAGCATGGGGCGTTAGGTGGTGTTGGTTAGTATAAAATAAAATGTCTGGTAAGAATGGAAACCTCACTAACTTATGAACTAGAAAAATTCAGTTTTTTATCCTAAACACAAAATCCAATCCTAATATTTCCTAATTAAATAAAAGAAGCTTTTACAATATTTTTTTAAGCTGTTGGCCAGGAGAAAACTGAAATGAATGGTCAGCAAAATACTTAGAAATATTTTTTAAAGTTATTTCCCTTTTCCACAAAAAAATTAATCAAAAATATTTTAAATTGCAGTTATTATAAAGAATTCTCATACAAATTGCAGTGTCAGCTGGTCAGATTTTAAAATGCATAGACTCGAGACATTTTCAATTCTTCCCTTTTAGTCATATATAATGAAATCTCCCACCACAATTTTCTTCCATACCTTTCCGAGGACGATGTCTTAGATTTACTCTTCAAGGCCAAATATTTCTCTCTGCAGCTACCACACAGTAGATAATATGGGTTTCCACTTCCACATTCACCACCAAACCATCCATCCACATAAGAACCATTGCTACGATAACCTTGTCGATTTGCACTACGACCACAGCCAGGGTGATTTCTTTTCATGTGTTGATTAAAGCTGACAACACTGGATTCACACAATTCACAAACCACCACTTCTTCTCTGTCTTCCGACTCACACACATGCTGCATGAGATTATGTGTATATGAAATTATGTTATTGGATATGTAATTGAATATATTCATGTTAAAAATAAAAGTTTTCCTATTCTTAAGTGTTGCTACCTAGGTTTGACTTAGAGGCAGGCCAAAGCTAGGTAACTTACTGTGGGGTAAAGAAGTCTTTTCCTTTTTTCATTATAAAACACAACTTCCTCAATAGATATATTTTTATTTATTTAATTTAAACTTATATGCCACTCCATCCAAAAGGCTCAGAGTGGCTGTTAAAAGCTTGCATAATTTATCACCTTTATGAAGCCCAGTATTGGTATCTACCTCTTCTTCTATGTAATGAGCTAAGCTCAAACAGTAGCTATTCTTCCAATTAATAGTTTATAAGGTAGAGAAAAGACAAAAACAGAAGGATATCACATTTCAAAAGGAAGAGATTTTCCCAATCTGTCCCTTATTACAGTATGAGAAATTCTGAATTCTTTGCATCTAGTCCTCACACATTCTGTTAGAACCCATCCAAGATTGTCTTTATGTTTTATTCAGTTCAACCTTAGAATTTGCCAGACTTTGTATAGAGAAGAAAAAAAAACCAATAACTTCTCAGACTGGTGAATTCTCGTGTAGCAAGCAACAATGACGACTGCTTGGTCAACACTTTACTATATAAAAAAATGCAAGTATGGCCTACATGTTTTAATTCATTAGTCCACAAAGCTGCAAAATACAATAATTAAATAAATTGGTTATTTGCATGCATCACTCATGCTACATAAAGGGAACACTGAAAAATACAATAAAACTGAGTATTGTGAAATGGTAATCATGACTTTATAGAACTTTTGCTTACAAATATTAGCATAATTGAACGTGGTCACATTAACATAGCAGTCCTTATCATTACGCTGCTATGCCAGGACTAACTCTGAGTCAATTAAGATATACAAGTGTAGCAAGAATAAAAATTGGCTTTTGCTAAACTTAAAAAAAGTAGTATTAAAGGAAATTTCCCTCAAAATACAAAGTCTCCCATTCTCTTTATCCAGCTACACTACAAAGCAAAAGCTAGTTGTACTAATGGTTCTTCCTTTATCTAAATAGAAGTATTTTTTTTTGCCAAACAAGGACACAACTGAATGACCAAAGGGGAACTTTATTCTATAACAATATAGTGTCAGGTTTTTAAAACCAAAAAATGTCCAGCAACTGTTTTATCTTGAATTCAATTGAGCAGTCAAGAACATGCGCTTGCTTTCTTGCTACTAAATGTCACAAAGTAATTTTACTTAAGTATTCTTTCTTTTAGAAAAGAAACTAATGAAGTACTTAGAGATGCATGGAAAGAACCAAAAGAACATGTTCATTATGCACTCCTTTCCTCATTAAAATAAAGCTGCATACACCTAAATGACCTGACATATGATTAGTGTGTAGCAAGGTATTATATCCAAGCAGAAAGTTATAAAAGTAACATGTTATTTTAATTTTTTAAAGTATGATTTTGCAAAAAGCAGTAAGTCAAAGCAGCCCCAGCTGCAGTCACACACACCCAGGTAGGCCAATCCAATACCTCTGGGATCCACATTCCCAGAATATCATTATCACTGGCCAGGTCCTGTCCAAACATTGCTTCCATTGCTTCATCATCAAGGTCAATTTCTAACTCCTCATCCAAGTTGAAGTCATAAAGGGCCCCTGGATCTTGTTGCAAAGATATTCCCTCTCTCCGACTCTGATTTCTGTGGGCCTGTACAGAGCGGTATAATCCCGCTCAAATCAAAGAGAAAACATACTTTACTTGACATGTAATTAAAAAGACAGCACATTATAAAAATTTTGCCCACTAAAAGCTATCTATTCACTTATTGCAAACAAGAAATTAAGTGAAATATATACTGATGTGTATATGAAAGATATAATTTTGAAAGTTCTATATTAGGTACCTTCTTGCATATTTATCAGATGAACAAAGGTACATGAAGCATTTTAGTACACTTACCAGCACGTGCTAGTAACGTCCGGGCAGCTAAGTCAAACTTGTGTCTCCTTGTTACTGCCGATCGACTTCTTAAGGGGGGTCCACTACCAGAAGCTGCGTTTTCTGTATGATCCATATTATCAGGACTAAGAGAATAGTTTGAATGTTGAACACGTAAGTCAAAAACAGTTATCACATATTCATGTACAGTAAAGCAGGAGGGAGAACGAAGAAGCTAACACACTGGTATTAATATATTTGATTCTCTTTCTTTTTAAATACATACATACATACATACATAATCTCATCCCACAAGTATACACATATTAGAACACCCACTGATAGTGAAGGGAAGTTACATGCATGCATTACCCAAGTAAGGGAACACATTAAGGCTGACATTTCATTCTTCATCAGTACAACAGAGTGTTCAAGAATGAACCACAGGAAGCCCAATGAAGAAATGCATTGGCACTGTAGAGCTTAATGAGAGCACTATATTTTTAAAAAGTAAAAACTTAATCCAATTTTTTTCTCCTTGTTGCAATGAAAACATTAATATTATATGGTTTGGTTTTCTGGAGGAGGGAGATAGTTACCTTACTTTTTTCTCAAATATAATAATGCAAACATGCCATACAAGAAACTCAGTGATAATGAGGGATCCAGGTTTTCCATTCATGATGGAAAAATGCGGTAGAACACAGATTTTCTCATTTTAAGGAGAAAAATACAGGAAATGGTGGGTTTCCCCTTGCAGGCTGGCAGAATTCCAGCCTGCAAGGGGCTGCAGGGAGCTGGAGGAGGCTGGTTAGACAGGCGGCGCTATGCATATGTGCATGTGTACACATGCACATAGCCGCCAGGCAGCCTGGAGAGCAGCTCCCTGCAGGTAAGTCTGGGAGGGATTGAGACCCCCATAGTGAGGGAAGGAGTTGAGCAGGGCTGGAGCTACTGCCCAGCTGGGACGGTGCGTGGGGCTTGGGGCCCAGGGCTGGAATGTGCGGCCGAAGGGCCTGAGCAGGGAGTGGGATGGGGCTGAGGGTGGCTTGGTTGGGGGGTGGGGAGAAGCTGGCTCCCCACCACTGCACACACTCCCGGGGGAATGAGGGGCACAATCCCCCAGATTTGTGTGAGGGGCGGAAGCAGGCTGTCAGCTGAGGGCTTGGAGCTCCCCACCCTGCTGCCTTCTCCACAGGGCCTCTGCAGCCCAGTGGGCGGGACTAGGCGTAGCAGGGCAGAGCGGGGCAGTGAAGCTCGGTGCTGCCGCTATAAGCTCTGCACCACCATGGTGAGGCGCCCCCTGCCCAGCCAGAAGCAGCGAGGTGCGCAACTCCACACTCCCATCTCCACTGCTGCAGGGTGGGTAGGGGGCTTCACCATTGCAGTGCAAGTCTTCAATAGCTGTATCAAGCTTTCCCAACCAGACCCACTCTGCCTTGCTGCACTGGGTTCTACCTGCTGGACCAGGGAGGCCCTGGGGAGAGAGCAGCAGGGCGCGGAGCCCTCAGCCCACAGCGGGCAGCTCACCCCCACCTCCTCTCATGGGCTTGGGTTGTGCTGCCAGTCAGGGAGGGGAAGCCAGGCTCTGCACGCACTTCACTCTGGTGCAGTAGCCTCTGCCTCCCACATGCAGCATCCAGGACTTGGGCACTGCTGCAGGGGGCTGCAGACCTGGGTCTCTGGCTCCAAAGCCCTGACAGATGGGGGGCCCCTTCTGGCAGGGCTGGGGAGCAGGGGCTGTGAGTGGAGAATGAACGGCACCAGCAGGGGTGGAGGGGCTGTGGTTGTGGAGTGAGGGGCACCAGCAGGGCCCAGAGGGCTGTGGATGTGGAGTGAGGGGCAATGGCATAGGCAAGGCACCAGCATATCAGGGCTGCTCAGTGCCACAAAATAGTAAGAGGGGACAGCCAGAGCTGATGAGTGAAGGGGGCACGGGGAGCTCTGATTTCAATGATAAAAAATGTCAAATGCCAAAATTTATAGTTATTTAGAATTTATTTTACTATAGTGATTGAGGCACTAGTAGGCTTCCAAATTGCTTTAAAATTGGAAATATATCAATAAAACATTGTGTTCAACAGACACCTATGTACATAGTGGCATTTCATTTTAAATCACAGAAAATGTAGATTTGAGGGGGTTTTAATCAGAGAATACACAATTTTTAAACAGAAAAAAACAGGATACCTGGTGATAATTTTATTTCTCATGATATGGTATACCAAAAGCCCTTCAAGGTGGCATTTTACCTTTCTGCTTGCAACTACCAACTTGCTGAAAGTGACGTTTATGATCCTAGCAGCAAGGTTTGTGTAAGCAGAAAGCTACTTTTTACCTTTCACTAAAGCCTTCTTCCATTTCAGTAGCATCAGCTGAAGGGATATCTCCTGGTGATTGTAAGTAACACTGATCACTAGATTTTCCACTGGTTCCAGAAACTACTGTCCCATGTTGTGAATCTGCAGTGCCTTCTGATTGGGGCTCTTCATCATCCTCGTTTCCAGGATGTTCTATCATCCACATGGCCAAGACTGTGATATTCTGAGCATCTGCTTCTCCCCTTGCACCTGGAAGCAGTAAATAATTGCCACGTAAGATTTTCATGTCACTATTTGTGAAAAATATACTTCCTCTTTCCATAATTGGTTAAGGAATTTGCAAGTTAAAAGCGTACACAGAGTATTCCATTAAAAATAAGGTTTTGCATTAACCCATGTTGTGAAATGTAATATATATTATGCAATATAGATCACCTGTGGCTTCCATAGCTTTTGCTATCTGCCTGAGCGAGAAGCCCATTTCTAACAATGGAACTGCAATGGCAGGTGGAGGAGGGGAAGTTGAAAGCCGGCTGCTTGGGTCTGATAAAGCTGTGAAGACAGGAGAGGAAGATAATATATTAACTGATAGTTCATTTATATGCTTCGCCTTTCTTTGGTCTTATGCTAGTTATTTACTCATTCAGTAGCTATCCCTTATTAGTTGAAGATTTGTCCTTAATAGCTTTCCTTTTAACATCCTCACTGGTTTACAGCACTGATCAGTTGCTTCCTGTAATAGAAAATGAGTAGAAACATTTGCTGTCCCAGGAGAAACTCTTGTGGGAGTGACCTGGGAGTAATTTTTAACCCTAGTTGTTCCCAGATTCTCTCTCCCTTGGAGCTGCCATTTTTGCTCTAGGAGATAAATCCTGAACATTTGTATGCTCATGATTTCCCTTGGGACAGCAGCATCTCTCTCAAAAGAAAATGAATGTATGCGCATAGCCCAAGTCAGAGCAGCTCATTCCCTTCTTTGGCCAATCAAAAATTGCTAAGGATATGTAAACATGTGTTTGACCAACTAAGGTCAATTTGATTTCAGCATTTTGCATTAACTTATTTCTTTTAGAAGTTTACATCTAGCATTCCCTCTAAGCTGTGTGGTGTACGCGGCATGCACAGCATGAACATACCTGCGCGGCCGCGCACACCACACAGCTTAGAGGGAACACTGGTTCAGACTTCACAGATTCCATTCAAATAGGCTGGACTAGGCTCATCTTGGCTGGAGCTGTTTACACACAGAGCACGTAGCCTTCAGGAGATCAAACCAAGATAGCGGGATACCCTTTCAACATATCATCTGAACAGAACAACCATATCTCTCTAAAATTTGATTTCCCACAAGAACTAGGGACCATAAGTTTGTTGGAAAGAAATAAGGTTTCCTTCTTACTTGCCAGAAGGGCAAGGATTAATAACTGAAGGCACAAGAGTAGGATGAGCACTTGTTGCTGTGACCTGACCCTGATGTTGGAGGCAAAGCATTTAGGGAATAAAATGAGGCAGACCAGACAGGTTGCTAAGCAACAGTCTGAGCTGCTACAGGAGACAACTCAGAATTGTGGGCTAATGGAGATGTTATGAAGGATAAAAGTAAAAGTTGCGGATCTCCATCCTACATCATTTTGGAGTTTAAAATAATGCCTCTCATCAATACTGTGAGCATGAATTATAGAGGAGAGCAAGTGATTTTATGCTAACTTACTAAAAATGTGGTGACTTAAAAATATTATATAGTGAAAACAATTTACTCAGTGATGTCTACATTAACTCTGACAACAGGATGAGTAAGGATTTCCTGTTGCAGTGAACAAACGCTAACAAAATTTACTTCTAACAGGACATCATTTCTCCCAAAGAAGAAACTAGTTAAAAAAATATTTTTTTTTTAACTATTCCAGGGGTTGTCAATTGGGGGTACGCATACCCCTAAGGGTACTTAGAAAGGCCATAGGGGGTATGTGCACATGGGTAGGCGAGTGGGGATGGACTGCACCCCAGGGCACAGCGGCAGCATCTCCCCCGGCACGCTCCATACTTTGTTTCTCACCTGGAGGAGGGGTACATGCCAGGCGCCGCTGGCCCCACCTCAGCTCACTCTGTGCCCACTCCCAGGAGCAGGGCTGGGGGGCATTGAGGGCAGTAGTGCCCCTTTGCGGGCCACACATACGCTGCCCGGCCAGCCGGCTGGAGCGGGGGGCAGGGAGCAAGGGGGTCTTGCACACGGTGGCTGCTGCCATCACCACCATCCACTGCCCCGTGCTGCTGCTGCACCCACACCACTTTCCTATGGCCCATTGCATGTGCGGCTCCACAGGCTGCTGATGGGCGGCGAACAACCGGCCGGGCGCAAAGCCCATCAGCAGCCTGCAGAACCGCATGTGTGATGGACCATAGGAAAGTGGCATGGGGGGGCAGCGGCGGCGGCACGGGTCAGTGGGTGCTAGTGACGGTGGCAGCCACCACATGCAAGCCTCCTGTGCCGCCCTGGCTGGCCGGCCAGGTCATGTGTGTGTGGCCTGCAGAGGGACACCGCTTCCCTTGCCCCACCCCCGCTCCTGGGAGCAGTTACAGACACACTCCCCACCCGCCTGGCATTCCCAATCTGCACCCCCCATCCCCTTCCCTCCACAAACACTTACCTGCTGGGGATGGGTATGTATGTTTGTGTGCATTTGCATCTGCCCGCCCAGTGGCAGGAGGCACATGGTGTCATGTGGCTCTTGGGGCAGCAGTAGCAGGGTGCAGAGTCCAGCCTGCAACAGCAACTGCCTCTACCCCACGCATAGATCTGTGAGGCATGTGCTCCTGGACCTCTGCCAGGGTGCGGGCAGCGACAGGAGCTGCTCCAGCTGCCGCCGCCGCCCCCCACCCCCCCGATGAACCACTCTCATTGCTCTGTCCTGCACTCCATCTCGGCTGTGCAGCACCTGCCCCAGCTCCAACCCCATTTCTTCCCTCCATCCCTCACCACGGGGGCCTTGAACATTCCCCCTCCTCACTTAAAAACAAGAAAAAGATATAAAGGGGTACATGAGCTGAAACTTTGAGGCAGAAGTGGTACACTTGTTAAAGAAGGTTGAGAACACCTGAACTACTGTTTTTTAATCTATATTTCTCCAAACAGAAGCTTATTCTTCTAACTCACTGACAAGACTCATTGGAGTGGCAAAGTTTCAAGAAGGCTAATTGGGCTATCATAAAAATAAACCAATACTTTTTTTGATCTACCGCAAGCTAAAACATATAATTTATAACTTATAGGCTTGGTAGAATCCAATTCTTATTTTTTAGTAATTTTGACAGCAAACATGTGTGTTTATTTTTAAGTATTTATTTAAGTTTTTATCTATTTACATTTTTCAGGATTGAGCAAAATTAAGAGTGCGGGGGTGTGTGCATTCACACACACATAAACATAGACATGCATGCTTCCTATTCCAGCCCAGCACACAGCAGACATGGGGAAGTTGCTGGGCTGTCTGGCCACTTCCTGCCCCCCATGCACAGCCACTGAGCTCAGCACCTGCTTTCCTTTGTACCAAAGCGGTTGCTTCATCTGATCCCTCTCCCAGCAAAGACACCTACTGCTGCAATGGAATCTGCTCCCTGAAGCAAGTGGCTCATGCTGCCTTCCAGCTGTTGCCCGAGTTTGCAAAGGAGGGTCTGGCTGGCTGGCACCCTGCGAACATCCAGCCGGGGAGGCAGGGGCGGGGACAGACGCACACAGGCACATAGTGCCCAGCCCACCCCCCTGCCTCCAGCCGCCACTCAGCAGGAGCCCACTGGGGCAGCGCAGCAGCAGCCTATTCTCACATCCCATTTATATAAATTCCAGTTAATAACAATGGAAATATTTGTTGGTCTGCGAGTGAGGTGAAATAGCCATTTACTGACATTTACCAATGAAAATCAAATCATGCCAAACCTATTTATAATCTATGCAAGGAACTCTAGGAACAGAGACCAAACAGAAATAACATTCTAAAAGTATTCATCATAGTCAGTAATACTGCTTGCTTGTTCTTTTTCATGACCATCTGTATACACATTCAGCAGCTTTTAAGAACAGATTAGTTAATGATGCCTTAAAAGCTTGTGCAGAACTTATATGAAGGATACAACTTTTATCAATTTCTACTACACTATTTTTGCCTACAAGTATACCTGTACGATTGGTAGGTCTGGCAGTCTGGGAATCAGGAGAGGTCAGACTTTGCCTTCTTCCCACTTCATCAGAAGGAGATGTGGGTAAGGAGGATATTGGAGGAGTCTGGGCACGTCGTGTTGGAAGTACTGTTGTAGTTGGGTAACTGGAGAACATTTGCCTTCAAAAAAGAAAAAAATATATTTATACTTCAGTACAGATTCTTACTGCAGAAGTTTCACACTATGCCTCCTTTATTTAGTAGTAAAGCAATCAGGCCAAGCCAAAAATAGATTGAACAAATTCTTGGAGGAAGCGGGTATCAGTAGCTACTGAGTATGGGAGTTAGGATACAGCCTCTGAATTGAACTTCCTAGACCTTAAATGCTGGAGGCTACAAGTAGGAACAGTGGAAAAAACCCTGCTCATACCAGTTCAATCTCCCTTGCAGCATCCACTCTTTACCACATGGCTTGGATGCTGTGAGGTGGTAGAGATCTGCAGGTCTGCAGCACAGGTTGCATTGTAAGCTGATAACTTTAGGTGCTGCAGGCCACAATCTCCACCATAAGAGATTAACTTTAACACTGTCAGATGATATGTGAATAAATAACAACTAGAATTAAAGAAGTATTCTCTTAAACAAGACCTGCTCAAGCTTGGGAATCAATGGTTCATTAAAATAGAAATTGTGGCAATATGATGTTTAAAGAAATCAAACAAAACCCAGGAAATGCAGAATAATACAAGGAAGATATTTTTGTACCCTGCTGTTCTGGAACATTCAAATTCTAAGTGTGCAAATCTCCCTTAACAGCTTTCTTACTACTAGAAATCCAGTGGATTTTGAGACACAGAAAGAGACTAAGGGAATGGACATACATTTTAGCAACTTCTATAAGGGTGAGGGGGCTGCTACTTGGAAGCAGATAGCAACTGTTTTGATTTAGCTGCTGCATGATCCTATAGTAGTATGAATTTGCTAAATCACCCTAAATTTAATCCTGAATTAAGCAGAGTTAAAGCTGGAGCAGCAGTTTTGCTACACTTGTATTACAGAATCATGAAGACAGAGAAGTTGCATTTTAACTACTTATATCCATTTGATAACAAAGCAACTGTTAAGTCTGTCTATAACATACAGCATATTTCTCTAGAAATAATCCATGATAAAAAAATGAAAGCATAAGAAATGACAGAAGCCCCTCAAAAATGATGACTTTAAGTAATAGTATACAAAAGGATAGAGCTGGCCCAGTATGATGGACAGAGATCCCAGTTTTCTTTGTTTAAAAAAAATCACAAATTCTCTGATAAAAAATTGCAAATTCTCTAATTAAAACCCCCCAAATCTATGTTTTTCTATGATTAAAATGAAACATCACTATACATACAGGTATTACTGGAAAACAATACCTATACATTTTGGTGTTTGATTTTGGGTTTTTTATCATGGAAAATCAGAGCTCCCCCTGCCCCTTCCCTCACCAGGACATGAATCCAGCTGTGGCAGTCTGTCGTTTTCACCCCCCCACTGCTTTGTGGTACTAAGCAGCCCTAATATGCTGGTGCCCTGCCCATGCCATTGCCCCTCAACTGCCCACCCACAGACCCCCAACCCTATCAGTACCCTTCACTCCCCAACCCACAACACCCCCATCCCTGCTGTTGCCCCGCACTCGTGACCTACAGCTCCCTGCCCAACCCACCCAGCCCTACTGGAGGGGGCTCCCAGCTGCCAAGGCTACACAGGGCCAGGGACTTGGGTCCACAGCTGCCTGCCCCCACCAACAGCGCCCAAGTCCCAGCTGCTGCCTGTGGGAGGTGGTGGCTGCTGTGGCCAGAGTGGGGCACAGCTTCCCCTCCCCAGGTGGTATGGCTGGAGTGGAGCTTAGGAGGGGGCAGGGGGAAGAGGCAGTTGCAGGCTGGCAGCTCCCTGCCCTGCTATGCTTTCCCTAGGGGCCTCTGTGGCCCAGTGGGTGACACCTGGCACAGGAGGGCACAGTGTGGTGGGGAGGCTTGGTGCCATGGTCAGGAGCCCTGCAAAGCTATGGCTAGGTGACCCTTGCCTGCCAGGCAGCAGCGGGGGGCACAACTCCATGCTACTACCCCTGATGCTGCTGGGTGGGCAGGGGATGCCTCCCCATGGTGGCCTGGAGCTCCCGGTGGCAGCACCGAGAATCCCCTGCCCTGCTATGCCAGGTCCCACCCCCTAGCTGTGGAGGTCCCCGGAGGGAGGGCAGCAGGGTGGGGACTCCCAAGCCCATAGGTGCCAGCAGGGAGGGGAGCAGGGTGGAGACTCCCAAGCCCATAGCTGCCAGCCCACATCTGCCTGGTGCACAAATCTGGGGAGCATTCTTCATCCTGCTTTGTGGCACTTCCCATTCTTCTTCCTCTGGGAGTGCACGTAATGGCAGGAAGCCAGCCACCCTGTCAACCCCCCCGACAAGCCTCGTGCGGCTCTGTCCCACTCCACAGCCGGGCCCTGGGCCACCCATTCCCACCGTCACTGGACCCCAAACCCCACACACCACCCCTGGGCAGTACCCCCAACCCTGCCTCCCTCCCTAAAGGGGTCCAATTCCCCTCCCCCCACAATTTATCTGCAGGTAGCTGCTCTCCAGGCTGTCAAATGCATGTATGCACACGTCCTTGTGTGCATGCCTGATCACCCTCCTCTTGCTCCCCCCAGCCCCTTGCAGGCTAGAATTCTGTCAGCCTGCAAGGTGAAACCCACCATTTCCCCCCTTTTTTTCCTTAAAGAGAGAAAATCCACATTTTTCTCCTCAAAATGAGACAATCTGTGTTTTGCTCTGTTTTTCCGTGGTGGATGGAAAACCCAGATCCCTGATGAGTGTTATAAAATGTGTTTAAAAAAACCCCCTCTACCTTAGAAGGCTAAGAGGCATAACACCAGGTGATTCTGAAGCTGGCACTGTTTCAGTATCCGTTACTGGGGTTGTAGCAGTAGTAGTATCCTCCAAAGAGCTGCTCATGAAAGAAGTAGTACTAGAAGCAGAAGGGCTGGTAGTAACTGGTGTTTGGGCCTGCTGAGCTTGATCACTTTCTTCTGCTTGCTGATCTACTTCTATAACACGAAGAGAATGTTACAGCAACATTAACATAACCATACAGAACAAATGTATGGTTCTAACTAGCCTTAAATTGATCAATAAGTTACTGTTCTTTAAAATTCTCTCTGAAAAAAGAGAAATAATGGTGTGCTTTAACATACAAGTAGATGCACGAACACTAATAAATATTTTCTACCCAATATCCTGCTGATATATGTAAATGTATTGCTTGGTGAGCTTATTTTCATATTTATGAAAAGCAGGTGAGAAACAAGACTTTTCTAGAGTTGAAGGGACTTCTCCCTCTTTGTATGGTTTGATCTCATTGTACTTATGATCGGTTACAGCATCTTAGTTTTAACTTTCCCTTTTGTCCAAGAGAAAGGTTTAAGAGGTTACAACTGGTATTTCTGATATTGTTTTCCATAGTTACAGAAATTACTATGATAAAACAAAGTGAACATCTCTCAGCCAAAGAGTATACAATATCAAAGGAAGTTGACATTTGAACAACTGAGTTTTTGCAATTTTCCTGTATTTTTTAAAGCCAAAAACCACTACAAACCCATAAACAGGTTCAAAATCTGTCACTTAACTGGCCAAGGTTGAGGTAATATCATAAACAACTTCCTTGAAGTTGGAATAGTATTATTTTATTTGTATACAGAGACTACGAGAGACAACATTTATGATCTCTTTATCCCTTCACTGTTAGTATCAGACCAGATAATTCCAAATAAACCCTGACTACTAAGGTTCACCACCAAACTGGATAACAGTTTAACACTCATGTTCAATAATCCCATTCAATGATGATAAAATTAGGTAGACCTGTGTCACAATCAAATCCCACTGACAAATATAGAAAAGAACTGCCCTTCTGTCCCTCACCTGTTTATAAAGGCAACATATAAATTCATTCTCTCTCATAGACTATGATGTGTATTTAAATTACTATGATGTGTATTTAAAGAAAATGAACTGTTAAAAGTTCTTTCCATCTTTAGTAATCTAAGCAAATAAGGGGAAATCTATGTGCGCAAACTTCATATAGCAATTATGATTTGTCTACTTTGGTGACTGAGATTACCACAAGTCTCAAGCACTATAGACCTATAAGCCTATTTATTATTTTTAAGAGATAATTCCAAATTAATTCAATTTAATTTAAACAATATATTGCCATAAGTGAAAATGTACCTTGTTTAATTCTGGCACCAAACTGGTCCTCCAGCAGGCCATGAACCACTAACTTGTAGATCATGGCTTGGGCTCGCTCCAGATCTGCCAGTCCTAGAGCTCTTTTTATTGGTGAGCGCATGACTGCCCGTTTCACCATGTGTCGCATCAGGAATTGCAAGGCAGCACGCATTTCAACATCTTCATGAACAACTGGAGAGCTAGCACAATCAGAATTGTGACCATTTTCTGCTAGGACTTTTGGTATCAGCAGTAACTCAGCATATTTACTACAACTAAGAAGGACACTAAGTGATTTCATAGCACCAAGATAAAGATAGGATAATTGTACTGCTCTGATTTCTGACTGTACTACATCATGGTTCCTTGGAGTATGTTCATGGTTCTTTCTTTTTCCTTCTGTGGGTTGATGCTGAGACTCCATACCTAGTGTTGTTGATTCTAAAGAAAAGGAAGCTATTTCATTTTCTGATTTGGAACTTGTGGTGCTGTGTCCTTTGACATCATCAGCACTTAGTACTGATCGCATATCTGATCCAGTGTCACACTCTGTTTTCTGGTCAGTCTCTCCTTTATCTTCAGATTCATGTCTGTGTTTTTTCTCATGTCTCTTGGTACTTTGTTTTCCCATATCTTCATGAATACCAGTCAGATAGGTAAGGTCCAACAACACAGTAGCTGTCAGTCCACGAAATCTTGCAACATCAAAAGGTAGTGGTTCACAGGGCTCCAGATTATACAATGGAGTATCACTAGGCGACCAAAAAGTTGGGAAGCTTTAATAAAGATCAGAATGACACAGGAAAAAGCAAGTGAGGGATAGACAGGAGGAAAGTACAGGAAATAATGTAGGCAAAATAAGATGTAAAATATGCTTAATAAAATAACTTAAATGAACCGATTCTAAAAATTAAACGTGAACAAGGGGAAAATGAGGTAATGATCAGAAAATGGGGAAATATGAAACTCAATGCAAAGACAAGACACACATTTTTTCCACAATGAATGTTAAAATCCCAAAACATGTTGTAATCTACCATTTGAGTAATGACAGAAGCTTATGTTGTATTATTTTAAAATGATTAAAATTTGTTAAGAAATGTATAATAAATTATTTTAAAGTATCACTTAAACTTCTGATAGTTGGATTAGGCCGAATTTTATATTCAAATAACAACTTAATTTGTGAAGCTTACAACTGTAAAGATTTTGCAGTGACTAATTCTGAACTTTTAAAATGTTAATTTCAGGCTGCTTATGTATCAGTTTTACTCTTCTGTCTGTCACCAAGATGTTCCAAATTGATAGCCAGACAGGAACACTGAAGCCCAAACAGTAAGCAATGGAAAATACAATAGAAGCATACCATTATAGATAAAAGCTCCTTTTACTTGGTGATACAGCCTTTATAGTTTTAAAGACTGCTACATATAGATCATTGCATTCATCATAAACAGGACAAACAGAAAAATGTAGTCTTGGATTTGCCATACAACTAGCAGATTTATGAATTTAGACTCCCTCACAGATTTTTGCTATCTTCAGTGTTTTCTTCAGAATTATAAAAAATACAAAGCCCATTCACTTACAAATAAAAGCGAGCTTCAAATGTTAATTACTTTAATAATTAAATGAATACTTTAAACATAACTGATAAAGTAGTGTTAGTTTGTATATAGATAAGGAACTAGTCTATAAACAAACACTACACTCACTACAGAAATTGATTTCAAAATTAATGAAAATTCCTTGTGTGGGCATACAAATCTGTCAACAGCTACATTTAATTTGATAACTACACTAAAAATTAGATGAGTGCAACTTATGAGTATAGACAAAATGTAGTCTACTCAGAGATTAAAGAAATATTTTTAAAAGGCACAAATACCTCCATTCATATTTAAATTTAATTATGCCCATCATCAAACAAAAATCTACAGGTGCTGAATTTTTTTCCCCGAAGACTGGGACTTAAGCTATCTTCACAAACATCTCTAGAAGACAGTGACATTTATTTTCTGCAGGAAGGAACACACAGCCAATTCCCATAATCTGTAAATTGGGGCAGAAAGACCAAGAGACTTCATGAAGTTCTCCTCATAACTTCCATGCAAGACAAATATTTGAGGGTCTGCTAAGGCAGAAGGTATAACCTCTTTGAAGATGCCCAAGTATTTCTGCAAAGGAAATTCATAATTCTATGGAAGTGTAAATACAATGTTGTTCCTCTAGCTCACTCATACAGAATATATCAATTGCTTGAACAAACAGACTTTGCAATATCTATTTTTTAATGTTACAGTTATTTGTAATTAATATTTCACATTTCAGATGGAAACTTATGACATTTTCTAAACACTAAAATAAGCAATTTCTGGAAAGTATAATTTAACTCACTGTACCTGATAGTAATTTCTGCTTCATCCCACTGAACCTTGGCAGAAGTACTACCCTCTTTGACCACTCCGAGTAACGTAGCATGACGCCCAGTTTGCTTGTGTACACATCGACCTCCAACTCGAAGACCAGCATCAACTCCACCAATTACGGCCAGCACAGGCCATACTTCCACACACAGAGTCTTCAGCTGAAGTTCGGACAGGTCAGCAAGAACATGCCTACTATGCTTACTTTTCTCTTCTTCTTTAGTCTCTTTCTCTTCTCTCATCTCACTCTCCTCTCGGCTTTGAACTGAACGACTTTTCTTTAGTTTTTGACCTGCTTCTTTAAGGCACATTTTGATTTTGTGCAGCCGCTCCATCATTTTTTTATTGATGCAGTGAGTCCAACGGTCTGCTCGATGAAGGATACGGATAAGTTGGATAGTGGCTTCTGCCAGCACTGCAGCAACAGGACTACAGATAGGGTCACCAGGTAGCAAATCTCTGGGTGTGCCACGCATCTGCATTTCACAGATTTTCACCTAAGTGTTCAAAAAATTTCACAAAGTTACACTTTCAACACATCATTGCAAAACTTAGTCTGAAGTCTTTCCTGGTGAACTGAAAAAGTTTATAGCTTTATTTTCCTTTTGCATAAGCTCCCTATAAAATTCATCACTGTTTTATTGGTATCATACAGAAAATAAACTTATAAACTCCAGTAAAATTATTAGACACAGAAATTAAAATAATTTAGGCTGCCGAACAGTAACCTGAAATATTTGTAATCCTGAAATTTGCTTCAATTCCATTGATAG
The DNA here is from genome assembly GCF_000455745.1 of Alligator sinensis. Classification (NCBI taxonomy): domain Eukaryota; kingdom Metazoa; phylum Chordata; order Crocodylia; family Alligatoridae; genus Alligator; species Alligator sinensis. Next base: position 149,227 of record NW_005842228.1, read on the forward strand.
ATTTTTGAGTTCAAAATTTAGTCTTCAAAGGCTTTCTTATTTATGGGACACAGTATATGTGCAGTTCATATTTATATTTGACTGCAAAACAAAGCAATGTAACAGATGTCTAATACTGTCTTAGTGCCCCAAAGTAGGGAGTGGATTTCTTGTCACAGATGAGCTAAAAAATTCTACGTTCTCATTTAATAGAACAGGAAGTAAAGATTACATTTGTGACGTGTTGTTATAGCATTATAAATTTAAATTACCTTTTCCCCTGGATTACTGCTATAGAACATTACGCAAGGGTATAGCTCTGCTGCATCCACATCTTCAAAAGCCAGTTTTGGCTCCTAATCAAAACCAAAGCAAGGAAAAGAAACTTGTAAAAACAAGTGACCAGACTTTTTTAAAATGAGGTAAAATATTTTGCCTCTTTTTATAATCTTTTTCAAATAATAAATTTGAACTTTTCTTGTAGTTTTATAAATCATGCTAGAATTATCAAAAAGGTAAAGTTAAGGTTATTACAGAATAATATTAAAACAAAATGGGAACACAGAATACTGTTCAGTACCTCTGCATTTTTACCAAAGGAAATTGTTCTCGCTTCCATATCTAATACACAGGTGATATAATCTCCTTGGGTAAAGCTGGAAAGAGTCAGAGTCTGTTCCCCATTGTGATATAGGTTACCACTGTAGGCTCTATAAAGCCACATATCTGAGGTAGTTCGATGGTTAAAGTCATGTACTGGCCAGCGAGAGACTCCCACACAGGTGCCTTCATTGCCACGATTTTCCTTCACAATAAAGAACTAGAAGACAAAGAAAAATTATTAACATGATATATTTAAATATGACAGTACATTGTTGAGTTTCACATATAAGCAGAGCAGTAAAAATTATCCCAAAGCAACAAAGAGACTATATCTTAAGGTTATGCATTTCATTTTTAAGTAAGATGCATATTTTTTTTAGGTGTAGGCTTTCGAAATCCTCATATATTGATACCTTTAATATAGTGGGAACAGAACTTTTTCTTACCTCTAAATTATATGTTTTCTCACGTAAAAGTTTAGTCTCTGAAAAGCAACTGACTCTGATCTACCAGCAACCAACAAAACTGCTTATTGCATGCAAAACTGAATTGTGCACTCAATACAAATGGTTAGGGGGACACTGATAGAGTTTTATGGGGTTGATACTGGCAGCCTATATTTAAGGAGGCATATTGGCCAATACAGTTCCATTTCCGACAGCTGCCTCCAGATGTTAAGTCCAGTGTGGTGGAAGAGGAGGGGAGAGGGAAAGGGTGTGGTGTGGGGGGAACAGATCAATGCCCCCCCACCCCAACAGTGGTGAGGGAGGGGACAGGGGCAGGCACTGCCCAGGCAGGGCAGAAGGGGCGAACCCACAGCTCATGGGGGAGGGGTAGTGACTCCCTCAACTGCTTGCACCCTAGGAGGGCATGGAGGGGCATGGGCCCCCCAGGTCTGTGTGGGGTGGGGCGGGGCACGCTGTAGCTGGGGCTGCACAGGGTTCTTCTCAGTGGGGTTGGGCTCGGAGCAGGTGCCAGCAGCGCTGGGAGGATGCTCCAGTAAAATTTGGGGTGAATACAGCATCTTCCCAGGACCACCGGTGCCTGTTCTGAGCTCAAGCCCCACTGAAAAGAGCCCTGCGCAGCCCTGACTGCAGCCCTCCCCCCCGCCGCCCCGCCCCATCCACATGCTCCCCCTCCTAGGTGCAAGCAGCAGTGGGAGTCGCCTCCCCCTCACAAGCTGCAGCTGCGCCCCCCCCCAGCAGCACCTGCCCCTGGCCCCCTCCCTCACCGTGGGGGGGTGTTGATCTGCTCCCCCCACACCCCTTCCCTCCCACGGGACTTACCAGCTGGAGGAAGTTCTCCACGCTGCCAGCCGTGCTCCTCGCTGCCTGAATGCTGTGCTGTGGCTACGCTGATATCAAATACAGCCTGTTTTCTTTATATCGGTACTGATCCGATATCGGACTGATGTATCAGTGCACGTTTATAAATAGTATATGCACTTATTTACAAAGCTGTAGACAAGATGGTTGAAATGATACTGGCCAGAGAAATAAATGCTTCAGTCATGCAAAAAAGTGCAGTACACTAACAAATAATGGCCTCAGAGACTGCAATACATGACTAATGAAAAGCATGGTGTAGAGGTAGAGAGACTTGGTCAAACCAGGCTGTACTACATAGCCACAAAAGAACCATTTAGACTGTCTCACATGCTCTCAACACTTTCCCT
>NW_005842228.1:151514-168700 GCF_000455745.1 Alligator sinensis
GCCCATCAAGCAAACAAGGAAGTAGCAGCTCAAGGAGATCAATTCCTTATTACACATCTCCAAACTGGGTTTCCCCACAAAGTGCAAATCTAAAGCATTATACCTCATTTCCCTCACATTTGGATTTTTCTGAAACTAGATTCAGCTTTGCAAAAGAGCCATGAAGATTTGTTAGGTCCAATGCAAAATGTACTCAGCACCTTTACCATGATGATCAGTGACAAAGTAAAATTTAATATTAATGCACCTATCCAAAAATCACAAAACTCTGAGGGAGAAGCAGATTTTTGCAAAATTGGTTTAAATTAATTTTATACTGACCACAGCTTTAAGAGAAAATCATAATTTATAACAGAAGGGCAAAACCAGATAGAACACAGTAACAGAAGATCAAAAGAGGAGGCTGGGACACATGGCTTCTCAGGAGAGGCTGAAGGAACTGGGCTTATATAGTCTCAAAAAGAGAAGACTGAGAGGGGATTTAATAGCAGACTTCAACTACCTGAGGAACGGAGTGAGACTTCAGCAAAGATGATGGAGTGAGACTTCTCAGTGGTGGCAGGTAACAGAACAAACAGCAATGGTCTCAAGCTTCAGCAAGGGAAGTTCAGGTTAGATATGAGGAAAAAACTCTCACTAGGAGGGTAGTAAAGCACTAGAACAGGTTACCCAGAGAGGTGGTGGAATCTTCAACCTTAGAGATTTTTAAGGCCCAGCTAGACAAAGCCTTGGCTGGGATGATCTAGATAGGGATGGTCCAGCTTTCAGCCGGAGGTAGTACTAGATGACCTCCTGAGGTGCCTTCCACCTCTAATTTTCTATGATTCTATGAAAACACAAAGGCTCCACTGTCTCCAGATCTTGTACTCAAACAGCAACTCTAAACCTGCTTCAGTGGTACTAGAGGCACTTAAAGAAGTAGTTGTGAACAGTACACTTTACAGTGAGAAGGGCCTTATATTAGTAGATTATGTTTCTCCTATAGGGCGGTACATTTGCTTGACTACTTAAGGAGCCATACCGGGAAGAAGGGGAGGGGAAGGAAGGAAGAGATGAAGACAGAATTAAAAAAAATATGCAATTATACAACATACCTTCCACTGGTAACATCCAGAAGTGACTCCTGTGGATGCTAAGCCATATCCTTTACCTCCACTGCCATGAGTTAAAATTTGACCATTCTCCACTATGCAACACTGAGCTTTCTCAGGGTCAAAGGAAACTTCCTGTATAGGAAGATTCTCATCCTCTTCCTCAGATTCTCCTTGCTTCTATCAGAAGTGGAACAAAATAAATACCTTATAATAACAACTCAATTCTATCTAATGAAAATAGAAGAGAAAGACGTTTACCTGCAGCTTCATTTCTTGTTCTCTCTCCTTTATTTGAATTGCATGTTTAGCCTGAGCTATAGGTGTCTCCCACATACAATCAGACAGAAGTGAAAACAATCGTTCAACAACCTGTTGCATTAGAACAAAAGTGAAATAATTTGAATCCCAAAAATAGGTGATGGAAAATAATATTCATTAAAATGATTCTGTTCAATTTACAGCAAACATGAGCATCTTTTGTGAGCACCATGAAGTAAAAATTCTGAAAAGCCACAGAGCAACTTAAGATTCTGTGTAGAAAACCAAAAATTAAAAATATATATATAAACCTGAGCCATCTGATCATCTTCAACCCCAGATTCACAAGCAGGCAACACAGCTTCTAGCACATGGAGTGCAAGGAGTCTGGTCCTCAAATTCCCCACGAGGGGTACTCCTAAAAAAAAAAAAAAAAGAATGCAACAACCACCCTAAAACATGCTGAATAGAATGATATTGATAGCCACACAATAAAATTGACTAAATCAGTTTAGATATCCAGTGAATACTTATATAGTTCAATGCTATCTGTCATTGTAAACAACACATATAGACACATATACACACGGAACCCTTCCACTTTTGTACCTGAACAACACTTTTGAGAAGCAATGTTGAGGAGAACCTCTGTCCACTTTGGAGAAGCCATTTTTGACTGAATGGCTTTTGAAGAAACAACTCGTCGAAGAAAAACTAAGAAGTCCCCCAAATGCAATTCTGCCGCATGTTGTTTTCGGAGCGCCGCTGGAAATTTAAACAGAATTACTACTAAAAATTCATAACAGAAATAAACAATAAGCTTGCAGCAGCCAGACAGAACAATGTATTCTATAGCTATGTACAGATATTTTGTTTTTCCTGGGAGAGTTGCTGCTCTGTATATATTCTCTTTTGACAGAAGCCAGAGCATAGTCTTCCAGCATTCCAAGGTGTTTTGTTCCTGCTCCCCCCTCACCCAACACAGACAGTGTGTCACTTGCTGGATGCTACTACTTCAGCTGAGTAGGAAGCAGAACACCCCCCCTTCACAATCCTCACATTGTGCAGCAGGGAAACACAGAATGACTCTGGGTCAGCTAATCAGGGCTGCTCTGTGTACGGCTGCCATCTATCTCTAGACAGACTGAGGGAGTCTGCAGAGCAGGCCAAGATATGTGCAAAAGGGCTCCCAGGTTGAACAACATTACCACTACAAGCTCTCTGCTCTTCAAGGGCACAACACTCAAATGTCTGTTCAGGCATCTCCAGGTAAGTCTTTCTAACAGGAGAACAAACCTGTGAAAATTCTCCCAGATCATTTGAATGTGTATATGCAATAGAGGTGCACTGATATAGCAGTGCCATATCAGATCAGCACTGATAAAAGGAAAATTAACATTATTGGTTATCAGCTTTTTTTGGCCAGTATAGCCAATAACGTACTGATAAATATAATATGCCTTCTGCCCAGGGCCCCCAGATGCTGCACGCATCCTCATAGCCGCACTCATGCACACAGCCAGAAATGCAGCTGGGCAGCATGGAGAGCAGCACCCTGCAGGTAACTCTGTGGAGGGCAAGGAGCGTGGCAGGGGGAGGCAGGGCAGATGAAGGCCCCCCCATGATGAGGGAGGAAGTGAGACAGGGGTTAAGGCTGGGGCACAGCAGTGAATGGGAGCCTGGGGCCCAGGGGAAAACAGGACAGAGCCGCAGGCGGCTCATCCAGGGAATCAGTGTCCTCGTGCTTAAAAGTGGTGGCATCAAGTGAGCTTTAGTTCAAGTGCCCCTGACACCATTTTTAAGTGCCCCGATCCTTTTAACCAGAGCCAAGCTGAGAGGGGTGAGGGCAAAAGCGGGCTGTCCGCTGTGGGTTTGGGGCTTTTTGCCCTACTGCCTTTGCCCCAGGAGCTGTATGCTGGCCATGCCATGTCCCCTGCCTGTCCAGCGGCAGTGGTGGTGGCAAGCTGTGCCGCCCACTGCTGGACAGGCAGGGGACGTAGCGCAGCCAGTGCGTGGCTCCCAAGGCAAAGGCAGCAGAGCAAAGAGCCCCAAGCCCACAGCGGGCAGCCCGCCTCCACCCTCACCCTGCTCGGCCCCACTCCGGTTAAAAGAGTCCTAGGCGCTTAAAAATGGTGGTGAGGGTGAGGTGCTCGAACTAAACCTCATTCAATGAGCTTTAGTTCAAGCACCCCCGCCACCATTTTAAAGCGCTGGGACGCTGATCCCCTGGAAAACCTGCCTGTGGCTCTGTCCTGCACCCTATCCTGGCCCTGGGGTCCCATTCATAGCCTTGCCCCAGCCCCAGCTCCACTCCCTCACCATGGGGGCCTTGATCTGCACCCTCCCCACATCCCTTCCTCTCCACAGACTTACCTGCAGGGCGCTGATCTCCACACTGCCTGGCTGCGTTCCTGTAAATCAGTTATCAGTTTGGTATCACCCGATATGCCTGATGAATAATCGGCTATCTGTATCAGCCAAGGAAATCTTTATCAGTGTGCCCCTAATATGCAGCCTACATTTACACACAATTAGAATGGAAGAAAAGTCAGATCATTTAAAATTAAGGGAGATGTTCAGGTGTGGTTAGGTTTTTTTACTTCAGAACAGTGAAAGTCGAGAACAAAATGCCACAAGCTTAACTACAAATTGATTTTTAAGGCTACAAATATGTCTCTAGCACATCTTAACTACTTCTAAAAAAATATCAGGCACAGGTACACTTCAGCAAACAGACAGTTGGATTGGAAAATTAAGTTGTGCACACAATTATATGCACAATTACTACAACTGCATATACAAAATTAGATCATTTGGCATGCAGATGAGTACAATTCATTACCTGTAATGCATAATAGCACATATTATTAAAAAAAAAATCAAGTTTAAATTGATCAGATTCATATTATGTAAAGAGTATGCTTGTAAGTAATTAAAAAACATTAATATGACACTAACGACTACATATCCTCAATATTACTAATAGGTTCTTTTTTTTTCCCCAATTGGATTTGCGATGCTATACACCAAGTGCTGCTTAGTGCTGCTTAGTCCCTGAATCTTAGTAAAAGAATGCACTAAATCGATCATTACTGTCTTACTTAGTGGGTGACTGTGATGAAAGAAAATTAAATCTTCATCTGCATTAAACATACTTAATATTATCCCATCCTCTGAATCATCAGCTACAAAACTATTTAAAAAATAAAGATGCCTGTGAACAGTCTAATAAATTAACACATACAGAACTAAATCATCATCATTAGTGGCTTTGAACACAGTTTCCCTAGCAATTAAAACTGTTTTGTATATCTTATCATACCAAATATTTTCCTTATGGGATACAACATTATTTGACCACTTTCATATTTTAAGTATTAACTACAGACCTCTAAATATTCAGATTTAACGCAGACTTCTTTCCATCAATTCATACTGAAGCTCTGCAGAAATTCAACATTTCCACAGACCTTAAATTTTAACAAGGAGAGAACATGCCATACTGATTGGCAGTATAGAATTCAGAGCTGAATTCTGACCATTTTGGAAATTTTGCTTTCCTTTAATCTCACTTGTGAAAATTGCCAGTATGACAAGTTTATTTTGGGGGGCAAAATATTTTCCTAATTCTGTAAACTAAGGAAACAACGTGAAACTAAATCTGTTGCAACTTACACAGCTCTTTAGAAATGGCAAACTGGGCATAATACTGGTAAGAGCAGAGACTATTTATCTAGCATCATTTTGAACTATTCTACATGTGAGTAAATGGCAGATCAACATAGTTTTTTTTAAATTCCAAATAACAAAATAATGCAACACAGTACCTCTGAAGTCTCTCTTCTCATTTTCTCTATTTGAATCTATCTTTTTCGAGTCCTCCTCAACCTCTTCCACTTCCCCTTCTCCAAACGAAGCCATAAGCATTACACCAGCTTGTGATAAAAGGTTCTTCAACTGACTGCACAGCAAATCCAGCAGAGACTGGACCACTTTGGGGCTCAATTTATCAGCATAGGTTCTATGTGAAAAATTGAAAATTAAAGTTTGAGCTACTGCAAGAAAAAATTATTAAGAAAAGTATGTATCAATTTGGTACATATGAAAATAAGATGCTAATATAACACTGGATATATAGTCAGTCATACCAGAAAAGCTATGCACTTTTCTAGTCCCTGAACTCACTTCAGCAAACAGTATCCAGGATATAAAATTATTTAGTTTTAGTTTTATGATAACTTATTTTCATTTATGATAAACAAGAACTTGACCTCTGGTTTTAAGAGGAGGGTCCAAAGTTTAGACAGCAGGAGGCCTTTCCTTTGACTTAAACAGGCACTGAATCAATCTCTCAAAAGTTTGAAAAATTACATTACCACCACAGCCCCAGATTTTTTAAAGGCAGATTTAGAAACCATTGCGTTTCCTTCTTTAAGCATCAGAAGAAATGAACTAAACTGAACATTTCATACAACTCTTGATCAAAACAGACTTTTTTCCACCAGATCTTTTCTTCATTAAGTATATAACTACGTATAGTCCCATATTCACTGATCCAACAGATACCAATAGTGATCAGAAAACAGTCTGCAAACTGGGTGACAGAGTAGTATCTCTAACTCAAGAAATCCCATCCCATTATTATTAGCTTCAGAATAGTCCAGACAATCTTTACTGAAAGCTACATAAAGCTTCACCAAGGCTACATAGGAAATGGGGATGATATCAGAAAAGAAGGCAGACATTAAGCATCCTGAACGCACACTTGAATTCTCCTCAGCAGTAGTTAATTACTTTATCAGAAGGGTGAATGTCACTTTGATTAGCTCTTCTCTAAAAATGTTGTCTAGTTTTTCTTTTTAGCTGAAGCACTTCTGAACACCATTCTGTAATTACACAGGGTTTTTTTTCCAAAGAAACAAACAAACTTCAGTGCTTACCCTGTAGTGATAGCGAGGATTTGAAGTAACCTTGTACTGGCTACTTTCAAAGCAGTACTGAGCTGGGAAATACCAGTCTTGGGCAACAGCTGCAGTGGTTGCCCTAACATGGTGTCTGTGCCACACAGCTGGGACAGCACATTAAGCAAACCAGTGGAAATAGCCAGGGAGACATCAACAGGCTGGTAGTGTACACTTAGAGCGAAGACAGTTACCAGTAGGAGGCGTTGCTGAGCTTCTAAAAAGTAAAACAGTAGAGTCAACATACTACAATAATTAGGTCTTTAACAGAATATGTACTGCTTATGGAATGTCAGTCAAGTCAATGAGCAGTATGGCTAATTTTTTTTTCTTTTTGTAAGCCCAGTGTTAGTACAGACAGCTCCTTCCGGGTTACCATTGGGCCCTCCCGCAAATGGTCTGCCCCAGTGATGCGTCTGGGGGATAGGCTACTGAGTGTGGTGTGGCAATTTTCAGATTATATTCCCAAGGGCCGCTGCCTCACATCTTGAAGTTTCCCCAGAAGTGATAAGTGAGACAAAACCTTACATTTCCTATATGCACCTGAAATTAATTTCAATGCAATTTATTTCACTTCCATTCAACTCACAAAAGAAACAAGGAAGACAACAGCTACATGGCCCAGAAGTACGTTTGGGCCCAAACCAAAAATTGTACCATTTTAACTGTCCTGTGTACAGAATCCCCCAGATGCTCTTGGTTAAGTTATACTTTGGGTTAGGATCTTTTAAGGACGAGTATTCTTTACGGCTGGCAACAAATGAGTACTGCCTGCCTCAGACGCTAGGACAAATAGCTTTAGAAACAGAAGAGCTTTCCTGTTCATAGTTCCTTTCCAGTTTTCAAAGACTGTTCAGGTACATGAAGGAGAAGTGCGAGACACATTTTAGTGTCTTCTTAAAATTTTGCTTGCACCATAAAAAAACCTAGGGTTAAATTGGAAACCTCTTGGAAACCCGGAAATCCAACCAAATTTCTTTCTAAATAATGCAATTCAGTGGTGTTCGTGGTTGTGGCTCCACAGGCCAGATGAATAGCACAGAACCAGCCAGACTGGGTCCTGTGGTGGGGGCCTGTACTGTCCCTGCCTAGCCAGGGTCAGGCACTTGGAGGGTCCTGTGCCACCCCTGTAGGCCAAGACTGTTCCATGCACGTGACTTAGCATGCAAGGCCACAGCCTGCAGGGCTCTCTATAGAACCACTCTGATATTACTCATTGTTGATGGGGAGGGACCACCTCTAGGGAAAGCAGTAATTCACTCTACACATACATTCACAGGGTAAATAAAAAAAATAAAACTTCTTTTCCCCATAAATTAATCACTTCTCCTATGAGTTTGGCTCTGTGTGGAAACAGATTATACTGCATTTTTAAGTGGATTCTCTATTTACCTATGTGGTGTTTATTTGCTTGCAGTGCTCTTTCCAACGTAGCAGATAATTGCTGGTAAATTTTGTGCACCGCCACCTGAATTTCAATCTGAATACTTCTCTTAGCTGCTCTGATACCATCCTGCATCAAACAAATAAGCACTGTAATAGCTGTATGAACTTTAGTTTCTTAATTAATCAGGGACGATTCTGTCTTGAGCAGAGCTGGACAAGATGACTTTGTGAGGGCCCTTCCAGCCCTACTCTCCTATGATCCTAATTACAGTAATAAACAGGAAATATAGGCTAATGATTAAAATGCAACCCTGGGATTCAGAAAATATGGTTTGTATTTATGACTCAGTAAATCTGGATTCTACTTCTGACTGCAGTCTTGCTATCTGACCTTGGGAATGTCATGGAACCTCTTTGTCAATATTTTTCAACTGTTAAAACGTTATGAAAATGGAGTCAGTTGGGTTTGCAAAGTGCTTCCGACTTCCCCAGACTCAGAATGATATGGAACTGCAGATTATGGTAATATATACACCAACAGGAAGAAAGTCTGGTACAGGGGAACCCAGATTTCTTGTACAGGGATGGTTAATTTAATGGTTAATAGCTTAACTTGCAACGGGTTGCCAAATTAACGAGTCACTCAGCTCATTACTGTGGCTTTACTTCAAAAGGGTACCACTTCACTTAAAGCATAGCCATAGTCCTGTACATCTGGTGAAACAGCACCCTTAGAAACAAAAGCCTCAGCAAACAGCTGGAGCGCCTCAGCCATCCTGCACAGCTGTTACTGACTCTACGTACACCCCCAGTTAGTTCACAATAATGTCTTTGCAGGGAGCTAAGGACTCTAACCCTTTGAAAAGTCTGGGTTCTACTGAGCTGGTAACACTTTCATTTACCATTCCAATTGAATGACAACAGCCTCTCTAATTCATCTCTAAAGGAATTGCACACTACTCAACAGGTTTCTACCACTGATAAAATTATCCCATGACTCTAGTAGGGAGAAAAATATCACCTGACTCACCCCTGTAGAGTATCCACATTCTTCATCCTACAATATATAACCTAAAGGTGACGTTTAAGCAGGCATCTCTATAACATTCCAAATCTTTCTTTTGGGAAGGCAAAAGTCAGCAATGAGAAAAAACAAAATCACTGGATTTCTTACTGTATCACTTCGTTTCACATATAGGAACTTGAAATGGAGCCTTGAAGTGTTCACCTTTTAGAGGCAGGCTTGACTGAGAGCTATAAGGTCAATCTAATACTTACTCCTTGGTCAGTGTAGTTCAGGGGTGGGCAAAATGTGGCCCGCCAGGCCATTCTATCTGGCCCCTAAAAAATTTAGAAAATTAATATTTATCTATCCTGGGCTGCCTGTCATGCAGCACTCAATGACTTGCCAAAACTCACTAAGTGTTCCTCTGCCCAAAATAACTGCCCGCCCCTGGTGTAGTTGGTATAGTTTGTTGAGTCCCAAAAGAAGAGAATTCCCTCACCATGTGAGAATGTTCTCAAGAACAGTCTCAAACTGGGGAGGGTGAAAGGAAGCAGAGTTCTCAGTACGTTGCCCAAACCTCATACCTCCTGTCAAAGAGTTGTGAACTCTCCTCCTCTTGTGAGGATCTTCCCAGAGAAGAAACATCTCTTTCCTGCTGGGGTCCTTTATTTGGCCCCTTCTCTACTATGAAGGGGGAGGGGGAGATGGAAAATCATCAAACCCCATTTAGGGGTCAAAGCTCTTGGATTTTTGGCCTCCTACAGGCAAAGAGAGAATGGGAACAAGAGAAGACAAGGCAATGGATTGTTTGCTGCTGCCTTAAAAGCAATTTTAAAAAGCTAGGATTGCAACTGATACAATAATAGAAAAGTCACTGTGGTCAATCATGGTAGGGTTTGGACTTCCCAGGAACTTGGTATGCCTTACTAAGATGTGTACTGAAACAAAGTGATGCAATGTCACTGATGCTTTTCAGCTTGATGCTGGAAAAGATTATAAGAACCACTGAGGAAGAAGGAAAAGGTCTGCAGCTGAACAACTGTATCAGGTATGTAGACAATCCCTGCCTAGTAGAAGACTAAATGGAAACAGTACAATACAGAGATCATACTTGAGCCAAAAAGTAGGCTTGCTATCACTGTCAGGAAGACTAAATATACAATCACATCCAGAAATAAATCTCAAGATCACAGGAAGATAAGGATAAGGATAGGGAATGACAATGTGGAAAAAGTAGAGGAATTTAAATATTTACACACAATAATCACTGAGGACAATTAAATAACAGGAGAAATCAAGATGAAAATTTATAGTGCCAATATATATGCCTATTGAGCCGGGATAAAATAATGGAATTGTGGAAAATCTGAAACAACCTTAAAATCCAATTTTATATTACAAATGCTCTGTCTCTTTATACAGATCTGAATCCTGGATGCTGACAAAGGAAAATGGAAAAAGGTTGCAAGTGTTTGAAAACAAAGTGCTAAGGAAAATATTTGGTACAGTACAAAAAACAGAGACAAGATTACAACTGATAGGACTGTGGTTTAAATCACAAGAGACAAAAGCTGAAAGGTGAAAAGACATAAGGGGATGTACCACAATCTTGAGGACAAGTTTAAACCATCTCTTATATTTAGTAAAGAGAAAAAATAGATTATTTTTTTTAAAGCACAGCATATGCGACTCTAGGTCAGGGATAGGCAACCCCCAGCACAAAGGCATTTTGCTTGGTGCACATGCCTTGGGGCAGACAGCAGGGGAGCTGCAAGAGGTCCAGTCTGTAGCCCTGACTCTTTCTCCACCATCCGCCTTGAGGCTTGCATGCACCTGCCACCAGCAAGGAGCCGGGCTGGGGCTCTGCAGATGCTGCTGCAGCTGCTTGAGGCCTCCTCACCACCTGTTACAAGAAGCCCGGGCTCCATGGTAGGTGGCGGGGGCCAGCCCAGAGCCTGGGCCAGCTGTGGCAGGCAGCTGGAAGGCTGCAAACAGCTACATTGGGGTCTGTGGAGTCTCAGCTGCTGCTGTTGGTGGCGAATGAATGCATGCCATGGGAAGAATGGCAGGGAAGGGGCCAGGGCTGCACTGCCACAATAAGGATAGGGCCCCTTGAGGCTCCCTTGCTGTCCACCCCTGGCACGCCAACATCTTACAAGCTGAGGTTGCGGGTGTTTTTGGCACTCTGCCCAAGAATGATGTTGACCCCAATCTAGCTGCTTGACAATATTTTTAACTGGATCAAAAAGGCAAAAACCTACCTTCCCTGAACATTTTTTCTACACAGAGAAAAATTTAAGGCTCCACATAAAATTTTTGAAGCTATATATGCACAAAAATTGCAAGAGGATTCTCTTAATGGCTTTGATCAGACTAAGGCAGTGGTGCTCGACTCCTGGCCCACAGGTCTGAGTCATCTGGCCCATGTGGTTCCCCACAGGGCTGAAAATTTGGCAGTAGGGGAGAAGCGGTGGTGTTAATTGCTCTACCTTCAAGAGCTGCAGTGATTTAGCCTATGGGATTCTCTACAGGGCTGAACATTTGGTAGTAAGGAAAGGTGGCAGTGTTAACTGCTATGGCTTCAAGTGCTGCAGCGATTAATGATATCACTACTACCCTGTCACCATGTTTCTGGTCTCATACCAGCTCATGGGGTTTGGCCATGGCCAGATCTGGTGCACAGGGTGTGGCTGGTGCATCAGATAGCATCTGTGGACTGACACCAGGCAGGAACTGGCCTGTGGACAGATCTTGCCCACAGACTGGCCCTACACCACTCACCTGGCCTGTGAGGCTAGAAGGTTGAGCACCACTAGACTTAAGTAAGAGCTGTTAACATTTTCAACTTGAAACACCTGAAGCCATTTATTTAGACAGATTTAAGAAATGGAAAACAAGTACTTTTTCAAGCTACTTAAATAGGTCTCATACCTGATAGTGATGCAGTCGGACACTCTCTCCTTTGGAACCTGCATGTCCAACAGTGCCCAAGCCAAAGCATCCAGCTAGAAACTGTAGCCTAACAGAAGTAAGCAGTGAGGAAGACTGAAATCCTGACCCTTGACGGGTTCCCATTAGTGGTGCACTGCCTTTTTCCTCCATTCCTGACAGCAATACTAGGATCTGATGAAGTGCTTCCAAACGCAGCTTAAAAACAATGAAAAATGTTGTTTGCTGATGAAACACTATATATAATAATTTTATTATTCAGAAGTCAAGAAAACATAATCAGCTCACCTGCAAATCAAAGTTCAAAATCATTCTACCAGGGCTTAAGGGTCAGTACCCTGATACAGATTAATTTTAAAGTTAAAATTCAGAATATTTATTTAGTACATAAGGAATATAACATAGTTTAACAGCGTCTTACCTCAGCCCTTAGCTGCTGCTGTTCCATTGCAATTATTGAAGCCTGAGGACTTGTTGACATACTTTCTTCGGGCTCCTTAAAACCAGGTGAGTTTCCCACATCTCCACTTACAAAGCTGACAACGTTTTCAATTAAAGTATGAACTCCAAGGGATTTTGAGAGATCGAAATCAGACTCAACAAATGAGTAAGAGGAACTGTACAGCCAATCTCTGCTGTGTTTTAGTCGAGCCCACGAGTCACTGAGAGGTTCCACTTGACTGTGCATTGCTCCTAGACATACACACAGTAACAATTTCATAAATTCCAATATACTACAAAACACTGAATTTTAAAAGTAGGTAAGGTGCAGATGTTGCCGTTTGAAAAGGTGTTAAATGGTATGCATGTTTAATTTACCATGCATTAAAAGCAAATTAGAGCAAAACACTTCATTTTAATTATAGCAATGTGACAAACTAAAGGAAAGGCCACGTTGCTCTCACTATGCATCTTAAGCAAAATAGCAATACGCTGCCACAGGAGAAAAAGAAAAGGCAAAAGCCAGTCAAACTGCTTAGCTTAAAGTTACAACACTGAATAAAAATGCTTTGCAGCTAAATGAAATAAATGGAGATCTGTTACAAAAAAAAAAAAAATTAATGTGCAATTATTATAAGAACCAATTTATTGTAAAATCTGATTGCAAACCCAGGAGTTTATTCAACTTAAACCAATAATTTTTTTTATATAGTCAAAATAGCAAAATGGGTCACAGCTTGTTTTGGATGAAATATTTATAGAACATATGAGTCAAGAAGGGCAAGTAAACTAAGAAAAAATATTTTAGTGTCAATCTTATATAAAATATTAACTACTAATGATGGTGTATCAATGAGTATATATATTTTAAATAAAATAAAGTAACTATACACAGTCATCTATCCAAATTGTGATCCTGGTTGGCAGGAGATTCATTGAGAATCATTTGAAATATTTTCAATATTTTCTGTAGTAACTGTTTCACTAGTTTTAACCCTTAACACAATAATAAATGTACCCAGTGCAGATAAGGATCAGCAAACAATTTACTAGAACCAGTTTGGAAAAATGTTTTAATTCCACATTAAGGTAAGAAACAAACTAACCAGTTCTTTAGTCTTTGTCGACAACTGCAGCTAAATCATGCAGTATACAAGTTATTGAAACTCATGTGAAAACAGGTTAATTCTCTCCAGTAGGCAAAGTTAGATTATAGATTAAATGCATTTCTGGTATAAATGGGTGCAATGTCACTAAATCACACTTGTTCAGGCATTTAGACTTAATTCTAGTTTTACCAATCAATATTTTATTAATTTTGGTAAGAGCTAGTAGTATGCCTGAAGCTATACTAGACCTGAAAAGGATAATTCCTACTCTAAGAAGGTTTCAACTGACATAGGTAGTAATGGGACACACACACAGGTTTTATTTAATTAAATTAATTTTGGAAAATCTATTTTAAATTATAGTAAGGCAGTTACAGTGGACTAAATCAGTATTATCTTTCATGGGCATGGAACCATAATTATAAATTTAAAGAGTCAAAACTTCACTGTTAAATTAGTTATGCATTCACACTACTGCAACAAAATTATATCAGCATTTTTGTTTTAAACCTTCTATTTGCAGGACATGGGGTTTAAGTTGGTTATAAGCATTCGCTTAAACTCATGCAAACTGTAATTCAGAGAAACACTAACCAGTGCAAAAATTTAACTAAAACTGAACAAACACTTCAATTCAGTTTCAAATATTTTTCTTTTGAAAAGGAAATCTATAACATAGTTTAGTCTCAACTTTTTGGGGAAAAAATGAAAAAAATAATTCATTACACTGTGAGAAATTATACTTTGTAAATAACTTCCATGAGTGTTTGCATGTTATAAAGAAACATATTTGCATAAAAGACCATAATGCCTTCAGAAACGAAAATATTTTATTATGTTACGAACACTTTGAAAAAGCCAGAAATAGATATCTAAGTCAGAGGCATCAGGCTTGATTTCCCAGCTTCTGGTTTATAGTACAACCTTACTGTTTAAATGTAGATGGGACTTATATGCAGCTGTTGAGTACCAATGATATTTATTTTGGGATTTCTATTAAAGTCAAAGGAATTCTATTACTTTTTTTTTAAACAAATGCTATTTGGTGACAACATTTAAACAAGAAACTATGAAGAACAAGAGGGAACGAGAGACACAATCCTTTTTCACTTTAAAAGACGGCCTTAAATTGAATACTATTATAATGAATATTAATCTCAGTTATGTGGGGAAATACCAGATAAAAAGGCAATGTGGTGTAAAGGGATACTAAAATCCCTTATTTCAGTCCAGGAAAGATTCCTTCCAGCATAGGCACTATTAACAACACTCAAAAAGATGCTCTCAGAACGGTGACATAGTGGACATCACCACAACAGTCTTGAGGTGCCAGGCAATGTGATATCATATAGCAGCCATAAAGAATCTGCTGTAATTCAGAAGCACCCAAAGGGATGCCTAACTTGCACCAAAGCCATCTCTAAGGCCTAAGCACAGCCCAAGATTAAGGAAGTCGACTACTGATGGTGTTGTCACCTCAACTTCCTCTTCCCCTACCTCTGCGTTCTATGCTGCACAGTATAGACTTTCACGCTTAACTGCATGAATCAAAAAGGTTGCCAAGGGAAAAAAGACAGTAGCAAACCCCCCCCACAAAATACCCACTAAAAATTGTATTGGATGGTGCTACCGTTTCAAGGTCTAATAAAACATTAAGCAAATTTTAAAGTTTTGGTCATTAATACAGACACAACTTGAGGGAAGCAGCTGAGATTACCAGGAAATCTCAAAAAAAGTTTCAAACCAATTAAAAATGTATCTGGCTGCAGGCTGCCCAATTAAAAAAGATGATAATAATAAAGGCAAAATTACCATAACTAAGAATAAACATTTTTGCTTACAAAGCAAGAATTAAAAAATAAATACATCACATCACAATGTTTAAAACACTTAAAATGTTTCATTTTGTATTAGCTTAGCAACGTCATCCTGTGTAACAATGACCGTGAGGACTTACACAGTTAAACCAAGGATTTCTTTCCAAGCATTTATGATTTCATTAATATAATGATATAAAAAAAATCCCAAAGAGGAATAACTGTGGGAGAGAGAGAGATCTATTAAAAAAAAGACTGAATGTTTACTTGTCCTTATAAGATAGTTTCTAACAATGGAGCTTTCAAAATGAATGTGGCATTACTGCAATACATACTTTATAAAACATAAAATATGTAGGGAAGCTACAGAGAAAAAAAATAAACATGCCATCATGTACTTGCTTGAAGCTCTTCTTTTTTCTGGGGCTCAACTGGCCAAAAAGGAGTAAATACACTACCACACAAGAATCAGAAAACAAAAGGACACATTTGATACTGAAGACAACATTTATGAAAACTCTTTCTTCACATTACTCTGACTCAGTTTTCATTGAGCAATCTATATTTTGGCCATGCACAAAAATCATTAAGAAACAAAGTTTTGAAAAAAAACATGTTCTTGGTTACAATACTTATTAATTTGCATCATCTAGATGGCATACATCTTGGAAGTTATCTGTCTACTATTTTTAAATTTTTTCTATCACTATTATATGCAGATACTCGCATACACCTATATCCCATCCTTCAAAACCACAATAATTTAATACTAAAATTCAGAACTTAGGTTATTATTACCAACACAGAAAAATGTTTCAATAACTAGAAGAATATTATGTATTTTAAATTTTCTTTGAGTTTGCTAAATGTATTATTGGTCTTTATAGTTCTGCTCTTCTGTCTGGTGCACTATCAAATGACTAGAAATTGACAAGAGAAGTGCTGCAATGTACATATCACACGCTGGTATTAATTTACTTATGAATATTTATGTGACATAACTCCCAATAGGTCAGGACAGTCATGCTCTAACCTCTGTTGATCCATAAAAATGTGTGCAAAATTGCATCTTTCAATGTACATGCATTGTAAAATAGATATCAATGCAGAACCCCATTTCCCTGTGTTAATGACTATTTATTTATGTAACACATGGTGGCTGGATTGGGGGCACAAACAAAGACTCCAAGGAAGAGCATGTACAATGAGATACATCACTGCTGAGGACGCACATTTGTCTAGGAAAAGCGACAATGATTAATCAATAACAAAAGAGCAAAAGGCCCCAGAAGCCCAATGGAAGACATTCATCTTCCCAAGTATGTTGAGGGAGCTGGCAGGGGTCATCACAGAGCCCTTGGCCCGGCTGTTTGAGCATTCATGGTCATCTGGCCAGGTGCCGGGGAATTGGAAAATGGCTAATGTGGTCGCAATTTTCAAGAAGGGGAGGAAGGAGGACCCAAGTAACTATAGGCCTGTAAGCCTCACCTCAGTGCTCAGGAAGATCTTGGAGAGACTCACCAAGGAGCACATCTGTTGGGGGGCAGCAGGGGAGATCATGCTCAGGGGCAATCAGTATGGGTTCATCAAAGGCAGGTCCTGCCTGACCAACCTGATTGCCTTTTATGACCAAGTAACTAAATCCTTGGATGATGGTGTCGCTGTGGACGTAGTCTTTCCTCACCCCATCCTCATCAATAAATTAAGCGACTGTGGCATTGATGCCTGCGCAGTTGGATGGGTAAAAAATTGGCTGACGGGGCGCACCCAGAGAGTAGTGGTGGACGGGTTGTACTCAACCTGGCGAGATATGAGCAGTGGGGTACCCCAGGGCTCGGTCCTTGGGCCCGCACTGTTTAACATCTTCATCAGCAACTTGGACGAGGGGGTGGAAAGCATGCTGTCCAAATTTGCTGATGACACTAAGATGTGGGGCAAGGTGGACACACTTGAAGGGAGAGAGTGGCTGCAACTAGATTTAGACAAATTAAAAAAGTGGGCAGATGAGAATAGGATGGGGGTCAACATAGACAAATGCAGGGTGCTGCACCTTGGGAGAAGGAATCCACAGCACACATACAGGCTGGGGAGTTCCCTTCTTGAAAGCACAGAGGCGGAAAGGGATCTTGGAGTCATTATTGACTCCAAGATGAACATGAGCCGCC
>NW_005842228.1:168966-206302 GCF_000455745.1 Alligator sinensis
AGGTTTAGGTTGGAGATCAGAAGGCAATATTTTACAGTTAGGGTGGCCAAAATCTGGAACCAACTTCCCAGGGAAGTGGTCCTTGCCCCTACCTTGGGCAAATTCAAGAGGAGGTTGGATGATCACCTGTCTGGGGTCTTGTGAACCCAGCATTCATTCCTGCCTGTGGCAGGGGGGCAGGTTAGATGATCTGTTCAGGTCCCTCCTGACCCTAGCTACTATGAAACTATCTCTTCTCTCCCACAATAGCCAAAAGCATCCTACAGCAGGTTTTTCAGATTCCTGTTGCGATAACAGCTGAACCTGACCTAGTAACAGGTGGAGACAAGATCTGCAAAGCTGGAGTGGGAGTCTTTTAGTCATGCTGCTGTTCAGATGAAACGACCAAAAAAAGGGGGAAGCAGAGGATTAATCAGACAGTCCCCGCTTACATTTTTCAGTCGCAAGAGGAGTCCATGAAGACAAAAAAGGACAAAGCTTTTCTTCCACACACCCAAAGAATCAGCAGACAGAGCAAACATTTTTATTACAGTTGTTTTGCTACTAACACTATAAATCAGACTATGTTCCAATAGTTCAGTGAAAGGAGGAGATGGGGAAGGGTACAAAATTAAATTCAGTAACTCACTATTTAAAATGGTCTGAAAAACAGAATTTCTAAAGTAATGTAAAAATCTGAGGGAGGTCTTCATTGTGCTTGGCATGAAAGAACCACTCTGACAAACAGTATGCAGGACAGTCTTACAGATGTCATGGGCATTTGGGGTCTTCAGTCTGAGGCTTGGATGCCAGTCAGTGCCATAGGAAAGCCCAGTTTCACTGAGAAGCACACAAACTCAAGAGTTTCAGTGGAAGACCAAGGTGATGATCTTCTCTTGGAGCAGCCATTAATCAGAAATTACCCAAAGACCTCTACCTATTTACCTAACAAGGTACTGCATAGCACCAGCACTGGTACATATGTTAGAACCTCAGCTGGATGTTTAGGGAGTTCTTGGGTTCCTGGGTTGTTTAAGGCCAAGATTTATAGATTTACCCAGGAGGTAAACTTGTAGTCTAGTCTCCCCATCCATGGGGGTCTAGGAAGTGAACAATTTGCATGGAATATGGGAGTTATTGAGGAAGTAAAGGCACTCCAATGCTAGGAAGAACAGCCCAATCCCCCCATCCCAGAAGGAACAGTAGTTAAACCTGCATGCTCTTGAGGAGGGCATATGAGGGGAGGTAAATGAGCTCATTCATATGAAGGAAGGTAGGAGGCAGTAGACTCCTACCTTGAGAAATCAAGACAAAAGAAGAACAAAAGCTTCCAATTGTCAGCAAAGAAAGAAAATTAACTACAGAAATTTAAGAATTAAACTACAAAAATTAGCTACGCTGCAAGAAGTTGTAAGTCTGTGGTTAAGCAGACAACAGAGCTCAGTTTAGAACTAAGAGGTAGTGGCTTGCAAGAAGGGTGCAGGAGTCACACTGAGCTTTTTCTTTGCACTCAGAACAAACCAGAAGACCATATCCTATGCAGCTGCATGTGCACCATGCAGGTATTTTTAGCCAAAAGTTCTTGATCTTGAGTTCATAAGCTCCTACAGCAGAATCTAACTACAGAATAACCTAAAGGAAAATATAATGTGCTAACTCCAGATATTTCCAGGGGAGTGAGTTGAGTTTTCCTAGACTATTAGGGCATCTATACACGTGTTCCAGGTGTGTGGCATTTTAATTAGAGCGGATCCAAGAGCCGCTCCAATTAAAGTACCTGCAGTGACTCATGTATCCGTGTCCCCACTGCATCCCCATGCTTTAGAATGGCAGCGGGGGCACTTTATCTAAAGCTCATTCAATGAGCTTTAGATAAAGTACTCCCACTGCCATTTTGAAGCGCAGGGATGCTGGAGCACACGATGCAGAGCCTCACAGGAGCACGGTAATTACCATGCTCAAGCAGACTCGATTAAATTGAGTCTGGTCCAACACACTAATTACAGCACATCAGAGCCACCTCCACGCTCATGTATAGGCACCCTTAAATAGTAGTTTTATGCCACTTTATGAACACCGTCTGTTAAGACAACTTGAACACCCAACAATAATATAACTACTTCTTCACATTCTGAAATGTAATTATTCAGAAGAATCTAAAATGGGAAGTCAATTCTATATTACTGAGTCACAAACTTAAGCATGCTTTCTGGCATGATTAGAGGTTCTTGCTTTTTAAGACAACGTTCTTATTATTCTCCCTTAGTAATGAGGAAGGAGGTACTAATCAACCAAAAAAAACCTGAAAGCAGCCCTAATCATTCAAAATATCTAAGCTTCCCCAAACTGAAAACATATAACTACACATCAAATCCTGTTGAGCTTTTCCAAGGCTTTAGCAGAGAGTGGACAATGGATGCTGTTAATGATTCCAGCACAGGCTGCTCATTGTTGAGAGATGTATACAACCGTATCTCTCTCTAGAAGACAGACAAACTTTACTTGCTCCATTACTTGCAAGATGATCTCTGATGCTCTTGAGAAAGAAAGAAGCCCATTGAGATCCCTCAGATTGAAGTGGAATCATTTACCAAAGCCAGAAATTTGATTCATACATATCAAGCAAAATAATGTGTAACAGTAGAGTAAGTGATTTGGGTTCTGCATTAGAATTCTGAATGCTATGCATTATTTTCTATCACCAAACATGTTATAAGCAAAAGAATAAAATTTCGCTGATGGAGAAATTTCAGAAAGTAAAATGAAAACTTAAAAAAGTCATGGAATCACTCACTATCTCCTAAGGACTACCACAATTCTAGACAATGGATGAGGGAATTAGAAGGTGGGAAATTCGAAGTATAGTCTGTTACAGTTGATCTGAATGGTGAATTCCATAATATCCTTGCCACAACAAGACTCAGTCAAAAGAAAGACAGAGATATTATCTATGGTAAAGTCATTTCTTCAAAAAAGTGTCTTTACATTTCTAATTTTTTTATAAATGACAATTCATTTTGTCAATTCAATTTAATCAACAGTTCTATTTGTTTAAAATGGAATTTCTGCTTCAAGACGTGATTTTAGTTAATCTAAATATACTTTAAGAAACATTATTTACACCGCAAAACAAAATCTTAACCTAAACAAAAATCTTACCCCTCTTTCGATGCGAGGATGCCAAGTCCAAATCAACATTTCGCCTTCCACTCTACATTTTGAAGAATAAATACAAAATCGCATTTAGAGTCATAGAAAAATTGGACTGGGAGAGATCTAGAGTGGCCATGTAATCCATCTCATTGCTCTAAGCAAAATCATTTCTGTCAAAACAAATCCAGATAAATGTTTGTCTGACCTGCACTTGAAAACTTCCAGTGACCAAATTTTCACAATTTAAAATAACCTGTTCCAGTGCACAGCCATTTTCGTAGTTATAAAGTTCTTCCTATTATCTAAATAAAAATCTCCTTTACTTCAATCTAGGCTCATTATTTCTTGTTTTATCTCCTGTGGACACAGAAGAACCAATTGCCATCCTTTTCATAACAACCATTTTTGTATTTAAAGACTTGTCAAACTCCACCCCTGCCTCCCGTCTTCTCTTCTCTAAATGAAATAACCATAATTTTTCCAATCTTTTCTTGCGTGCGTTTTCAGCCTTATAGTAATTTGCTCTCTTTCTAATTTGTCCACATATTTCTTAAAAAGTGCGATGTTCCAAAACTGGATACAGAATACCAGATAAAGCCTCACCAGTGCTGAATGGAGCAGAAGAATAATTTCTTATAATTTATATGACGCTCCTGTTAAAACATCCAAATATACTATACAGGTTTTTTTGTTTTTTCAAAATATTACATTATTGTTGACACCTACTCAGCCTGTGAACCACTAAAATGCTCACGTCTTTTCCTGCAGTATTTCAGCCTCACCAACCACACCCTATTTTATATGTGTATAAACCTATGTATTGGATCATTCCTTATTGAGTGTAATTTGCACCTGCCTTTACAGAATTTCATCTTATTTATTTCAGACCACTTTTCCAACTTAAATGTCATTTTCCATCTTAATCCATTCCTCTAAAGTGTCAGATACCCTACCCAACTTGGTGTTATTTGTAGATTTAATCTGCCAACAACATAACTGAGAACATATCCCATTACTGAAAAGTATTTCTTGTAACTGCCATAACTGGACAAGCCAAAGGAAAAGACCCTGAACAAAATACCTCCACTCATGTAGGTACATTACTCTTGGAAACGTAAATCTAGACTATAATCCTTAAAAGATTCTATTTACATAAATCAGACTTTTGGAAAAAAATCTGCTGCAGAACTTTCAATGGGGTAATTCACACAACAGAACTCCAACCTTTAACAATTAAAGAGTTCACTTTTGTTCAATCAATGTATTCCCTTATAACAATGCAGGTGGCCTGCAGTAGGTCTCTTCTGTATTCCCTATTAATGAATAATGCTGCTAAGCAGAATAGCATGTTTAGGATGCACTGCATATGTGAAAAGAGAGAATACAAAAATGAAGCTACAAGACATCACATTAAATTTTACATACCAGTGAATAACCCTCTTCATCTGATTCAGGCTGAGATAAATCAGATTCACTCCTTGATTTAATCAGTCTATAGCTTGAACTAGTATGGGCTGAGCGACTCTCTGCAGTAAGACTTTCACTCCTGTTCACAAATAAACACACAAGACAAAACTGTTCACAAATACTCACTGTAGAATATATAGCAAAGTAAATTAGCAGCAATTAGATCTTGTTCTACAGATGCTCTGCTAAGGATTCCAGGATATAAAATTCAAAATTAAATTCAATCCATTAAGAATATAAGCACGTATCTGTATCACTATAACTTATATGTCAGATAACATCAAGCAATACAATAAAATCTCAACTCAGCTAGCAATACAGCTTCATTTGGGAGAAACTAAACCTCTTGTCTCTCTTCAGCACCCTTAATGGTAAAAAGGAACCAAGGGCCTTCTTATAATTGACCATCCAAGCTCTTTGGTAAGTGTTAAGGACAATGTGCAGAAATAGTTATGCTGTGAATGGAGGGACATGATAATAAAGGAACAAGTGGGTGAAACTAACCTTATTTAAAACCCACCCATTAAATACACACACATTAAATATCACCCTAAAGTTGATATTCTGGAGATTAAAGCCTTGTTAACAACGAGAGAGACTGCCATCCATGCTTTAATGCCTGGGCTACCAGCAAACAGTTAAAAAAGAGAATTAAAAGGGTATGTAACATGACAGTTTTCAAAAATATCTATTAAAATTGTCTGTTTCAATATAGTTGAAATATATTTAAGAGTAAAATAAGAACTAAAACACTGAGAGGCTTTTAGTATAACGCTACTGAACCGTAGGATAACAATTTTATTTTAAAATTACACAATTATTGCCTATAACACCTGAGATTTTTAGGATTAAATTATTTTAAAAAATTAAGTAGACTACTCCATATGTTCTCACATACCACATGCCCTCAAGTAAGAGGCACACTTTGTTTTAAGAAGGTAGAACAAAGAAAAATCTTTTTTTTTTTTCCCCATAGCCTTTCCTGGCAAAGCATGGGCTCATTTTGCTAAATGTTCCTGGGCAGATGCATCACTCACTCTCTTTTTCCAGCTGAACAGCCAAAAGCTGCTGCCAATTGGCAGTGGCTGTTACTGGGTTCAACTTTGAGCTCTGAAGTTGGAAGGACAGGGTGACTGATACCATGTGCATCTACACGTGCAATTAGCATGGAGCAATAAATTCCGTCTCTGTTAGCACCAGAGTCTGCGGCTCCCAAGAGCAGTGTATATACATGCATCTGGGACTGCAGCAGTTAAAGCCAGGATGGAGCAGCCCCGGACTCCAGGTTGTGACATCAGGCAGCACAGAGGCTGGCTGAGGGATGAGGGTACTACAGTGTGGGGCTAGCCAGCAGGCAGCTCCTGCACTGTAACAAACTAATGCTACTGCCAGCCTCGGTCACTGTCTACATGTACGCTGAGGCAGTGTAAATTACTCTGCTGTAAGATAGCACTGTCCGGGACAAGTACTATCTTACAGCAGAGTTAATTAATTTACTGTGCTCCAATACGGCATACATGTAGATGTTGATGCTTTACTGCAGAGCTAATTAGTCAACTTGACAGTAAAGTGCATGTGTAGAGGCACCCACTGAGAACTGGATTACACCCCTCCTGCATGGGCCCAGAAAGGCAGCACAACCCCAGCCCAGCCATTACAGCATCCCCATACCTGAACACTTGCATAGAAAATCACCTTCCTCAGTTAAAATGTTCACCCTAATTTAGGATGTGTAATTTTGGGGAAAAAGGTGTGGGACATAGGCAAATAAATATAGTATTTACTTTGCGTGATGTTTCTGTTCTTTTGCCTAAATGAAACTTTCACTTAGTTTGCAGCTCTCCTGAACTTAACTAATGCAATGCAAATATGTGTTTTCCAGAAAATATTCAAACATATTTCTATTCACATCATATTTTTGAGCCATTTACTTTTAAACCAAAGTCCAATTTTTCCATGCAAGAGGAAACACTTTAGCAAACACTATACATGACAACTTAAGTACAAATGCATTTTAAAAGAACAAAATAATAAAAATTGAGAAAAATTAGGAAATTTTCAGCTATATAAAATTATTTGAAATCCCACATGATCTGGTTTTCATTCTGATCTCTTTACCCACTATACCAAATTTAAAAAAAAGTTAAAGTCTGGCAAACTTCTTATACTATATTGATGATGCCAGAATGGACATACATTTTATATGTTAGTACTGCTTGTGGAACAGGGAGAGAAGCTCCTTTACCTTCTGAGCACAAGCTTTATGATGTGTTCTATCATATCACAGTTTGCCTTCAAAGGTAAGTCAAACACTTTGCAAAGCAATGTTAGAAGAACAGCAAAAAATTAACTGTACTCTGTTACATGGTTAATGACTCCCACCTAGTCATCAGTCCAATTCCCTCAGGAGTACTAGTTGAAGGTTGCTGCAACTGTCCTTCCTCCCTTCGTTTCTGGAGCTCCTCAATAACGGGGCTTACTCCTAAGATCAATAAGGCACATCTATGGATAACTGAGTTGCATGCAGCAGTGTACACATCTTGACCCTCTGGAAGATCTGTGCTGATTCTTCGCTCCTGTTGGGTCTGAGTAGGTTGATCATCAACTCTAGTCCCTGTCCCAATGTTCATTCTATCTCGATCCCGACTGCGAGCTACTTCACGTGCTGATAGGAAACATTGAAATATTTCTGTAACATGCAACACAAAAACAAGGTCTTAACTTCTGGTAAAGCTAAATGATCACAAAGTAGTCATCTGCACTTTAGGCTAAAAATTGACATTCCGAGAGGAAAAAAAATAATTATTTTACACACACACACACACCACGCACGTATACATACACATATACATGCAAATAATGCAAAAAGACTAATTAGTCAAGTATTTAAAATGTTACATTTAGAGGACATCAACATTTGACACACAATTTCTTCTGTTTCCTACTATAATCTTAATCCATAGTTAGGAAGAATGAAACAAAATAAAATTCTATAGCAGCTCTACCTCTGAATGCCTTTGGACAGTCAAACTAAATAAAGAATCTAGTACACTACCACCACATCACACAACTTTTCACTGTTGCTAGAATTACAAGTTTTGATTGTGTTGTTATAAACTTCTGTCAGATTTTCAAAAGGATAATCAGGCAAAAAACTCTTACTGCTAGTCGCCAAATATTTTCGACAGACTGGTTAAGCAGACTGTAGAAAAAAGTGGTCTTTTAGTAATCAAGTCTAAAAACACACTGGTAGCTTCCAATCAATGCTGAAAGGCCCAGAGGCAATATGGGGGAAAAAGTCCTTTTGTCCTTCTAATTAAAGATGGACATAATTAAAAGGAAAGCCATCTCTCTAGAAGAAGTTAGACAGACTAAACCTGAAGTGACTTAAATAAGACATCAGGGATCACTCTACTGCCCCTGCCAATTCTTCTGTCTTAAATTCTTCCAAGCTTCCTTATAGAATTATATTTCTAGATATCATCCAGTCTCCACCACTTGCTATTCACCACTCACAGTAAGTAGTATTTCTCTACCTCCAGTCTGCTCTGAGGGAAATAGCCCAAAGCTTTTATCAGAGCTTTGGTCACTGAGAAGTCTGTCAAAGCCGTGGCACAAAATATGATGGCTCTTTGAAAATACATTTTCAAAATATTAAGTATTTTTCACATTACATAATATATTATTTTGACTTAAAAATTATAATCCATAAGGTTTCAACAACAAAATGTAGCTGATTTAGTTTAGGTCAAATTCACTTTCCAGGATTTTTCCAAAGTTATCATAACTTCACTAGGCTACAGCATTCTAGGAACCTCACAGTAATAGGAAAATTGGTCACTTGAGTGTGGCTGCATATGGCTTGATCAAGTAGACACACAGACATGCACAACCTCCCATAACAAACAATCTATACACACAACAAAAACCTTGAAATATTTTTTTCCACTTTTTAACAGAATAAATACACGAAGGCTTTATAAAAAAACCCTTTGACACTGTTTTTAGATATCTGAAGACAAACCTTCTAAATCCATTTTTCATTTGTTTTTGTCTCACAATTTATTTTTTTCCCCAGAAAACATTACATGGTTAATGTTTACTTACTACCAGCTGTCATAACTTCATGCTCTCTTTCCTCTTCTTCATCTTCTTGCTCTGGATGCCCTTCCTCTCTGTCTCTTTCTGCCTGCTCTTCCATTTCAGCCTCTTCATCAATGGTACGGGTAAAAGAATGTTCTTGAGGATCAGTATCTGCAGACTCCAGGTTTTCTGACATCTGACAGAAGTTTAAAATTACATTGTGAAATCACTTTTCACCACATAAAAAAATATATAGATATTACTTTATTTAATAACTTATGTACCAAAGTTATTCTCCCATGGGAAAGTAGTATTTAGGATTCTGCATCAAGTAATTAGTGAATGTAGAAAGCTATTTCTGCTGAGATTTTAATGACAGAAAAGTATATACATACACCATCATCATGTGCTCTTTCCTACAGTTGCAAGAGTCCAAGTTTGAAACTTTGTAACATAGCATTCATATGTTCCTGAGAAGAGTTCTCTTTAAATTTTAGATGAACCTTAAAACGTTTCATTCTGTGGTCAATGTTTGAATTGATTTCAAGTGATATGCAATACTCATTCGCTCACAGTTTTGCATTAAGAACTGAACGTTACATTCTTACACCCTTGCCTTCAAATTCACTTAATTGAAATTAAATGAACACAGAAGTTAATTTCTGACCTGGCAGTTCTCTCTCCCACATATTGCACATATAATTTATGAAGCAGTTTATCATGAAAAAAGCAACATTTTTAACTGGAGGAGATAAGAAAGGGAAGACTATGAATTACAGAACAAGGCTGTCCAACTGAAGTCCCAGCTGTCACTCCTGCTGCCAGAGTCCCTGGGCTCCCACTCCTTCCTCCAGCTTCCATTTCACAGGAATGGCCAGCAAGGGCCTGGCAAGCTTACGATCTGCACTGCCCACAACCCACAAGATGGACAGCCCTGATATAATATAGCCCTGACTGGTAGTTTTTGCTCTCATGCCTCGTACATCATCCTTTAATTGCACTGACCTTGTGCTATTTAGATAGGGTCACGTTTAAACAAAAGGCTTTGTAAAGTACTCTAAACAAATAATTCTTATATAAAACAGGAAATCATAACTTGCTTAAATTGATTTACCACATTTACATGAATGTAACATGACCCTAAATATAAGACAAACACTCCAATAATTAGATTCTATACAGGGAAAACTTATACATTTATTATAATTTTCCAGGTACAGAATCTAATTATTGGATATTTTGTTTTAAAATTTGTCCTCCTCCCACTGCTACAGCAGAAAAAATAAATCAGGGGAGAGGAGGACAGATAGCCCTCTTGTCCTCTCCCCTGCAGTTGCTTCCTCCTGCAGCCCCATCCTCCCCTTCCTTACTGTCAGACACTGCTCTCTCTGAGCACATGGAAAGAAAGAGTAAATTTAAAAAACAGTGACCTTGAAACAGGCATACCCGTAATGATTTGCATAAGTACCCATAGACTTAGTTCACCCAGAAATGATGCATTTTACTTTTGAAACTGCTGCAAGGCTTAACACAGGTACTCCATAAACACACTTTTAAGCAGCACTTTTGTATTTCTTTATGCATACTACAAGCTATGCATATCAGTCCAGAGCCTAAAAGCTCATGATTGACAATATATTTCATTGGGCTGGACCCCACCAGAGTCAACAGCATTTCAAGCAATGGTGACCCTACAACTCAGCACTGCTCAGTATGTGTGTGTACTCCAGATGCCCCCACAAAGGATCCATGTGCTAATTATAGATATATATACAGATATAATTATATAGATATATATAGATCTATATCTATACCTATATAATTATATATCTATATATAGAGAGAGATATCTCTCTCTCTATATATAGATATATATAGAGATATCTATATAGATATACCTGCTAGTACACTTTTCCTACATACTTTAACTTGCATAACAAACCCCTAAACCATTACAAAACATGTACCTATGGACCCACGCTCCTACAACAAAGATGGGCTAGTGCAACCCCTCAGATTTAGATACATGTTAGATTTGTATATATTTAGATATATCTAAATATGGTATATTTGGATGTATGGTATAATGGACACATTGAATGCAGTCTCCCTCAGCACTGGCGCTCTTTCAGATCATAGTAAGATATCTATATCTATATCTATATATTTTTTTTTTTATAGCTCTTGTCTATAGATCTATATTTATAACTATAGATAGAGATATAACTTCTATGTATATGTGTGTGTATGTATATCTACATATCAAGAGAGACCGAAACAGAGAGACCTTTTTTTGGTAAAAATATAAGGTTCCCATCAATATGTTCGCCCAATATGGATCATGTGCTTTATAGTCTTGCCAGCACTGGCAGCATTATATCAACTTCATAGTCGGCTTTTCCGTTACTGAGCACATGCTGCTTTTGGCAGCAATTTAAGAATAGACAATGTATTTAAGGAGGGTTCCTTGTATGAGAATGTAATGCGGACAGAGGAAAAAAGCTTAGTCTTGTATTCAAGTAAATGTGGTATTTTTCTCCTATATTTGCTATAGCCTACTGAATCTTTAGGTACGTGCTCCACATTTTAGTTTGTAAAACATGTTTTAAAGACAAAGTAACTGAACAAGATCCAAAAGTCTTGCTGCAAGAACAAGAGATTTTTTTTTTTGAGAGCTCTCATTAAATCATAGAATATATAAAATATTTGATTAAGAAATACAGCAACATACAGCAAGCACCAGTAATCACTCTCACCCATCTGTCTCTTGAAGATGACCTAGTTTGAATCAGTTCCATATTCTTGCAAGCAAGCAAGCGACTCCGAACTTTATATACACAGCGATATACTTCTGCCAGAGCTTTGCCGGGCTGATATCTGAAAGAAGGACAGTCATAGAAAAAAGATCCCACAACTTAAAAACATAAATAAATTATTAAAGGCAGTTTCAAGTTACTTGCCTGCTCTCGCCACATGCTTGGCTAAGTAAATTTGTGTGTTTCAGCAAAGATGCAAGAACAAATCTAGACACAGTGTCCAAGAGTGACTCATTACTTAAGGTTGCAGTGTCCCAATCTGAAAATAAAAATGAATCATTAAAACTTGCTGATTTTTCCAAAATAAATAATCCTGAATATATTTTAAGCAGCATCAATAATGAAATAACCTAAAATGGTTCTCCCTTTATACTTTTTCAATGTATAAATGACTTAAGTGTTCATTAAATAAATTGAAAGTAGTTTTACACAAACTATAATGCAACCAGCAAGGAGTGAATGAAAAATGTAATTCTTGGAACATCTTGAAATAAAATCAAATTAATGACATCATCATTTGTTTCAGGGAAATGTCAAGAACTAACAAACTAATGTTGAAAAGACTTGAAATGTCTGAAAGGAGCCCTCCAACCACACACTTCATTGCGTTTTACTGAAAAATGTTATAGCAACACTAGTAAGATGGACTTTTACTTTGCTTTAAAATTATGTGAATTGCTTATAATTTTCTCTGAAATCAATAAAATGGAATATTCTTAACAGATTCAGAATCTAAATTAGGAAAAGCATTTAATTAACAACATAACCTATACCTGGTCAAACACTGCAAAATTGTAAGTTACAAAATACTGCATAGAATCAATACAAGTTTGAATAATACGAGAGTTCTGGTTAACAAATGATTTTAGAGACACATTTCAGGACACTCAGGAGAGTCAATTTTAGATTTTTACCTCTTCTCCAGATTGCCCGTGAAAGAGCATAAAAATACGAATCAGATTTTCCATCTGTTAGGTTTTTAAAACAAATGTTATGATGTTGAAAAACAACTTTTAGTAACTTTTGTAATCTTCAAGTTCATAACTAGCCATATAACACATTCCTCTTAGTCCAGAAAAACTACATTTGATGAGAGACTCAGGGCACAAACAGGAGTTACATATCTGGCCCAATATACAGCCTTGTAGTGCTACAAAAAGCAAGCGTACATCCCTTCTAGTAGTCGAAGCAATACAAAAAAGGTGAAAGCACTACAAAATAGTACTCCTTTCAAAAAGGAAAATCTATGTTTGGAATGGGGAGGAGCAGGAGTGACTGACTTGCTAATAGCCCACCCAGCAGTGTGGAGCTGTTAGGGACCTCTGCTGGGACTCTGCTACTGACAACACAGGTTCAACAGCCCCAGCCAGAGCTGGGTCTCTTAAAACAGCAGCAACAATTTTGATGCAGGGACTCTGGCGGCAGCAGCACTCACAGGAGTGGTGAAGGCAAGGAGAGTAGATTCACAGCTGCTGTGTTTCACAGCTGTTGCTCTCCAAAGGTCACCAGTGGATCACTGCCAACATGTACCTTTCCCTGGCAGGGGAGAGGGCAGTATAACAGGGATCAGACTCTCCTGGGAGTGAAGAGTCTGCTATCAGCCCTGCCTGAAAAGTCTGCTTTGAGGCTTTTTTGCAGCTCTTCAGCCAGAGGGCTGGAACACCCATATGCCCCCATTGCATAAGGTTCTAACAGCACATTACAGAGGTTTTACAGCCTCAGTACTTTGTAGCACTACAAATCAACACCACTATCTCAGCAATTTGGACACTGGCTCACAGATCTGCCTGCTGAGTTTGAAAAATCACCAAGCTGCTGCAGTTGTGACAATTTAAAAGACCAACACTTATTTATGTACTTTTTCTCCTTAACATCTGATCTTTTCAAACTGCTGGTGGTTCAAAAATTAGATTGCAAAATCAGTGGCACTTCTCAAATCAAGCTCTCCTCTAGATTTCAAACCCAGTAACATGCAAACAACTTCCCAGTAACTAGGTCGAAGATTCTACCAAAAAATACAATAAAAAATGGTGTGTATTTATGAGTGTTGTAGATGTTTGGAATGAAGATTATCAAGTAACAAGAGAGCTGGTTGTCAGAATACATAACGCTTTGTCAATGGCTTTAAGCAGGGGTGTCAAACATATGATCAGATCTGGCCCACAGAACCCCATCATCCTATCTCCAGTTCTGCCCCTGGGTCTGAACAGATCCACACACAGTATGGCATACACCCAGAGCACAGGTCCAGTCCACATCCACAGACTCCCTCTCTCTCCCTCCCTCTCCTCCCCACCCCCAGCATTCAGTTATGTCCAGCTAGTGTGGCCACCATGCGTAGTATAGCTACTGCTCTGGTCAGATAGTGCCGCATGCTGGAGCAGCTGCCAGATCAGGTATGTTGCGGGTAAGGGAGAGGGTTTCATGGGCTTGATCTGGCCCCATGTTACCTGTGTGGCTCATGAATCCAAATGAGTTTAATGCTACTGATTTGAAGCACATAAGGTAACATGAAAAATTATCAGAAATGTGAACACTGCTGTATCCAGAAATTTGAACACTGTTGTATCATTGAACATCAATCTTCCAGGCTTGCAAGATATGTAGAATTCTATTTCTCTTGTTCTCCTCATCTTACCTTTACTGACAGCATAGTCCTGCATACTGATCCAGAGACTACGGGCTGGCTCTTTTGTACAACCCAAGGCCAAATCAACAAAGACAGCAATCTCAGGTCGCAATTTATAATCAAATGGCTTCTGCTCCTCGTTTCCAGAAAGGGCAACTTCCAGCAGTGAACTCATGCATTTTTCTACAGGAAGGGAAACATTTACACATTAGATTCAGCAGATTTTGATTGGTACGTACATCCAATGGCTTTTTATATCTATTGATGGAAGTACATCCCACTAATATCTCCATCAAACCATTAGGAAGAACTCAATAACCCCTGCTGTATTAGCCAGGAGAAGTATTCTCATTATCTGACTTTAAAATTGGCCCTGTTACTGCACAATTGTTCTGTAGTATCATAGTTGGTAGGGTCGGAAGGGACCTGAGCAGATGATCAAGTCCAACCCTCTGCCATGGGCAGGAAATAATGCCGGGGTCAAACAACCCCGGCAAGGTGATTATCTAGCCTCCTTCTGAAGATCCCCAGGGTAGGGGCGAGCACCACTTCCCTTGGAAGTTGGTTCCAGATCCCAGCCATCCTGACCGTGAAGTAGTCCTTCCTGATGTCCAGCCTGAACCTACTCTCAGTCAACTTACGGCCATTATTCCTAGTTACTCCTGGTGGTGCTCGGAGGAACAGGGTTTCTCCCATTCCCCGCTGTTCCCCCTTGGTAAGTTTATAGATGGCCACCAAATCCCCTCTCAGCCTTCTCTTGTGGAGGCTGAACAGGTTCAGGTCCTTTAGCCTCTCCTCATAGGGACTGCCCCTGATCAAGCGAGTGGTCCTCTTTTGGACCCTCTCAATGCTGTCCACATCCTTCCTGAAGCATGGTGCCCAGAACTGGATGCAGTACTCCAACTGCGGCCTGACCAATGTCACATAGAGAGGGAGGATCACCTCCTGGGACCTGCTAGTGATGCCTCTGTGGATGCACGACAAGGTGAGGTTAGCCTTACTGATTGTGTCCTCACATTGGCAGCCCATGTTCATCTTGGAATCAATAATGACCTCGGGCTCCTTGACAACGACCCACATTTTGCACAGGGGCCATGCTCGGGTGGGATGGGCTTCACCTCTCCCCTAAAGGCAAGCATGTCTTTTCTTCCAGGTTGGCTGATCTCATACGGCATGCTTTAAACTAGCTTCGCTGGAGGATGGGTCCGCAGGGGGAAATGACAACACTTCCCAGCCAAGACAGGCGATGAGCACAAGACGTACCCAGGTCAGTGGCAGGGGTCCGGATAGTCCTGGGATCAGGAGGGTGGTGCATACACCCACAGGAGGCCTTAAATGCCTCTACACTAATGTTCGTAGTATGGGGAACAAGCAGGAGGAACTTGCCCTCCTTCTAGCTAACACAAACCCGGACATAGTGGGACTCACTGAAACGTGGTGGGATTCAACGCATGACTGGGCGGTAAACATCAAGGGCTACAGACTGTACAGGCAGGATAGAACAGGGAGGAAAGGTGCAGGTGTAGTGCTCTATGTCAGAGAGCAATACACATCCTCAACAAACAGCACCAGGTCAGAGGAGGGGCACACTGAAGTGCTCTGGGTTAGAATACAAGGGGGTCAGGGGTAAAGGGACTTAACGGTGGGTGTCTACTACAGACCACCCAACCAGGGGGAAGAGCTGGACCGGGAATTCTCAGGTCAGCTTGTAGAGGCAGTTAGGTCAAGGGACGCGGTCATCATGGGTGACCTAAACTACCTGGACAGCTGCTGGGAGGAGCAGTCAGCCAGGTCTGACTACTCATGCAGGTTCCTAGCCAAGATACAGGACCTCCACCTAACCCAGGAGGTGCACAGTCCCACCAGGGGAAATGCCTTGCTGGATCTGGCCCTGGCCACAGGCAACGACCTGGTGAGGGGACTGCGGGTTCTCGACCACCTGGATGATAGCAATCATCGCCTACTGGAATTCACCATCCAGCGCAGGGTGACAAAGGCCTGCAGCAAGACAGCAGCCCTAGACTTCAGGAAGGCAGATTTCATCGAGCTAAGGAGACTAGTCAGGGAGGCACTGAGGTCCCGGAGGGGTGGGAAGTTAGGATTCCAAGAAGAGTGGTTGTTCCTGAAGGAGACGATCCTCCAAGCCCAAAGGGTGGCAAACTCAACACGGATCAAAGGGGGCAAGAGTGCTCAAAAGCCCCTATGGCTTACCAAAAGCATCCAGGAACATCTCAAAGCTAAAAAGGAGGTGTACGCCCAATGGAAGGGAGGGGCCATCACCAGGGAGGACTATACCTCCGTTGCTTGGGATTGTAGGGGGGCTGTCAGGAAGGCTAAGGCGGAGACAGAACTGGGACTAGTAACCCGGATCTAAGAGAACAAGAAGTCCTTTTTTAAATACATAGGGAGTAAAAAGAAGGCACTGGGTAATGTGGGGCCCCTGCAGGACACGCTTGGCAATCTGATGGTTGCACCAGATGATAAAGCTGACCTCTTTAACAAATTCTTTGCCTCCATATTTCTGAGCAGGAACCAGGACATCCCCCCCAACCGGGATCCCGGACAAACTCAGGAGAGGCACAGCCAGGCCCAGGGTCAGAGGGGACCTAGTCAGGGAATTTCTGGTGGGACTGGACATCGTCAAATCAGCAGGTCCAGATGACCTCCACCCAAGGATGCTGAGGGAATTGGCAGAGGCCATTGTGGGACCCCTGGCACAGCTCTACGAGCACTCATGGCGCTCTGGCAAGGTGCCAAAGGGTTGGAAAAGGGCCAATGTGGTCCCCATTTTCAAACAAGGAAGGAGGACCCAGGAAACTATAGGCCTGTTAGTCTTATCTCAGTCTTGGGGAAGTTCTTTGAGAAAATTATCCAAGAACACATCTGTAAGGGACCACCAGGGGAGATTATGCTTAGGGGCAACCAACATGGGTTCATTAGAGGCAATTCCTGTCAGACCAATGTGGTTGCCTTCTATGACCAGGTCTCTAAATCTTTGGACACAGGTGTTGCAGTGGACGTAGTCTTTCTGAACTTTAGAAAGGCCTTCGACACTGTCTCACCCCATTCCCATTAAAAAATTAGGTGACTGTGGCGTCAACACCTACACAGTCAGATGGGTTGCAAATTGGCTGGAAGGCTGCACCCAGAGAGTGGTGGTGAATGGGTCATTTTTGACCTGGAGGGATGTGGGCAGTGGGGTTCCCCAAGGCTCGGTCCTCGGGCCTGCACTGTTCAACATCTTCATCAGAGACTTGGACGAGGGGGTGAAAAGCACCTTGTTCAAGTTCACAGATGACACTAAGTTGTGGGGAGAAGTGGGCACGTTAGAAGGGAGGGACAGGCTACAACTAGATCTGGACAGGTTACAAGGGTGGGCGGATGAGAATAGGATGGGTTTCAATACTGACAAGTGCAAGGTACTGCACTCGGGGAGGAAGAATCAGCAGCATACCTACAGGCTGGGGAACTCCCTTCTCATCAGCACAGAGGCAGAAAATGATCTTGTACTTGTAGCTTTAACTTCTAGTCATACATACCGGGGGGGGGGGGGGTGTTATGGCAACACTTCCATTTTACAAAATATCACCTGCGCTTTTTTAGATAGAATTTTCTTTTAGAAAAACTGAAAAATTGCAGTTCTAATTTTGTATACTGTAATAAGCCAGTAAATACAGGGACATTAACTTACAGAAAATTTTTCGCAGTATATGCAAGTACAAAAATGATAAATATTTGCTGGTTTTATTGGGGGGGGTTTTGTCCTTTCAAACCACTCTTAAGAATTTGCAGTTTGTGCCTTTCTTCCATAGCCAAAACCAACCTACTACACATTCTCAAATCATGAGCCTGAAGACAACAGGCAGCTTAAAGAGATCAATGCCTTTACAGCTCTCGACTCTATTAATATTTTTCAACAGTTTTTCATCTGTACAAAGACAAGTTCAGCTTCAATAATTACCATTGTGTTAAGTTTACTGTGTCCTAGCCCTGCTACTTTAAAAAAAAAAAAAAAAAAAAAAAAAAAAATCAAGCTTCTAAGAAATGTGGACACTTGAGTTCATGAAAGATGGAAGGTAAAAAGGCATTGAACTCCTACTGCCTAGCCTCCCAATATCCTAAACAGTCTGCAGGAATGGCAGTCTTAAAAGGCAGTAAGATGAAGCAGCAACAGAAGAACAAAGTATTAAAAACTTCACATATATAGCAAAGAATAGCTGTGTATCAAATTACCTAAATGAGGAATATCCATTTCTACTCCATCACTGAAGAGTGGTGTTTTTAACCAATAGGCTGTATCCTGTTCTTCAGGGGACATTGGAGGTCCCTGAAGCATTCCACCAAGACAGCGTCCTATAAGCAGAGCTACAGTTCTCTCTAAATCAACAAGCCATACCCAAGATTGAGCAGGCTGTGGTAAAGGCACTCCAGCAGGATCAATAAGTTCAGGTCCACCTAAGTATTAAGCAATAATTGGGCAAATCAGACTTGTTTTTTCATACTGTTAAACAGACATGAACATTATGTGACAACTTAGTGCTTTTTTTTGGCCGATGTGGCTGATAATGTCACTGATACATGCCTGTGCATGTACGGAGCCACAGCATGCACACAGCCAGGAATGCAGCTGGGCAGCATGGAGAACAGCGTCCTGCAGGCAAGCCTGGTGGAGGGGTGGAAGGGGGGTGGCTTGTGGGGGAGGGCAGATCATTGCCCCCATGGTGAGGGAGGGAGTGGGCCTGAGGGAGGTACTGCCCAGCTGGAGCAGGGTAGGGGGCAGGACAGAGCCACAGGGGCCAAAGAGGAGGTGGCAGCTTCTGGCTGCTGCATGCACCCCCAAGGGAGGCATGGGGGGCATATGCCCCCCAGATTTGTGTGCAGGACGAGGGCAGGCTCCCCACTGAAGCTGGAGTCTGTGCCAGCCTCTTCCCAGCAGGGGGACTGGGCTAGGGCTGTGCTTGGCATACACAGGTGGTGGTGCTGGGAGCGGGGGCTATGAGGAAGCTACAGTGAATCTGGGGTGGCTGTAGCCCACCCCATAGACCCCCCGGCAGTGCCACTGCCACCTGCCCCGCCCCTGCCGGCCCCAAGCAGAGCCCTGGCCCAGCCCTCCTGCCGGGAAGAGGCCAGTGCAGTCACCAGCCCCCAGCCTGCCCTAGCCACACACACAGATCCAGAGGGCATGTGTCCCCCATGCCTTCCACAGGGGTGCATGCAGTGGTGGGAGCCACAACCCCACACTGCACGAGCTGCCTGCCCACAACTCTATCCTGTGCCCCACCCTGGCTGGGCAGTGCTTGCTCCTGGCCCAGCCCCAGCCCCACTCCGTCTCTCACCGTGGGGGCCTCGATGTGCCCACCACACTGCTTCCCCTCCACAGACGTACCAGAAGGATGTTGCTCTCCAAGCTGCAGGGCTGCATATTGGCAATTAGATAGGTATTGGCTGATATGGCTCATTAATAACTGGCCACCAGTATCGGCCAAAAAAATCTTTACCAGTACACCCCTATTTTTCTCCATTTTCTATTTTATAAGAACCATGAATATTTCACAGCACTTGTTAAAAAATAGCAATTTTATCCATTAAAGTTAATTTTAATCAAACTACAAATAAAAAACATAATATTTTGATATTAGAGTATTATAAATATATGACAGCATGCCTGGAAGGTTTTCAGTAAAAGTACATGTTCACATGTTAATATGACATTTTGGACAGTATTCTCCCATCCCTCATACACCTTAAACTCCCAAAGTGATTAAGATTTTTAGGCTTACAAGATCAAACTCTTTGTTTGTGGTCAAAATATTTCCTTTATAGCAAATCTGTGATAATAAATTTAAAGACTAGAAAGGAAGGACAGTGAAACACCTTAGCTTAAAAGATCACACTCTAACTGAAGATGGTTAAATCACATTCCAAATTAGAGAGTACATTTATCTATCTCCTTTTTCAGTCAAAAAATAATTGTTATTTTACTTACCATGAAGTGGCCACTGTAATTCTTGATCTTCTAAAAGGGCAGCAGCAGGCAACAGTCTATTAAGGCGATCTAGAGGTGGCAACAGATCTAGCAGGTAACTCAATAAAGGACGGGCTACTGACACAGGCAGTAACAATAACGAGTTAACAATCTGACAGAGCATACTGCCAGCTGCAGATACATAAATTACATCTAAAAGGCAAAAGAGAGAGAGATTTTCAATGAATTTGAATTGCTCTTTTACTTTATCAATATAAAAGCCTTAATATATTAAATAGTCACCTTTTATATTTCAGGAAGTTTTGATAGAAACATCTTAACTATCCTTAAAAATCTAAGTATCCTTTATGATTTCATACAATGAAATACTAAAATGACCTGTATGTATAAAATAACATACAGTCTCTTAATGAGCATTTAATTAGCAATACTCCATTGTATGCCACCCTTCCAAAAAAGGTTCAGGGCAACTTACAGTAAAAAAATAATAATAATAATAACTTATAGAAAAAGATACAATATTAAGCATTAGAGTTTTCTGCATACAAAATTTTAATCTGTAACACTTTTAAAAAGTAAATGCTAAATTGGGCTTTATGTTTATTTAGCACACACCCAATCTGCACTTTATACCTGCACTCACTAAAAAAAATGTCAACTTTAAATATTCTCACCAAATGTGATCAGAGGTTAAAACAATCTTCATTTTATCTGCAATTTTTACTTTGCACCCTATGTGCTATCAAATGCATCATGCGCCTGATGATGTGTCTGTACACTCAGACAATTTTCTACTGTGGGAAAAACTACTCCATGTAGCAAACAAAGGAAAAGGCAGACCACTGAAGACTTTTTAGATTGTAAACAAATATTGTCAAAGGAAATTCAGATACAGGGTGGAATCAAAACTTGCTTCCTCTTCATTTGGTTTTATTTTAGCTTGGTGGTGTTCCATTAACTACAACTTTTTAAAGCAAAATGTACCTCTTAGTTTTTCCCCAACACTGCCATTCCAAGAACTTTCCTTAAGTAGAGTTGCAGAACGTGAATAGATATCTGTAGCATGAGGCAGTAAAAGCTGAAGGTGTTTATGCAGCAGCGCCACACTACTAGAATTCTGGAAACAAAACAGAACAAAAAAGCATATTTACTTTTCCAGAGTTTGACATATTTTCCCCCTCCGAAAAGCCCTTTATACACCAAAATATACAGTATCCATATTTCAGAAGGTTGTAATTTTTCTTAATATTATGAATTGTCAGGTACACTAAACAACCTTCTTGAAATCATTATTGCATTCATGTTTACAAATTGCTAACAAGTTATAATGTATTTCCAAAAAACATATAAGCAAACTATTTACCTCACTAACACTGTTGATATGACAATAAGCCAGCAATTGTTTCTGCAGCGAACACAATAGCTCATGAAGATGAGCAGGCTGGCTGTTTTCGGATGATGATGTCCCAAGTAAAAACTTATCACTATTTTTTTCCAGCTCTCCAAAGGCTTGATCCTAATTAAACAAAGGGAACAATCATCAATCACCTGCCTTTATGTATTATAATACTTTACTTTTACCTCAAAAGGAAAACCTTCTACCACTAGCAATTATATCTGGGATTTTGAAAGCAACCTAAAATCAAAGGGTTCTTTGCTCCCTTAGGCTCTTTTAAAAATCCCAGCCAACAGAAGTGGACCTGAAGTCAGGCAGTTTGATCCTTGGAACAGTAACTGTGACTGTTATCAGGACTGAAAATCTCTAGCAGATTTTCAAAAGACAGAGGGGAAATAGGTATCAATGGGACTTGGAAACTATATTGTTCTCTTTCTCTTGTGGGAGCTGAAACTGGAAGTTTCAGGTAAAAGACTGGGTAGGGATTCACAGTGAATGCAGATTACTTTTTGACAGTACACTGATGAGAAATAAAAATGAAGGCAACAAGACTTTCAGCCAGCAAAAGGAAGAACCCCAAGAACTGTGTAAAGTTTTCTTACCTCTTCTACCCCAACTCCTTTTGGGAACGTTTTGGTTCCCTAGAAGGAATGATGCAGCAAAAAAGTTATGGCACCTACACATTTAGGGAGAAGGTTCAGAGTCCTTTTCCCCCCAAATGCTGTACCATCCTGCACCTGAGAAGAACCACTCTAGCTGGTACAGATTATGAGAAGTGGGTTGACCTGCTCTGGCTGAATTACTGCTGGAAAGTTTTCTCCAAGTGATTTAAATTGATAAAATGATGGCCAAATTCTTGGTGTTCTGCTGTCATATTCTGGTGTCTGACTCAGAACTTCAGCTTACATATGAAATAATACCTAAAATGTTCCAGGGGACAATAGGCTCCAGAATGGTTTAAAGAACAGTAAGAGATCTTCATCTTTCATACACAAAAACATGTCTTAAACGCTACATATGCTATATTTGAGTTGTATACACAACTGTAATAACAGTAATATTGGATCCTTAATCTCACGAGACAGTAAACTGATTTTAGTCCAGATTCAGAGGTTAATGAGTGTGGAGTTGCTGTTCCCCATCTTCTGAACAAATTTGAAGAATAAAACAATATACTACTTAAACAAAGTGAAGAAAATCTTAAGGTTTCAGCTCTTGAATTATTCAAAACATTACTGCTACAAATCCAAAACATACCGTGTAAAATCCTAAATTTCTTAGAAGGGTCTTCATTAAAATTTCAGCAAGATGAGTATCTGGATGGCTGCTTTGGACACCATATGTTTGATCAGAGAGGTTTCCATAGCCGATACACAGAGAAGAAATATCTGTTGTATCAGACGGTGAGCTATAACCAAGTAGGGAAGCTACATGGGTGTGGTCTTGTAAACTTGTCAAAATAATATCCAGCTGCATTCTCTAAAGGAAAGAATTAGACAGGAATAATTGTTCCTGTTAGACAACAAAGACAGAATAGTAATGAGCTTAAAAATCAGGAAAAGTTAAAACATTTTCTTAATACTTAATTATTAAAAATAGCTGGGCGATAGGGGTGCGTGAATAGGCCCTATTCAATTCAGATTCAGCTTGAATC
This sequence comes from Alligator sinensis, assembly GCF_000455745.1. Lineage (NCBI taxonomy): Eukaryota > Metazoa > Chordata > Crocodylia > Alligatoridae > Alligator > Alligator sinensis. The sequence continues at coordinate 192,130 of NW_005842228.1, forward strand.
CGGGGCAGTGATTCGATTTGTTAATTCAGACCAGCGTCTCCAATTCAATTCGGTTGATGCCGATTTGGAGAAACGGATTCAGACACAGACACAGCTTTAATTGTTCTTTCTACATACCTCGAGGTACCCATGCGGCTTGTGAACGTTGTGATGCTGGGGCAGATGGAGTGTCCCACAGGCCCTCCAAGTGCTCAGCCGCAAACCTGGAAGTGGACCAGAAATACTTCCGGTACACTTCCAGGTCCGCCAGGGAGCGCACTGGGGGGCCCCCCTGGCTCAGCGATCAGCCACGGGGGGATCCCAGGTGTAGCCCCCCGACTCAGGAGGCACCAGTCGCCAAGTCAGAGGGAGCAAGGGGGGGCCCCCCTGCACACACCCGGAAGTGGACTAGAAGTTTCATAGTTGGTAGGGTTGGAAGGGACCTGAGCAGATCATCAAGTCCGACCCCCTGCCATGGCAGGAAAGAGTACTCGGGTCAAACGCCCCAGCAAGGTATTCATCTAGCCTCCTCTTCAAGACCCCCAGGGTAGGAGCCAGCACTACTTCTCTTGGAAGTTGGTTCCAGGTCCTAGCTGCCCTGACAGTGAAGTAGCGCCTCCTGATGTCTAGCCTGAATCTACCCTCTGCCAGCTTGTGGCCGTTATTTCTTGTCACTCCTGGTAGTGCTCGGGGGAACAGGGACTCCTCCAATGCCTGCTGGTCCCCCCTGACTAGTTTGTAAACAGCCACTAGATCCCCCCTCAGCCTTCTCTTGTGGAGGTTGAACAGGTTCAGGTGCCTTAGCTTCTCCTCATAGGGCCTGCCCTGCTGACCCCTGATTATGCGAGTGGCCCTCCCTTCTAGCATGCCCACTTCTCCCCACATCTTAGTGTCATCTGCAAATTTGAACAGGGTGCTTTTTACACCCCCGTCCAAGTCACTGAACTGATGAAGATGTTAAACAGTGCGGGTCCGAGGACTGAGCCCTGGGGAACCCCACTGCCCACATCCCTCCAGGTCAAATAAGACCTGTCCACCACCACTGTCTGCGTGAGGCCCTCCAGCCAACTAGTAACCCATTTGACTGTGTAGGTGTTGACACCACAGTCTCCTAGCTTTTTAATGGGAATGGGGTGAGAGAGAGTGTTGAAGGCCTTCCTAAAGTCCAGAAAGACTATGTCCACTGCTACACCTGCATCTAAGGATTGTGTGACCTGGTCACAGAAGGCTACCAGGTTGGTCTGACAGGACCTGCCTCTGATGAACCCGTGTTGGTTGCCCCTAAACAATCTCCCCTGCTGTCTCCTCGTGGACATGCGGCAGGATAATTCTCTCAAAAAGCTTACCCAGGATGGAGGTAAGGCGAACTGGCCTATAGTTTCCTGGGTCCTCCTTCCTCCCTTTTTTGAAAATGGGAACCACATTGGCCCTTTTCCAGTCCTCTGGCACCATGCTAGAGCACCATGAGTGCTCGTAAAGCCGTGCCAGGGGTCCAGCTATGACCTCTGTTAATTCCCTCAGCACTCTGGGGTGGAGATTGTCAGGCCCAGCTGATTTAAATATGTCCAGTCCCTCCAGAAATTCCCTGACTAGATCCTCACTGACCCTAGGCCTGGGTGCACCTCCCCTGGGGCCTATGGGGGTTCCAGGGGTGGTGGGGGTGGTGATCTGATCCCTGCTCAGAAAAATGGAGGCAAAGAAACTGTTAAATAGGTTAGCTTTGTTGTCTGGTGCGACGACCAAATTTCCTAGCGTGTCTTGCAGCGGTCCCACGTTACCCGGTACCTTCTTTTTACCCCCTATGTATTTAAAAAAGGACTTCTTGTCCACTTCTGGGTTTGCTGCTGAGCACGCTGGGGAGTCCCCTGCACTCCTGGGGGACTCTCCATGAGCCCCAGCGTTACAGCACTCATGAGCCACCTGCTACCTAGAGGTACGTAGAAAAAACATGTAAGGCTGCATCTACGTCCGAATCTTTCCAAATCAATTCGGAGGGTTCCGATTCGATTAGGAGAGATTAAAGGGTCCTCTGATTCAATTCAGAGTCGAAGATTCGTCCACCAAATTCGGCCGAACCTCCACTGAATCGAATCAGGGACTGAAGCTTTGCACAGCCCTACAGGGTGATATAACCAGTTACCAACAAAAAGCTGGTACGAGTTTTTACTGCTGACTGTCAAACCTAGGTAATAAATATACTGTACTAGAAACAGTCTAACAGTAACTAGGATAATTCAGAACAAAACTGTCTAACTTTTGAGTGACCAGGGATCATAGCCCCCCACTAGCCACGCTGTGAAGGCCATAAACCCTTTCAACCACATGCTCTATGGACTGCAGGCTGCACAGTCAACCCCTTAATGCAGCAGCGCTCCTTGTACTACACCATTCTGCTATTCCTGTGGTGTGTGGGGTTCCTGGGTCCCCAGCTGTGGTCTCTCTCTACCCTATGGGCTGCCCTTGCCCCACCTCATTCCCAGGAGCAGTGGCAGGAAATGGAAACTGAAGGAGGAATGTGGGGAGCCCAGAGAAAGCAGCTGAAACAGTGGAGGAAGCAGTGCCTGAATCAGGAGCCTGAGGATCAGTGGTTAATGCTTCAGGGGCACCATCGAGCCCACAGACCACCAGCTGGACAGCCCTGGTTAGAGCTGTTCAATTCAATGTAGTCATGATTGGAGTAGACAGGTCAGGTTGCAGACTAAAGGCCTTCTGCAAATCTAATCTATCAACCTTAAAAGATACAGACAGCAAGCTGTGTCTATGCAGATAAAATTCTTGGGCTCTGTTTCACTAAAAAGAGAATAAATGATGCGCAAGCAGAAAAACTTCACTATGTTTGTATCAACTGGCACTTGGGTTAAGAGTCTGAGCCATAGCTGTTGCCTCCACAGCTGTTGCCTCTGCCCAGTGCCACCTGCCCCCCAGCTACTGCCTGCCCCCATCCCTCTCTCACCACTTACTCTCTGGCTCATGCCCTACTGAAGACCAGGAAACGGAGTAAGCACTGCAGGGGGCAAAGGGGCAACAGTCAGGGTACTTGACACCCCACCACCTGCCCCCAGATGGCTGCCTGACCTGTTGCAGTGGCAGGAAGTACAAATCCAAGACAATCCTCCAATAATTAGATTCTAGACATGAAAAATTTATACATTTGTTATAATTTTCCATATCTAGAATATTGGGGGGGGGTCGCCTTAAATTCAAAGATGTCTTAGATTTGAGTGAATATGGCAATTATGTAGTTAGTGTTTTTATTATTAGAAGCCATTAAGATGAAAGGCAGCATTGGGGAAGAGGTACAAAAGCTTATGTAAAAGCGTATACTGCAGAGCTAGGTGCAGAGGTACCCAAACTAGCCATTTCTTAGCAAGGTAAAACAATTCATGCAGTTCTGTGCCATCAAAGACACACTGCTTCCAATATACAAGCTAGCTTGTTTAAACTTAGTTTAAGCATCTCTACCCTACTCTGCTGCATTGACAAATCCTAGGAGTCACCACAATTACACTGAACAAGGTATTTTTTTAAAGGCATAAAGTGTAGAGAAAGGCCAATTTTGTGTTTCAGCATTTTTTCACTACCAAAATATGTTTTCCCCCTCATACAGTTCAGAGCATAATCTTCTTTTAATTGACAGATTACTCTTTATTAATCATTTTCAGACAATTTCTGGGCACAACCAATATTTATGTTGTTAAATTCCCTGAGTACCACCACAGCATATGGTAAATAAATTATACATAGATAATTGATAAAAGGTATCCACACAACATTCACACTGTTCTATTAATGTTCAGCTTGTCCCTTGATTCAGTTCAGCTTCCTGAAAATGAAATTTGCTATCAATTTATTATTTTTTTTACCAAGCTTCACAGGAACAGCATAATATACTAATTTTTACCACATTTCTAAATTTCCTTAAAGACAAAACTGATACTTCAGGTTTAATTCTTTTGACTTAAAATGAGACTTGCATTAACACAGGGCTAACCAACTGGCAGCCTATGGGCCATACATCCCACCCAAATGCCATTCCCATACCACTTCTACAGCTGCTGTAGTCTCCAGTCTTCCCCTCTCTCCTCCAGGTCATGTTGTCCACACTGTTGGTGGGGACATGGCAGGCCATGCTACCCTTCCAGCAAACGGGTGAGGACCAAGGAGTGAGTCCTTCTTGAACTACTTTCTAATAATTTTCATGATAAAATAGACAAAAGGAATGTCTCAACAGGATCTGCACTGCTCCAACAAATGAGGCACTGCCAGGTATAATTCCTCTTCTCCATAGCGACTTATCAAATATAACTTTCTTTTTTTCTGAAGACAAGAAGGAAGAGCCTGGCCTGCAGCACATTCCAGGGCACTGCTGCAGCACACTCACTCACCTAATTCATGACTGTACACATCCTCATTACCACTGAGGTCTGGGAGCAGGAAAGCGCTACCCACCTACACACATTGGACAACAGTGCCCTGGATTCAATCATTAACTTGCTGTGTGACACTATGCAAATTACCTAACTTTTCTGTATTAATCTTCTGTAACCATCTGTAAAAACAGAGATAGTAATAGCTACTCACTTGTAGTGTTGCAAAAGCCAAATTATATATATTAAAAAAACACTATACGCTGTAAGAATTATTTTAAAAAGACTCAGGACAATGAGATTAAGGTAAAGTTAATCCAATTTGTTAAATTAACTTGATCCTTAACAGTAATTAACCAAACTATGCCAGATGTAACCTCTAACATAAGGATACACACAACTGCTTGGAAAGAGCTACATACATTTAACAAGGCCTTACCTGCCCTTTTGATAAGCTCTCCCATCTATCAGGGCCTTGCGGTAAAAGAGAATGCAGCAATTCCATTCTTTCTCGCAGTGGTGGAAGTAGCATGGTTGCTCCTACTGACAAAGTTTCAATTACAACCTAAAAGTAAAGTAGGGGGGAAAAAATAGTATATTTCAAAATAATTTATATCAATTCAATGTCACTTTTAGAAAAAAATGACTATAACTGAAATCAAAGATCCAGCATATCTACAATTTAGCTTGATACTCATTCTAACACTTGAAGTAAATGTGTTGATTCTGATCACGAGAACTGTCAGTTCAATTTCTAATCTTCACCTAAGGTTCTGGAATTAATCAGTTCCTCGTATCAGCAGCTTTCTGGACAAATTCTGGAATGTTAATTTCTACTCGGTTATATAGGTATGAATCAGAACAAAACTAAACAGAACAAAAATCCAGAAATGAAGAGAAGAAGTTGGCTGCAAGACTCCAGAGACTGATCTCAAAATAGTTACATGCAGTAGAAAATTAAATTTAATCCAAGTTCTCTTTTATAAACTACCATAAACTTTAATTAAATTAACCATCACAAATTTAGTATGATGGTCAGTCCCTACTTAAAAAGGACAACTCAAAGGGTGCATTTATGCATTTAAAAATAAACAAAAATACATACATATTATATTGTGCTTTTCACCTGTGGTTTGCAATTCATGCTTTACTAGCCTCCTTGAGAAATAGCCTCCTTTCACCTATTTATACAATATCATACACTATTCAATTTATGGAAGTGTCATAATGGCTGTAATGCCAAGGCTGCATCAAGATCTGCTCTTAAAACAGAACTTTCATCCTTCAGTGATTTAATGTAGTCTCAAAATTTAACCAAACACTTGAGAGATTAAGTCAATCTTCCACATTGCCTTTATACGGTTTAGCAAAAGGAAAGATTTTATTAAACAAGCTAGCTTTCAAATTTAAGGTTACCTTATTTTTTTCAGACTTCTATAGCTACAGAAACTGTTTCTTGATAAACTCTTAAGTTTCATGCAGGAATACAATAAGTTGAAACAGAAATAAAAATCTGTTCCATGCTTGAGTATCTCACCAAAGCAATATGGCACCTGCACTGAATATCTGTTGGTATCTAAAGTAAATTTAATAATCTTATTTTTAAAAAGGGTTAGTTTTGAACCACAAAGTTCCAAATGGGTTGGGAATTACTTCTGTAAGATAGCTTCCCTCCCTACACTTGCAACCTTTCTTGCCCAAAGCATGTAATTCTCAAGGGCTACTCCTCTGTTGTGCTGCAGGATATCATGGACTATTGGGGGACATACTAACCGCATGACCACCACTGGTCAGCTAAAGTCTGTGATGCCAAGGTTTTTGGGAACTCCAAACAAGTGCCCCTGACATTGCTGGTGGCCCTCTGCGCAAGCACTCAAGTGGAAGAATTTATAATCTCACCCTACTCCATCCACTCCAGGTCATGAAGTTCTAGGTTGGGTACTTGGATACCAGGAAAAAAACATTCAACTACTAGTAGAGCAGCTGTCACATGACCACTAAGTACAGCTTTAAACACTTCAAGACACAGAGGGGGACACTGGCTATGCACATGGATGCCAGAGTGCTACCTGCTCTGATGCTGATCTCGGCCTGCATCCTGCACATCTATGAGGCCAAGGGAGAAGAGTGGGCAGAGGAGTTAAGTTCGGCAGTGTAAGGGTCAGAATGTGGCAAGACCCTAAAGCACAACCATCATCAGAATGTTCTTGTCAAGGATGCCTAGACAAACCACTTCAACAATGCCAGCTGCAGAGCGAAAAGAGGGCACAATGGAGTGAAAACTGAAAAAGGCAAAGGGCACAGCCAATGATTGCTTAGAGAACCAAAAGAGGTTTTTTAGATTAAAAACTTTATTGAGAAAATATTAAAAAATTATGGTTACTACATAGCTTTGTAGAGTTGAAAGACAGTGGCAAACAGTTGTAACAGCCCAAAAACTTATGTTAGCTACAAGGGAGTGCGCTTTACAGGCTGTGGATGGGAAGAACACAGGGCACTTTGTCAAAAGAAAGGTGGGGAAAATGGAGGCTCAATCAAGTGGTGCCTGAGGGAAGGTGGGGAGAGGGTTCTTTGACAGCATGCCATCATGTTGAACAGAGGAATCAAAGGAGGCATAAGTTCAAGGTTGCAATGCCCTTAGTGGACCAGAACTGTCACAGATTTGAGTTCCTCCAGACCCCAACTCGCCAGTGAAAGTAAGGGTCCTTGACCTTGAGCTCCTGCAAAGATAAAGGCTGGAATCAAAGAAGGAAGGGAGTTGGAGATGCACAAGGGATATGCAAAGGCATGTCTCAGGTGTATCTGAATCTGTAACCACATCATTTAACTGTGGCCCTGATTTCAGGCGTGCCACCAGGGCTGGAAGAAACTCTGGGCATGGGAGGTGGGAAATCAGAAAGCAAGATGACAACCAGGGCAGCCAACAACTCTCCCTTGCTGCATCTTCTCCTCTTATGTCAGGTGAATCTGCTCTGCACCCTTGGGTGGTGACCTTGGGGCCTCTATGCCCATTACTGCAGTATTTCCATTTGCAGCAGGTGTTGACCCTGAAATGACAGCAAGGGGTGGGGGCGGGGAAGAGCCCATTATTAACCTTCAGCAATGTAAAGATACAGTGATGAACACCTCAACATGATCCTGGCTCCCACCTTTTTTCCCAGTGCTCCAGGACAGTAGCCACTCATCTCCAAAACCCAGCTCAGGGACCTGATGCCCTGTGGTATACTGGTGGACAATCCCTAGCGGACCCCTATATGGGATTCTCCCCTGTCCACTGACATGGATATCTCTTTGAGGTGTGGGGAGGTGGGGGCTCCCTAGTCAGGATCTATACCTCAGATTCTCTCCATCATTATTCCTAATTTTGCAGGACACTTTCTTCTATAGGGAAATTGCCCTATTCCAAGTGACCATGCTCCACAGACAACTAACTGTTGAGGGAAGCAGGGGGGCAACACCACTCTATATGGTCTCTTATTACTGAACAAGATGGTCCTGCCCAAATATCTAGCCCCCTGGAGAGGCCTGCTTTGCTGGCTCTATGGAAAGAAGAGGGCTACCTTTAAATGTGAGGCCCTGACTGACACAGTACCTCCAGAGGAAGTTCCAGTACCTGTCCCCAACTAACTAACAGTCAGTGAAGACCACTGACTATCTCGGCTGAAGGAATACAGCAAAAACTGTGCAGAGACTTCAAGCAGAGCATAGGATCTCTCATTCATTATGAGATCTGCAAACTTGCAGACTCCCACTGCCATCCTTACAAGGCCTGCCTGCCAAAGTTCTTCGAGTAGCCAAAGGCAGGCGAATGAACCGAGCATCATCTCTTGTACATCTGGGTGGGAATCCATGCCAACACTAACTGGGTACCCTGGATCCCACCCCTTGCTGCAACACTAACAGATGTGGACTTCAGCTGCAACCAAGAATCTGGCCCCATGACATTTTAAACTGTTTTAGCAAGCCAGAGAGCTCTGCAAGGATTGCCCTTGGGACTCTGTTCTGGGCTGTCAAAAATACAAATCACCCCATTCTGTCTTGCTATTCACTCCATCCCTGCTTCTCGATCCTGGCAATAGAATGAGTGAAGGAAGTTGAGTAAGGCATTGTGTGTTGGGATTCCCTGGGTTCAGTGCGTTACCGCTTTGTGCTGCATGAAACTAACTCTAGGCTCAGTCTTCTAAAAAGTTGTCATCTTGCTGTGAACCACAGTGATCTACTGCTGTTGGGGCCTGGACATGAGGGTGGGCTGTGGTTTGCTGGTGGGCATTATTTTTTATTACTGCTTTCCTTTCTCAACATCCAATTGCCCTGGCTGAGATGGCCCATGTTAGCAAATAAAAGCAGTACCATGGCTATTTGCTGTATTCCCACCCCTCTATGGACAATCTCTCTCTTTTCCCACAATCCTGGGGGGCCTTGCATGGAGAAGAAGCATGAGACCTCCATAGAGGGGCATGGGTACTCATCTGCAGCTTTCTGGGGAATGAGCACCAGAAGGAGGCGAGTGGTAGCGATCTTCCCACAGACAGCACCAACAGTTCAAACAAAAGCATGTCAAAGGTTCTGAATGGGGTTATCTGGGTTTTACAACATCACTTTGTTTTCCCTTGCTTACTTGCTGGCCACTCCTGAGTGGCTAGCCCAACTAACTGGCAAGGGTGGGAGTGTAATTAGTGCTCAAGTGAAGTCAGCATTCACCACAGCTCCCTCTTAATAGAAACTGAAGGAGGGCTGGGAATAGGAAAGGCTTTCCCTGACTGAGAGGTGAGAAGAGAAAAGGTTATTGTTCACCAATTCAGGGAGCAAAGCAGTGTTAAGCTACCCAATGGTGAATTATTTGATAACCATCATATAACTCCATGACCACCACTCTGGAACAGGCAGAACTTCCCAAAGCATTACCCATTCATCCCCCACCAAAAACATAGCTCAATCACTCTCCCTTTCAGCATAACTGGTTTACTGTTACGGTTGGGGAGAGTAGTTAATCACCCTAGTGACAGCCCCATGGTGTCTTGCCAAGCCCTAAAGCAGAAAATTCTAACATGGTACCTCCTCTCCCATGCCCCACCGCTGCCAGGAAGCCCTCCCACCACAACCAGGACAGCCTAATGATGCCCAGGGTCTCTGGGAAGGGCCAGGAGTATGAAAACACACGAGTGCTGTCACTATGCTGGAATGATTAAACTTACCAGGTGGCTGGGTGGCCATCTGCGCTGTCTGGTCCCCTAGTGGCTGGATTCTGAGTGATGGGAGAAAGGTCTGGCTGGTCACAGGAATGGGAGGATATTTGTCAGTAGAGGAGAACAAGATTTGGCAGGGGTGGAAATGGTGCAGTTGGTAGAAACGTGGAGGGGAATCTGCTGCACAGATGAATACAGTAGGGCAGGAAGTTGACAGACTGGTCTGGTGTGAAGTTGTGGGAGCGGCTGATGCCAATAGCATCAGAGTGGTCATGCCCAGATGGCTGGTAAGCCTCTTGGCTCAGTGCTCCCAAACAAAAGGATGGATATCCCACTCAGAGTAAGTACAGGTCACCTACAAGACCTAAGTGGCATCATGTGCCTTCTCAAACTGTGTTTTCAGTACTTTTTCTGTGGTACAGCACTGGTACCAGCCAGTTATGTTCCCAAGCAGCCATTTTAGAGGCAATGTGCTCATGCACAACGAGTGCTAGAATTCATATTACCCCAAGATAGCAAAGGGGTCCATTACCCCCGTCCACCTCCAGTTGTTCGACCACTTTGCAGATGCAACTAAAGACAGTGATGTTGACATTCTGGGTGCAGGCTCCATCAGCATACTTCAAATGGACATCAAGACTGCTCCAGTACAGGAGATGCTGAGTGCCCTGACTGGAGATCCAGCTGCAGCGTGCCTTCATACCTGACTATAGACAGGTGAGGTCAAATGCCATGCAGGTTGGATGACCTCGGAGCAATGGATTTCAGCTCGAGTCAGAGACAGTTCCTCAAAGCAATGATGGCTAGGAAATGAAGGATTATGGGATTCCAAACTCAGCAATTCCCTATTGTACTATGCTGAAGTGTAAAAATGCAACAGGAAGTGGTTCAAAGTTGTTCCTGTTTTTCCAAGGCCATATTTGAGGTGGACTGGCCCAACTTGAAATGTTTAATCAGCTTACGTCTGTATCCTCACTTTTTGGAGCACTTAACATTTGAAGCTCTCCAAGTGCCTTAAGTCCCTATGTAGTTATCTGGTGATTTCATGATTTTGGTCAAAAGTAACTGCTGTACCATAGCTCATTCTATAAATTTGTGGAAAAGTTATAAGGAAGTATACAGATTGGAGCCTGATGCAGCAAGCTCATCATTCTAATGACAACAGTTGTACAAGTCAACAAATCTGGCATTTGCTATGGGTTTTCACAATCAGAAGTATAGTCTTACCCCATCCCCCAAAACAACTTCTGTTACTCATAGATTTTCTATTTCCCCCATTTGGTTTTAAGATAAAAATAATGTTGCCAATTAAGGAGAGCAACTCATTCAAAACAAGGGAAAAATATAAAACAACTTTACAAGTATGATTAAAAAGCAGACTGGAAATAAACTAGGATCCCACATATAATAATTCTCAATAATCACATAACCAACAGCCTCTGTTTACAACTCAGAGGTTTTGTTTTGTTTTTTAAAGTGCTAAATCAAGTATCAGTTATACCAGTGGTGCCAAACCTTTTTGCCCTGAAGGCCAGATGAGTTGTGTCAGGTCAGTCCACAGGCTGCATCTTGATCCCAAACCCAATCCCACTACACAGGGCCAGCATGGCTGGGGCCCGATCCTGCCAAGCTTGGAAATTTGGCAGTGGGGGAGTGGTGGCAGTGTTAATTACCACCACTCCCCCACCACCAGATTTCCAGATCCCTGGGGAGTTGTTTTACAGAACACCTACTTTTGACAATAACCACATATTTAAGACAGCTAACTGATAGATGATTTTAAATGACTTACTTCCTGTATTTCGTCTGGGACAGAGGAGTCCATAAGCCTGAACAGTAAGTTTCGAAGTGGGCCTGCCTGACGTCCAAGAATGCTAGTTGCTACTCCTCCCGCTAATGCAAGAGCCAAGTGATTAGAAAGCAACTTCAGGCACAATTTGAGGAAACTGTGATGCTCCCTGGAGCAAGTGGGGAGGAGGGCCAGGGGGAAGAGGAGAGAGAGAGAAAAAAAAGAAGAGTCATTCTTAATGTTTGCTTGTACATCAAACTTTCTTCTCACTACTTTTCTGCTGCAATTTTTACCACCCTGTACAGTTCACCAGTATTTCTGGCGTGTCCTACTGTGACATTTGACAAGCTAAATGAAGAGAAGAAATCATTAGCATGACTTTAAATCAACTCCTCAGAGAGACACTGCCTATCTGACTGTACAATTTTATAAAACAAAAAAACCATGGAACACAAACTCTGTACACAAAACGAATAAACTAGGAAGACTATTCAGTGGTCATTTCAATTTTGACATGATTTTGAGATGAGTATACAACTGTGCAAAATAAAAATAAACATAAAAATAATCTTTTCTTTCCTTTTTTAAAAATATATAAACATTCTGAAAGTGACATTTTCCAGGTATTTTTTTATGGTGCAGGGCAGTAAAGAAAGCCAAATATGCTTAATTACATGTAAAAAATATTTAACAGGTAAAAGAAATGAACATATTTAGTAACATGCTCAGGGTCAGATCAGGCTCCCTACCCTAAGAGTCTGACAAGAATAGATTGAGCAGAAAGATCCTTGTAGTCAGCAGAGTCCATTGAGTGGTACACATACCTTTTTATGTTCTCAAGCTGAGAACCAAAAAAAGTACACAGACTATCACTCCAATTTTTTTTAAACCTACCAAAAATAAATTGGCTAAATAACCACTGAAACAGGACTCAATAAAAGGAATGGAAATTATGAAGATCAGGCAAACAGAGTGAAACATACTGTAAGTGTGTGTGCGTACATGTGCATCCAGAAAACTAATTTTATTTCACAAAGGAATAATCTAAAATGAAAAGATTAATTACCACTTATAAATTTCAGATAAAGAGGTTTCTGGTACAGCTTTAATTTTTTAATGTAAAAGTTACTGTATTGCAAAAATAAAACATGCCTGAAAAGCAGAAACAGGTTAATATAAGAAAACAGAATATGTTACTATCTGTAATATTTTACGAATTAAAAACAAACAGCATCAGAACCACACATCACTGCTGTACCAAAGAGGAAAAAAAAAGAAATTAAACATGCCTGTTTTATATATACCTTGATGAAGGGAAAGGAAGAGGGGGTATGTCGCTGTTAATTTTATCACAGTACCGCTCAAGAAAGGAACGGAGATGGGAGAAGGTACTTTCTTCAAGATCTACACAATAGGGTCTGTGCCAGGCCACAACTTGTCTAGAATCAAACAAAAGAGCTGCATGGATTACAAGTTCACTGTTTCATGAATGTTCGGCTGACACCTTGAACAAAATAATTATTACAAAGAGAACACCAGTCTTCTTGATCCTTATAGCTAGCTTCTCTCCCTCTCCTGTAAATCTCTCTACAAATCAAACAATGAATAATGAAAAGAAGATTATTTTGTTTTACAGGTGCCACAAATGTAAGGATACAGATCTTTCCTTCTTCAACTGACTCCTACAGAAGCTGTAATGCATTCCCAGAGCAAGTCTGACATCATGGAATCTTGCCAAAGGGTTTTGAACACAATACAGGCAGAGTTGAAATGGATATTGTCATCTATTAGAAATAGCCTGATTTTTTTAAATTTTGTCGTCTAACATGGCATCTGTTGAAAAAGCATGTCTTACTATATTGTTTGAAATCCTTTAAAATTGTTAGAGAGTCTTGTACTCCTGTCTTAGGATCTTCAATATAGGCATTATCCAAAATTCTCCAGTTAAACCACTACAAACACTGATTTTTATAGAACAGTTTAGTTCTGTTAACTGAAATCAATTTCCTAAAATCTATACAACAGTTTAGCAACTTTTTACTAATGGTGCCCTGCCACTTGTAACCAGCAACCACTGTAGGCCCCAAAGCTAGTTTAGACCTTCATGGGCCAGATCCAATCTCTTCCTAGCCTGGATTCAACCCAAATGGCCATACGTTGCCAACCCCAATCCAAACCAAACTAAAATCCATTCTCCTCAAAATAGTGTATACATGCAAATATTTACCCGAATTTAACTAAATCTATTTATATTCATACCTTAATATTTTATCTGGTACAACTTTCTTGCTTATACAAGTTCAAAAGTTTCTTCTTTGTTAACACAATAGGCAAGAAAACATAACTAACACAAAGAACAAAGACCTCCTAACACAAGTTACAATTAAGATGTGATTAACTGGTTAATCATATCTTAAGTAGTGACCTGATCGCAAATTCATTCAATTAATGGTGTAATAAAACAAGGGGCTCCCCTTGCATTATGCTCAATTCCATGATCACGCCTTCTGCCATTCGTAGGAGATATGGCAGGAAGCACCTAGGAGTTCCCTTGCTGCAACTTGATGCGATGTCCAAAATCTTCAAACAAAAATAATTTTCAGATTGAATGTACTGTTGTCACGGCTGTTCAGCATGAACCAATAGTGAAAATGAATCACAACAGTAAAAAGACAAATGCTTAACGTACAATATTTCTACTGCAATAGCACTATTTTAGCACATGGTGTATAATCTCAGTAATAACTTCAAAGGACAAACACAAACACACTCATCGGTGTACTTTTTTAAATAACACAGTAACTTACCTATCTCGTGGAAGGGCTGTCCAGGCAAGGCTGTGGGAAGTTCCT
>NW_005842228.1:206333-213862 GCF_000455745.1 Alligator sinensis
AAATCTGCTGAATTGCTACTCCATCTAAACCACTTACTTTCTTTGGTTTAGTAATGGGACCAGTAGAATTTCCCTGACCACACTGTCCCATGGAATTATTACCCCAAGCATAAACTTCATTATCTACAGGAACAACAAAAAGAGGAAACAAAAATGTGAGATTTGTGCCTTTTCATCAAAAGAAGATTCTAAATATTAAATGCCATATTTATATTACCATGAGAAAGTGCCAAGCAATGGCTGTCACCAATTGAAATATCAACTATTCTTGTGGCAGCCAGCTCTTCAATAAGCTTGGGTCTAAGAGCAGTAGCTTCTGAAGAACCACAGCCTAGACATGCACCACAGCCCCACGCATACACCTAAAAAACAAATATAATTTATTTCAACAAGTTATTGAATTTGTCAAGATTCCAAGTTCCAGATGATTACACATGCAATTATTGCAATTGGACATTTAACTCTACATGAGGGGAGGGCAAAATACAGCCTGCAGGCGAGATCAGGCCCACCAAATGACTGGATCCAGCCTGTGGGCAGGTGCCAAAAACTGTTTGGATCCAGCCTGCAGCTGCCCCTGCTGCACTCCACATGGAGCTGGGCCCTGCTCCCTCCCACTCAGGGTAATGAAGTTGTCCGAGGTACAGCTCGGCTCTGCCTGGCATCCAGCAGCTCCTCCTCTTCCTCCTGCCCCTGTGGCACCGCTTCGGGAAGCAGGTAGCACAGGGAAGCTGCAGCTGAGTGGCTCTTGCCCCAGCTCCTGGCTGCCTTCCACCCATTTGGCCACCTGCAGTTGGCTGCTCATCGTGCTGAGCAGGCAGAGTGGGTGGAAGGCAACCAGGAGCCCCACTTACTGAAGCAGAAGCTACCCGGATGCAGCTTCCCCCTGCCTGGATGGGTATCTGCTGCCCAGCACAAGTCCCCACTACTTCCCTGTATTATCTGCTGCCCAGAGCAGCACAACAGAAGCAGGAGAAGCTGCTGCTGCTGGAGGTAGGGGGAGCTGAGCAGTAAGTGGGCAGCTATAACATTAGCCCTGCTGGACAGCTGTGTGCACCAGCTAGGGCCATCTGCTGGGTTTGGGGCAGGTGTGGGCAGGAGCACAGTGCAGGCTATTCTGGGCAGGAGCAGGCAGAGTGCTATGGGGTCAGCTACAGGCTGGATTGGGGGAGGACAGGGGAGTGGACTACACATGCACTGCACTGCCCAGACAAGCTCTGTTACATGTGCCCCCTGCCCACCTCTGCCCCCCTCTCTCCCCCTATCTCCAAGCCAACTCTCCCAGGAGCTAACAGATGGACAGCCCCTCCCCACACACACACACGCACGCCCCCCTCTGCCCCCCCAGACATACACACACCCCACAAACACCCCATGTTCCCCCAGCCCTCACACAATATACAAGAGCAAGACTTTATTTTGGCCTATTATGCAATTGCTTCTATATAGACTACTCAAAAAAAACAAAGTCAGGACAAAAGTTATTTTTTGAAAAAAATTGAAAATGTTATAGTAGACATTTGATTTTTAGTATATGTATTCTTCTGGTTAAGATGATAACTTCTCAAGGATTTTAGCGGCCCTTGACAGCTCCCCAAAACTCATTAAGTGGCCCTCCAGCCAAAATAATTACTCACCCCTGCTGTATATATACACATGTCATACAAATCAGGGCTTTACCCACTTAAGTACTTATCAACCAATTTGTCTTCCCTATATTAATTATTTTGGCAAGCAAAGGCCAAAAAAAAAAAAAACCCCAAACCAAAAACATTACAATTAGTTATATTCCAACTTACACCTACAAAAATATATATTTGAGAGACTAATGACTTCCATACTTTCATAGTTGGTAGGGTCGGAAGGGACCTGAGCAGATCATCAAGTCCGACCCCCTGCCACAAGAGGAAAGAGTACTGAGGTGAAACGACCCCGGCTAGGTGTTCATCTAGCCTCCTCTTAAAGACCCCCCAGGGTAGGAGACAGCACCACTTCTCTTGGAAGTTGGTTCCAGATCCTAGCCACCCTGACAGTGAAGTAGTGCCTCCTGATGTCTAGTCTGAATCTACCCTCTGCCAGCTTGTGACCGTTATTTCTTGTAACTCCCGGTAGTGCTCGGGGGAACAGGGTCTCCCCCAATGCCTGCTGGTCCCCTCTGACTAGTCTGTAAAAGGACACTAGATCCCCCCTCAGCCTTCTCTTGTGGAGGCTGAACAGGTTCAGGTCACTTAGCCTCTCCGCGTAGGGCCTGCCCTGCTGACCCCTGACCATCCGAGTGGCCCTCCTGTGGACCCTCTCTATGTTGTCCACATCCCTCCTGAAGTGCGGCACCCAGAACTGGATGCAGTACTACAACTGCGGCCTGACCAGTGTTGCATAGAGGGGGAGGGTCACCTCCTTGGACCTGCTTGAGATGCATCTGTGGATGCATGACAAGGTACAGTTGGCCTTCCTGACCGCATCCCCACACTGTTGGCCCATGTTCATTTTGACATCAATAATGACTCCAAGATCCTTTTCTGCCTCTGCACTGATGAGAAGGAGTTCCCCAGCCTGTAGGTCTGCTGCGGGTTCTTCCTCCCCAGGTACAGTACCCTTCACTTGTCAGTGTTGAAACCCATCCTGTTCTCATCCACCCACCCCTGTAACCTGTCTAGGTCCAATTGCAACATATTCCTCCCTTCTAGCATGCCCACTTCTTCCCACATCTTAGTGTCATCTGCAAATTTGAACAGGGTGCTTTTTACACCCCCGTCCAAGTCACTGATGAAGATGTTGAACAGTGCGGGCCCGAGGACCGAGCCCTGGGGAACCCCACTGCCCACATCCCTCCAGGTCGAATAAGACCCATCCACCACCACTGTCTGGGCGTGGCCCTCCAGCCAACTAGTAATCCATCTGACTGTGTAGGTGTTGATGCCAGTCTCCTAGTTTTTTTAATGAGAATGGGGTGAGAGACAGTGTCGAAGGCCTTCCTAAAGTCCAGAAAGACTACGTCCACTGCTACACCTGCGTCTAAGGATTTCGTGACCTGGTCATAGAAGGCCACCAGGTTGGTCTGACAGGACTTGCCTCTAATAAACCCGTGTTGGTTGCCCCTAAGCATACTCTCCCCTGCTGGCCCCTCGTGGACACGTGCGAGGATAATTCTCTCAAAAAGCTTCCCCAAGACCAAGGTAAGACTAACGGGCCTAGTTTCCTGGGTCCTCCTTCCTTCCTTTTTTGAAAATGGGGACCACATTGGCCCTTTTCCAATCCTCTGGCACCACACCAGAGCACCATAAGTGCTCGTAAAGCTGTGCCAGGGGTCCCTTTAAATCAGTGGTTCACAAACTTTTTTGTACCAAGACGCATTTGTAAACACTGATGGCTAGTCCCAACCCAGTGTAATAGTTTAAGCAGAAAACAGTCCCCTAGCCCTGTCGTTGCCTCTCACTCCCAACCTACAGGCCCTCACTGCCACAGCCCCGCTGGTGCCCCTCACTCTCAACCCAGTGTCCCCTGCCCCCTAGACACCCCCTCTCCCTCCATGTGTGTGGCAGGATGGGGGTTGTGGGGGAACACTTTTTTCATGCCTTTCCCCCCCAATTTCTTAATTATAGTAGTTAAAAACCTACTTTGAACCATTCCTATTTAACTAGGCATGTTACTACTACTGACATCTACAGAACCTAAGTACATGCTTAACTGACTTTCTTAACAGGTATGAGCTGTTAGATCTGGGTTCATGGCATATGGAGTACTAGCTAAATAACGAAACAACAGAGACTATACTTATAGAAACTTTTAGCATTATATTATGGGTAATAGTGTATTAGATAATGTATTACTTTGATTACTGAAGTTATATAATTTTAATTGACTTTTTAACCTGAGGTCCAAGCTTAATGTTCAGCAAAAAGATTCAGCACTAGACAATTTTCAATAATGTCTCTCGAAATTATGACCTATTTAAAATAAAATATGTTCCTGATGTCCGTTTTTTCTTTTTACCTACCTGTCCTGTCGATGTCAAAGCAAGTGAAGACTGGCTCCCAGCACACACTTTCCGAATAAACATTCCTTGTAAAGCTTCTATAACTTTAGGTTTATATACTCTGTTGGTATCACCATGGCCAAGTTTGCCTATTAAACAGAGATACAAGATAGCATTACACTAAAGTAAACTGATATGCAAGTCATGTGAAGATTTAAATTTCTAATGAGAATTTTTCATTTCCAAAAATATACCTCCATGTTTTTCATTAAAAAAAAATTAAAAATGGCTAAATATTCGATTTCACTCCTATCAAATAGAAGGAAGAATACAGACATGTTTTACTACAGTTTTAAATGGGAGTATTTATTAAAACAGTAAGGTCAATAGCCATCTTTCTTCACTAATGCATTGTTTAGCTCCCCATTTTATGATGTCATTTGAAGTCATCAAATACATAAAGCCCTGGCATGTTCAGCAACACAAAAGAAGGGCTACTGAATTTTTTCCCCCTCTAAAAAATATAACATGTAAAGAATGTGAATTTTTATAGCAGTCTTCATAAGCATGAGTTAAGCCAACCAAATAATTTAAACTTCAAAGTTTCTTCAACTACAGCCTTTTGTTTTATTTTCTGTGAAATGACATCAAAGTTCCATGGAGTTTAGAGCTTACTGAACACTCGATAGAACAATTTTTGATGAAACCTGAATTTTTTTTTTGGCAGAAATCAAAGTGTATGACTCATAAGTACTATTTCAACAAGATTTCCGATGCTTTGATTCATTTGTTTTGGTTTTCTTACATCTGTTACATTAGTATTAAATATTGTACAAACGTTTAAAATCAGTATTTTAATATACTGTAAAAGTTGAAAGGAAATGCTTAAAAAAAATTATTACTGAAAATTTTTAAGGGATGGGGGGGCGGTAGAGATTTTTGCCTTCATTTTGATTGGGAACCAAATGAATTTTAACATCTGGGTATTTCCTGAAGAACTAATCAGTTCCATTAATTGATGACTCCAACTGGAGGTGGTCCCAGTTTTTTTGCCTTTTACATACAATGTACCGGGAAACAGCTGTGCTGCAACTTTAATCTGAATGACACAGCAAGCTCTAATCAAAACATTGCTAGTCAAAGAGATGAGAAAAAGGGAATGCAATTTGCATGGTTGGCATACAACTAGCTATGAAATCAGCAAGGGTCAAAACTTAGGTTTCTTCTTCTTCATTTTTTTTTTAAATTTTCTGTAAGAATAAGGCAGTTATTACAACCAATGCTAATATTAAAAACATATCAATAAAAATCTTTATAAGTCTTAACAAAACTTCATGGACTAAGAATCTCATAAGCTGAAAAAATAAACAAACATTAAAAAACCTTTGCAGATAGTATAAAAGCTATCTTCATGAATAGCTTTCATTTCATAGATCTGATAGTCCTTGATATTTGACTTCTTTATAACTTAATAACTCTTATTAAAACAAAAATGATACCATGAAGTCAGTATCAGAACAAATATTTGTACCGGTAAGCTTTTTACAGGAGCAGACTATAATATAGATGAAAAAATATGAAACTGTAAAGGAATTATATGAGCACTCATATGATGTAAATATACTTAAGATGTCTGTACAGAACTATATAGTACATAAACCGTTGCATTAGAGATTAAGATGTATTACAGGCTCTGAATGTAATGAAGATGATGAAACACCATTTAGTGTTCATTGCATCTTTTGACAGTTCACCTACTTTCAAACCACTGATTAGATTCTGATCTCTCATACCCAGATGTATTACCATGCACAGAGACAACTAGAGAAACTGTTATATAATTACAATACAGCTATGAGGTCTTCCCATTTATGAAGAATTCTAAAATTAAGAGATAGAGAACTGATGGATAAGTCACTTAGCTATGTAAGATTATATAGAAACCAAGACCGTAAGTTCTGGGTCCCAGGCCTGTGTCCAATCACTATATTTCAGTAAAATCATCTACAAACCTTATTAAATTCTTGGAGATATTTAAGAGTCTGTTGGAACAGAGAATACGTTATAATGGAGTTTTAATATAAAACCAGAAATAGTAACTGTTTTTCTAATTGTAATTGTATTGTACAAATGCATTTTTGTCTTTAAAAAACCTTCTGATTAATCACATGAACTCCAGTCTTCTCTCTCAGCTCACAACAATGTCCTCTCCTTCCTTTCTAACCGTCCACATAATTGCATAAGAAATTTTCCATCTCCGATTCTTGCACCTGGAATGGCCATTTAGCTCTCCACATCACTGTCAGTTTTAGTAATTATCTACGAAGGGACTCAATCCAATTGAAGAACAGAAGATTTTACAAAAATATATTAAAAGACTATAATTTCTCAGACCATAAATGAGACTTACTAACTACTAATTCCATTCTAGGTTTTACGTACCATTATCTCCTCCTCCAAATGACCACACTGTTCTTCCATCTTTGGATAGAGCTATAGTGTGTGAACTGCCACAGGAAACTTCTCCTACATTACTAATATCTTTTACTAACGTTGGAATGTTACGGCTGTTGCTGTCACCATGACCTTGGGGGAAAAAAAAAGAGAAAAAAAATTATGTATTTCCTTCTTCCTCTGGGAATCTTAAGACCCACTCTGTATGAAAATTCCAACAGAACTCTGCCAGGCTATACAACCTTGTAACATAAATAATAAAAAATAAAAAAAATC
The DNA here is from genome assembly GCF_000455745.1 of Alligator sinensis. Taxonomy (NCBI): domain Eukaryota; kingdom Metazoa; phylum Chordata; order Crocodylia; family Alligatoridae; genus Alligator; species Alligator sinensis. The sequence goes on from NW_005842228.1 coordinate 213,040, forward strand.
TGTGACCCCTCTGAGAAGTTAATAGAAAAATTATTAAAGGCATATTACTACCAAGGGGACCACAGCAGTCAGTGTCCCGCTTCTCTAAAAAGTTGTTAATATACGCTGAAGAGATCCCATGTAGAGGGCCACGCCTCCCACTACAGAAGGCGGCAAAACCGCCTCTGGTCCATACCCATCTGACCATGGGATAATATTCCTTCCTGACCCCAAATATGGCAATAGGTCTGACCCTAAGCCGAGGGGCAAGACCCACTTAGGCAGGAATCTCCGGGTTTAAGTCTCAGCTGGAGTACTGACACAGCCCAGTCAAAATCCCCAGCCTTGGCTACAGCCAAAACCCAATGCCTCCAAGGAAGGTTTGAAAAACAAACATCTGACAGCAGAAAAAGGGAGATGGGGAGGGAACAATCGCTCCCTGCCCCATGAAGAAGCCAGCAAAACCAAGAAGCATTACAAATACCCACAGAACAACATAGGCATAGCTATGCCTAGATCACCCCCAACCAGTGGCTGTCCAACCTCTTCTTGAACACCTCCAGGGATGGAGAGTCCACAGCTTCCCTGGGTAGTCTAGTCCATTGCCTCACTGTTCTAACAGTGAAGAAGTTTTTCCTAATATCCAGTGTAAACCTACTTTGCTGCAAATTCAAGCCACTAGTCCGTGTCCTACACTGCAGGAAAAAAGAAATGGGGTTCTCCCTCTTCTTTCTTGGCAGCCCTTAACCTAAACATAAGAAGGTAGCTTATAGATTCATAGATGCTAGGGTCGGAAGGGACCTCAATAGATCATCGAGTCCAACCCCCTGCATAGGCAGGAAAG
>NW_005842228.1:214130-236722 GCF_000455745.1 Alligator sinensis
GCCCAAAACTGCACGCAGTATTCCAACTGCGGTCTGACCAGTGCCCGATAGAGGGGAAGTATCACCTCCTTGGATCTGTTCGTCATGCATCTGCTGATGCACGATAAAGTGCCATTAGCTTTTCTGATGGCTTCGTCACACTGCCGACTCATGTTCATCTTGGAGTCCACTAGGACTCCAAGATCCCTTTCCGCTTCCGTTCCACCAAGCAGGTCATTGCCTAGGCAGTAGGTATGCTGGACATTTTTCCTCCCTAGGTGGAGCACTTTGCATTTCTCCTTGTTGAATTGCATTCTGTTGTTTTCTGCCCATTTGTCCAACCTGTCCAGGTCTGCTTGTAGTTGTTCCCTGCCCTCCGGCATGTCCACTTCTCCCCACAGTTTTGTGTCATCCGCAAACTTGGACAGAGTACACTTCACTCCCTCGTCCAAGTCGCTGATGAAGATATTGAAGAGTATCAGTCCCCCACTGCCCACACCCTTCCAGGTCGATACCGACCCATCCACTCCGACTCTCTGGCTGCGACCCTCTAGCCAATTCGCCACCCACTGGACTGTGTAGTCATTTAAGTCACAGCCTCTTAACTTGTTTACCAGTATGGGGTGGGATACCGTATCGAAGGCCTTCCTGAAGTCTAAGTATACGACATCAACCCCTACTCCTGCGTCCAGGCGCAGCTTATCCAATATGCAGCAGAAAAGTCCTAAATCTCACAGCATCGAGCAGAAGTATTCATCTACTGAGAACAGGAGTAAGCGGACTCTGATATGCAGCAAGTCCTAAGTGTAGAGGCAGTGCCATAAGGAAGAAAAACTATATTACCCAACATCCAAGATAACACAGGACAAAAATCAAATAAATGAAAAAACATTTATGAAAATTGTGCTTTGTCTGCAAATTTGAATAAATCAGAGTAGCTCACTTTACTCAGTAAGAAATTGTAATGTTTTAGAGATACTGTAATTTAAGCCACCTTTTTGCAGTGAAAAAATCACTTCCTAATAACTTTTAGAAAACATATGCAAACTTGCAAGTTATGAAACTATAAAACAGAATCAAGATTACTTTTCATTTAGTGCAGCTAATACGATACATCCTGTTTGAGAATTCCTGGAGCACTGTTGGTTTGATTTAGGAGTTTACTTCTGCAAATGATTTTACCAGCAACTAAACCAAATTATCCATTAACGTATCTACCATTCAATAGAAAGTGCATTTTTCAAGTCAGTAAGCTATAGACTAATTATGTAAAGATAAAATATCCAGAATTAGACATGCCTCCAAAGAAAACTGAATACAAATCCTACTACACAAACTAATCCTTACACAACAAAAACCGTTGCTATCTTTTTATCCAACTTTATTCCTCTGATGACTATGTATGGGATTAGCCACAACATTTCTAACTTTCAACTGATAGTTTTGTCCATAATCCTACTATATATTCTACAAACAAGCTTGATCTACATTTTAATTCAAATGTTCAGTGTTCAGCAGAAGTTGTGTTATAAAATAACCATATTACACAAGTTAAGAAAAGATGGAGTTTTGGACAAATGGGTTTTTGTCAGCAGAGAAGACCAGAGACAGTTTGTGACACTGTGGGAATGTCTACACGTGCCTCTATGGCACCGTTATTACTTTGGGAAGTACTAAATGATGGTCAGCACATGATTATTTTTAGCCGCTATGCTGCTGTAGCAATGTGCTATAGTGAGGGAGCGCATTGCTATGGCGATGTAGCTGCAGCATCATGGTTTGTGACCACTGATGCTACATTGCTGCAGCAACATAGTGTCTCGTGTAGATGTGCCCTGTGAAAGGTATGTGACTTAAAAGTTAAAATAATCTTCCATGGAACAGTTTACTTTGCAATCTAAATATGAAAACTCTAGGGTCAATTGATAGTCCACTGAAATAAACAGAGACAGTTCACTCTTCTCGGAGTTCTCGTTTCACAGTTCATGACTAGGAATCATGGCATTTGATTTACACTCTTATTTACATTTTAGGAACATAGAAACTGAAAAATATACCAAGACTTTTTCTGCCCTGCCAAAAAGATGAGCTTTCCCAGCAAGATAAGAAAGTGCAATAGTTATCTTGTTTTAAAAATCTGAGTGGAAAGAGAACATCTATCTTTTATAAAAATATGCTATACTTGTGATGTTTCAAGACTCCTTACCCTATCACTTTGAAAGAAAAGTCTGACTAATAAATACGTAGCGCCATTTACTGAACAGGTGGAGTTTTCCCAAACGTGTCTGGTCAGATCAGTTTTATGTAAGAAATTTTAGATTACCTAGTCTTCCAAAGTCTCCTTCACCCCAAGTATACAATTCTCCATCTTCTGTGACAGCAGCACTGTGTCTGTATCCAGCTGACACGCATACAACCACCTGTGTTATAAGAAAGAAAAAAAGTACTGCTAATCCCAAACCTGTTGCACAAACGGAAGTCACAGAATTCTAAGTCTAAGAACCAGACTGTGAAAGTCCGTGTTCTAAGAGACCAGTGTACTATAAACCTATTATATAGTTCCCTCCTGAAGAACACTGAATTTGTTCAGAAATTAATTCTTTACTGAATCATTTATTATAGTATTTAATAAGTATTTGCAAAGGGAAGGGGGAGTTAATATGACTGCAGACAGATAAGTTGTAACCACCTGGCCAAATTCTAGTTAATCAAGCAAATATAAATAAAAGAATTTATAACAGGATATGTTACAAGACAACCTGGCTTGACAGCAGCATTAAGATGATAAAGCAGGAAACACCCACCCCTGGCTATCATCAGCCCCTCTTCTTTAAAGGTGTAAATCTAGAGCAAAGCATAAAAGGAACCACAAAGCATCTTTACAAGCAGTGGACACCCCCTTCCAGAGACTCCAGTCAATTACTGTTATGAGTAATACTACTTTAAGTAAAACGACAACCTTCTGGAATTAAAGCCTGCTTCAGCAAAACATGTAAGCACAAACTTATCTCTCAGCAAACGAGATCACCCCCCTGACACACGCACGCACACAATATGCTTAAAGCTGATCTTGTTTAAGTGTTTTGCTGAAATATGGTCCAAAAATCACCTCTAATACAAACAGAAATATAACATACAAGTAGAAAGTTTTGAAGTCTTAAGGAAGTAAATACTGAATTAAAAAGGCATAACGAAACAAATTCCACAGTATAACACACCTTTCCTTGTAGAGGACCCTGAATAAGTTTAGGATATTTCTGCGTTGAACTGTTTCCATGTCCCAGTTTTCCATAGTCACCATCACCCCAGCTGAAGACTTCACCTTCTGTTGTAAATGCTAATGTATGACCATCAGATCCTTTTGAGGATGATACTTTTTTGATAGATCTATGAGGCTCAAAAGTCAGTTTTTTCAGTGTAGACTGGTTATTGGAATCACCAAGTCCTAGCCTTCCATAGCTGCCTTTACCACAGGCTCTTACAGAGCCATCCGTAGAAATTACAAAAGTACAGTATTGTCCAGCTTCAATCTATAAACAAAAAGGATTAAAATATTACAAAGGAATGAATATTTTCAAACCTATCTAATAAAATGCATAGGACTAAAAGATTGTTTTTAAAATGTTTACATATTGCTTTTGTGATATTGCATTCTAAAAAAATAAGGAGCACCTGCATTTCAACAAGCTTTGGAAACTCAAATCCAACTCTTAAGACTATTCTTAATTCTAAGATCCGCTTTCTTGTTACCCTGATAGTTTAAATTCAACAGTGAAATTATTTTACTTGTATATTTGCATCTCTTCACTACAAAACATAGCTTACACATTATGAAAAGCAAACTTTTCCTGAGCAGGATTTGGCCCACCCAAGGTTCATCAGATCCATGAAAAGAAGTGGGGTGGCTTTTGAACATTTTTTTAAATAAGAACAACTTAACACAACAGAGAGTAGATAGCAAATGGCCCAACACAATGCTGGACAAGATGTTTGAATATCAATGTGTGTACTGTACAGCTATGTGTAAAACAGAAAAATTATGTTTTTAAGGAAAATAAGTCCACAGGACAGTATACTTAAGGGTATACGGATTTGTCTACATAGAGAAGTTAGTACACAGCAGACTGGGATAGGAACTTACAGTTCACCAACGATTCTGTACTAAGTTTTCATAGGAGTGCTCTCAGCACGTACCAAGTCCAAATTAAATTATTCCACTCTCAAAGTAGAGTAAGCCACCTTCTGCAAAGGTGCCCTTAGTAGATATTAATGACATGAACATGGAGATTTGGGGCTGTAAATTTGTACCTAATTCAGCGCTGTCCCACTGACAGGCTGCATGCACTCTGGGTGCCTCACTTCTCACTGTTCTCCTGCTATCACCCAGGTCTGAGATCACCTGCCCCCTTGCCAACACCATGGGGACACAGAGCAGCCTGTGGGGACCAGGGAGCCCAAGGCCCGCTACACAATGTAGGGGCACCCATGCTGTACAACACAGGACAGCAGAGGTGGGCACTCACAGTGAGGCACAGCAAGGGATGCCTGTGGAAGGATGGCCCACACCACACAGTATGCAGTCTCCAGCATCTCCAAAGTTGGACAGCCCTCCCCTAAATTACTGTACACTAAGGTTTCCCATGTAAGTAAGTCATATGAAGATTAAAGGAGTCAATCGAGAACTGCTGCACCTCAACCATAAAACATGTAAATATGTTCTGCAGGTATATATTACATTACTTGCGGCAATAACACAATTCCTAACTGGAGAGACACAAGAAGTTACTACTATTAACCAAAAAGCCACAATACCACATATGTGAATACTGGAGTTCAAATGAGAAAACTGCAGTTTGAATGATTCATCACAGATGACCACATACCCAGTGCATGCAGTTAAAAAACTACCACCATAGTGACATTTTCAAATTTTACATGAAGAGCCATAAGTGAAAAGTCAAAGAGCCACTTGTGGCTCAGGAAAAACAATCTCAGTATCTTTCAAAGAATTACACATAAAACAACCATCCTGCCTTTATGTATTACTGGACTGTTTAGATTACAAGTTCAGCCTGCATAAAAGTGAACTTGAAAATGTGGGGTCAAAGCTTAGAAAAAATAGTTTTTCCCTAATTTTAATTAAGTCAGTGACCATAAAAAAGCCTTTGAACTGCTTCAGCCCTTACCAAAATCTCACATGAGAATCAAATAAGCAGGAAAGATGCTATGGATTAAGCACACTAAAAATGCTAAAATTAAAAATTGTCTTCTGTACCAAAGATGATACAGTGAGTCTTGGCTAAAATTGTCTTAAGCCTAAAATTCCATGGCAACACACAGACAAACATTTTTAGTTAAATGGAAATTATTTACAGGCTTAAAAAAGATAGGCCCTTACTAAATAGCCAGAAGTGGATTGCAGTTTTGGATTCAAATTTCATTGATACTTAGAACCAAAGTCTTGGATGCAAACAGTTCCAAATCCAAATTTTCCCAATTTTTTTTTAAAGATGTGGGGATGTAGAAAGTGGGCTTTTGTATGGGATTGTTCTGGCAATTTTTGTTCAGTTTTCTTGGAAGATACTAATTTAACAAATCCTAAGTTTTGGCCAACTTAAAAAAAAACACAGACAGAGCTCTGCCTGGTTTTCTGCCAATTCACTTGATGGGCTCTTTCTTAGCTCTGTGGCTCTAGAAGCTACCTGTCACATGGACTGCACAGAGGTGGAGACCAAGCTGGTTTTCCTGCTTGCTAAAATGAAGCCCAAGATCTGGAAGCCTCAACCTGATATAGTGTGTCTAAGGCTGGAAACAAGGCATCTTCAATGGAGCATGTTCAGCTGTACCACGATGTCAGAACACAGCTAACTGCGCTCCACAGACGTCTACAGAAGTCTCCAGCTACCATACCTTGACTTTGGATGCACTGAACAAGGGAAAACACCTGCTTGCAGAAATGTCCCCCACGTTGGTGAGTCAGGAATTCCCCCACAGGAGATTTCCCCTTGGGCATATCTGCAAGCAAGTCCCCCCCAACAACTGGCAAATACCCATGCACAGAAAAATCCTTCTGCAGGGAATTTCCTCGCATCTGCAAGCATAGAGATGGGATAACTGCACAATGCACAAGTTGGAAATCTGAAGCCCTCCCCACCATGACAGTCATGTGTCGTTCCCCTATCTCCCCCCACCACGCACACACATACATGCAGAGGCATGCAGGGAAATCCCCTGCAGAGGGGTTCCCTTGCATGCTGCCGGGGGCATGTTAGCAAGCAAGAAATGCCTACTTACAGACATGCATGCCCCGAAGCCCCAAGTTTCCCCGCTAACACAGATATGTCACTCCAGGGGATGCCATAAAAATGATGGTGGCACAAAGGTGATGTCTGTTTCCATCCCCAGTTCCTAGCTCCCTAATGAAGGATTAATATCTTAGTTTGCAGTGAAGCAGACCAAGGAGATCCTGGGAACTGCAAGTTAGTTCACTCAGCTACTTTGGCCCTTCTATGAACATCGTGAATCTGCCATGCCAGAGATAATTGTCCTGTGTGGTACCTTTAAGGGATACAACAGCTGGATTGTGGGGCCACAACAGCTGGTCCTTAAGGGTGCTGTACAGGACTATCTGCTCCCCTAGTACCATGTCCAGCCATTGTGGCCTTTAAGGGTCTGTATAATATTACCATATTATTGCAAGTATGGATTGAACCCCTGCCACCTGAAGTGATGTTTATGTTTTGAAGTGAAAAAGGTTGACTTGTAATCCAAACAATAAGCATGTTTGCCAACACTGCAGTTATGCTAATTCATAAGGCTGCCTTGCAAAACCTGAACCTGAAGTCCTTTGGTACATAAAAATCCAATTGATTCATTAGGAATTATTGCAGAATCTGCACTATTATCATCTTTCTGTGTAGTGACCAAACACAAGCTTTTACCTTAAGTCAACAATGCAAAGCCAATAAAGCAACAGAAGAGTAAACTATTCTATTTTGTGTCATGCATCAACAAAAGTGCTAAGTTGTGACTATAGAATCTGTGACTGAAAGCTGAAAGAACATACTGCAGCTTGATTTTCAGAAAGCTAGCTGAGCATGCTGTGCCAGCAGTTAGAGACAGTCCTGTTCAGACTTTTACACTAAGCAAATCTCATGTGAAAATTATTAATAGAGAGCAAACAGCAGCTCTAACATCTTTTGGCTTCTTGGAAAATTCTTATATCAATAAAACCCACAAAAACATATACCCACAACTAGGGTCAAGTAAAAAAAAAGGTAGTAATTAAAAAAATAACCTTGGGGTTGATAAAAATAGATGATTTAGAAAAAAAATCTGGTATTTGTGTTTTGTTGCTTAAATTATAAAGAAGTTTCCTTTTTAAAAATAAATGTGTTTAAAATAAAGTCTGCATTAATGCACGATAAATTAAGGTCTAAAATTACATTCTCTTAAGCATTTAAACAAAAAGTAAATACAGTATCCTAAAACAATGAGCTTTTAAAAAAATTGAGTTATAGGCAGCATGTTTTTCTGTTTAAAGAAAAATCAGGGAGAAATCTTACTTTTAAAGCCAAGCTTTGCAGATATGGCACAATAGATGATTGCTTAAAATAAAATGCATGCAGTTGGAGTCTACCCTCCAAAGTAACAGAAGAACATATCAACTCCAGTGTAAATACTGTATTTAGTTGTAAATCTACATCCTTTGATGATTATATTAACAATGAGAATGCACCCTTCTTTAGAAAAAAACTTAAGTGTAAATGGAAAAGCTCATTAAAGTCACTAATTTAAAAACAGGTTTTTCACTTGATCATCTAAATCGCCTTGATTTAGATCAACATAACCTGAATAATCCTCCTTTCAAACATCTTTTAATCATGACCTAATGCAGTAAGTTATGTTCTCATTCTCTAGATCAGGGGTGGGCAATTATTTGGGCCCACAAGCCACATGGGGAATTTTGGAGAACTCTCATGGGCCAGGTCAGTATCTTCCCACCCCCACAACAGCTCACCAAAAACTTCCGTACGTGGGAATGGGATGGGGCCAAGAGCGGGCAGGGCAGGACAGGGGGAGAGGGGGGATGAGAAGCTGGCATGGGCACAGGCAGCAGGTTCAGCCTCCAGCCTGCCCCTCTACCCCAAGGAGGCTCAGGGAGATGCCCCAATCCTCAGCAGGAGTTCACTGGCTGCACCTGGCACTGATATCGGTGCCTGCCCTGTGCTGCTTCCTGCATCCGGGCCACGAGCTGGTGTAAGCTGCAGGGATGTGTTGTGGCTGTGGGACAGTTTGGGGGGGGGGGGGGGGGGGGGGAGCCAGAGCCCACACTGGGGCTGCCCTGCAGCTACTCCCTGCTGCTACTGCCCTGCATTACCTCCAGGTTGCCCGGGGTCCACATGGTGGTGGGGAGAAGCCACAGGACAGCCCCAGAGTGGGCTCTGGGCAGCTGCAACCAGAAGGGCCCCGGCAGCAGTGAACATGCCCGCCACTGGGTCCTGCTTTTGCCTGGCACCCAGCACTAGCTGCCGCCTCTCTCTGCTCCCCACCCCCCCCCCCCCTTTCCCCTAACTGTCCCACACCTACAGCACATCCCCACATCTTATACCAGCTCTCGCGCCTCATGCGCTGGAAGCAGCACTGAACAGGTGCAGACATCAGCACCAGGCACAGCCGGCAACTTCCCACTGGGGCTTGGGTTGTCCGCCCACGTCCACTGGTGATACTGTTGCATCAGCATGTCAGCTGTGGTCCAGGGCAGTTGGACCTACCCCCAGCGGGAATCTACAGTCAGCATCCACACCTAATGACAGCGCACACCTGGCTCTGCATTCAGCACACAGGGTGGGAGCTGGTGTAAGCTGCATATGGGACCAGGATATGCCTGCCTTCCTGCCTGGCACATGCCAACCCACCCCGCACGACATAGTGGCTAGAGCCATCAGCTCCCCGTGGACCAGATCCTATAACTTTGCAACTGCCGAACCATGGGCTGGATACAATCAGTTGGTGAGCCAGAACCAGTCCATACACTATATTTTGCCCATCCCTGCTCTAGATATAGATGTGTGTGTAACTTGTTGTTAGGAATTAAAAAATAAATAAATTAAATAAATTTTTTTTTAAAAAAATCACATTTTCCTATGGAAGCACAAACAATTACGATATTCCAGATAATTTACTCTTTTTAAATATAACACTTGATACTAATAATCTCAAAAAAATCTTTATAGATATATAAGATATATACAAGTTTATCAGGTTTTTGTACTTTAAACAGAATAAGACACTTGCCAGTTAACTCTTACATTACACTAGATACCGCTACAAAAAAAATATCACTCACTGTCTGTGCATCAGAAAAACTTGGTGCTAGTTTGGGTTGAAGTATTTTCTCTTGTGTTCCTTCCACCAGTTGGTGGCTGCTATTACTACCCCAAACATATACTTCACAAGTCTCAGAAACAATGGGAGCATCACCCGTTTGTATGCTGTCAGGACTGGCGCATGTTCTAGAGTAGTCTGATGCCATTCGGCAAACCTATTGAAATTAAAAAAAAAAAAAAGAAGAAGATGTCCACAAGGTAGCTAAACTAGAGCATAATTAATTCCAATTCATCATACACACTAACTGAGTAATCTTAAATCTATGTTGTAGCAGGGTTAGAGTGCTACATAGCTGTCATAGTCCAAGAAATATACAGGAGGCAAGTATGACATGTTTTATGGGGAAAGAAGCAGGCACAGGCCAAACTAAGTTCTTCTATACCCAGGGTCAGCAACCTGTGCCCCACAGGCCAGATGCCACCCACAGAACCTTCAGATCCAGCACAGGTTCTGACAACATTAGCGAACACTGGCTGTGGGATGCTCTCCCCATGCTGCCAGGGAGACAAGCAGCCTCTCTGGCAGGGTTCTACCACCCATCCACCCACCTCTGGCTTGGGGTGGATCATTCCAGCCTGCAAACAGAAAAGGTTGCTTACCCTTGTTCTATATGATCAGGTTATCAATTAAACTGTGTTTTCCTTGTTTTGCACCTACTTTGGATAACATCTCTTTGCTCCTACTTTACAGCTATTCTCTATCCTTTAAGTGACTGTTTTCATTTACATGGAGTGAAACACAAGCCACTGTTATTAAGGTAAGCCTGGGGCTGCTTCTTCCCCAGACCTGAAGAACACTACTTTGTGCCTGAAAGACTGTCGAACATCTCTCCCAACTAAAGAGCTGAGCTATTAAAAACATATCACAAAAAATCCTCAACTAATCTTAAATCTTATATTCCGAATAATTCCACCTTCATGTTTTCTGAGGTTTATTGGAATGCAGGAATGGGTGTCAAAAGACATCTTTCTAGGCCCAGTCATCCCATAGATTTGCTGTATTATGATCTTGGTCAAGTTACTTCACTTCACTGTGACTCAGTCTTCCATCTGTAAAATGGCGATTTGTTCCATTCTTTACAGGGTAGATCTGAGGCCTGGTTCAATTGTTTGTAAAGCAACTGATCATCTCAAGAATGACTGAAAAATTCGTAGTTTTGCTTTAAAAAAATACTATTAAGCTAAACAAATATAAAAGTGACAATGCAAAGTGAAATTAGCTTAAATTCTAGGTTCATTTCAAGACACACCTCCTCAAACAAACATAAAGCTGCTTCATAAAGGGAACATAAACCATCAGATGTTCTTGTTGGTTCTCTCCATTGACTTCGATCGGCAGATGATCCCTATAATTTAAAAAATATTGTTGATATTGTAAAAAAAGATCAGCCCATTTGTCAACAGCACATTTAAACAAAATATGCAATACATTTGCTCTTACAGTTGTGCAATAAATTTATTCTGAAAAGCAATAGAAAAAAAATTAAGCTGTTTCTACTAATAAACTGAATTATTTGGATGATGTTTCTAACAACTAACTACAACATGAGAAATAAGACTTTGGGACTATATTTTAATTATTCATTTTTTGAAATTTAGCGATTTAATCCTTAACACTAAGTTTCAATTTCCCTTAATATGATTTTGAAGTGTTTGTGTGTGTTAGAATACTTAAATTGTAGATTACTCCGTACAAAGCTTTGAAAGTTTCCAATGATATTTTTATATTGAAAATTAAAAAACAAGCAAGCGCACCCCCCCACACACACACACTAACTTACTTTCCACCAAAAAATATTTTCCACCCAAAAAGCATCTTGGGGGAAAAAAAAAGAAAAAACCCATTGATTTCAACAGAACTTTTGTAACACACAGTTGAGGATCTGTTAGACAAACAGTAATCAATGAAGCATTTCACAGCACTTGTTTTGATTCAGTTTATACAAGTCATTCAATAAAGCACTAGATCTACCCTAATTCAGTTAGCTCAATTTTCTTCAACAAAGTTAAATACAAGCTTCAATACAACTATACTACCAGGGTGACCGTGAATGCAGAATAGTGTTTTCCATAGGAAATTTGTTGTTATTTTTTAATGGGGAAAAAATCCTTTATGGCTGCTTACAGACATTTAAAAAAAGGTGTTTTACTTTAAACTCCATGCACCCCCATGCTGAGCCCAGGCATACCCAGAAAAGGCATCGAGTTAGTTGCACCTGGCTCACCCAACATGTGCATAGATCTGGCACTTTAGCAGGGCTTTTTTGGCTCTCATCTAACAGCAAATTGAATCAGCTATTAGATAAAAGCACCAAAAAGCCCCACTGAAGCAGCTGATCTAGACAGACGCTGCACAGCCGAGTCAAACTAACAGGCTGCTTCTTCCTGTATTGTGCCTTTTTTTTTTTTTTTTTTTTTTTTTTTTTTTTTTTTTTTTTGGGGGGGGGGGGGGGATGTCCACAACTGTCAGCAGCCTATATGACTTACTCAGTTTTAAAAAAAATAAATTCCCATTTCTTTAATCTATTTAAAAATAGTTTAATAATTTAGGTTGGGAGGGTTCAGGTGGGGGTGTTAAGCTAGTAGAGTTCTTGGTGACAAAGGGATCCAGGTTTTCCGTTTGCTGCAGAAAAACAGGTTTTTTCCTTTAAAGAAGAATACCATGGGAAACTGCAAGTTTCCCATTGCAGAGGGGGAGGTGATGGGAGGCAGGGGGTGCCACATACGTGCCTGTGTGCACACATATGGCCAGCATACAGCCGGGCAGGTTGGTGGGAACAGCCTGTGTGCATGTGTGGGGGGTGCCTGCCAGTACTATGGGAAGAAATCCAGCCACCAGGGCTGAAATAGGGCAGGAGGGCTGAGGCAGTGTTCAGTGCCACTGGAAACCCAGTTCAATAGTGGGGGAGGGGGGTGGGGGGTCCTTCAAGAGGGGTGGGGAACTGCATGGCACAAAGGCAGCGGCTGGGGCACTACACACCACCCCTCACCGCCACTGCCAGCTGCGGCTGGAACTGCAGTACACTTGGCAGGATTGACGCAGCAGTATGAAGCTGGGCATGGCTCTAACCGGGACCATGCTGCAGGAAGCTAGAGGAGGGTGAGGGACTCCAGGCAGTCTCCATCCTGCCTGCAATGGCTGTGGCGGCTTCTGCTCATGCAGGCGGCACTGGAGCGAGTCCGGCCCTGGTGCGGGCTGCAGGGAGAAGGAGGAGATGTGTGTAGCACCTGTGCTGCACCAGGTGGCCTGGTCATAGCCCACCTTCCAATCCAGGCAGTATCTCCCGGCCACAAAGCCATCCCTGCCCCCAAGAGCACGGGCCCTGGTCCCCAGTGGCCTGGCCACGCAGCTCCCCACCATCCCCAAAGGACCATCACCCCCTTTCCATGCTGGAGTTCTGTGAGCCTGCGTAGGGCTGGGCAGGCCAGGGAGCAGCTCGAGGCCCCCTACAGCAGGGCTGGGGGGGTAGGGCAGGGAGCTGCAGGTCAGGAGTGAGGGGCACTGACAGGGACAGGGAACTGCAGATTGGAAGCAAGGGACACCAACATGGCTGGGGGCAGGGGGAAGCTGTGGGTCAGGAATGAGGGGCAGGGCAACAGCATGGGCAGGGCACTGGCATATCAAGGACTGCTCAGTGCCGCAAAGCAGCATGGGAAACAGCAGCAGCTGGACCTGCAACCTAGCAAGCAAAGGGGGCAGGAGGAGCTCTGATTTTCTACAATTAAAAAAAAAACAAAATCAAATATGAAAATATATAGGTATTTAGAATTTATTTTATTATACTGATCGGAAGCCTACCAGTGTCTCAAATTGCTTGAAAATTGTAAATATATCAATAAAACATTGTGTTCAACTGACAGACAAAGTTCTTTGGGTGAATCTGATATCTTTTATTAGACCAACTTAAATAGCTGGAAAACAATTATTATCTCTCTTCCCCCCCCACCCCCCTTCCCCAGCCTGTCTCTCACCCATTGACTCCTCAATCTACATTTTCACTGACTACCTGTCTTGTATGCATACCAGACCAGCCTTTAGCTTGTTTACTTTTCATTCCATGCAGGAAGAGCACACACCAACTGCTGAAACTTCCTTAGCCTGACGAAGGGTTTTTGAACCCAAAAGCTTGCTTAATAATTGTTTTCCAACTATTTAAGTTGGTCTAATAAAAGATATCAGATTCACCCAAAGAACCTTGTCTGCCTATGTCCTTAGACCAACAGGGCTACAACCTACACCCCTGTGTTCAACTGATACACATACACACACAAGCACATACAGAGTTTCATTTCAATCACAGAAAAACATGGATTTAGGGTTTTTAAAATAAGACTGGTATTTCTTAAATCAAAGAATTTGGCAAACAGAGAAAACCAGGATCCCTGGTGATGATGCATCCCTCAGGACTTTAATGGGTTAAAAGCAATAGTTCTCAAAATTTTTAGAATAAAGGCACTCTTTAAAAAAACCCAGCTCTGTCTGAGCTTTTACTTATTTGTTGACTATGGAAAAATAGAGCAATTCTTTTGCAAAGATCTCAGAAACATCATGACAGGCCAGAAATGTTTTGATGCTTTGGACTCCTATTTAAAATTTCTGGATTCATCTTGTGAATTGTGTGTAGGTGTTTGCACACACAACAGTAATATTGTTACAGCATTAATTTCAGTTTGGTTTCATATTGTGTAGCACCATGCACCCTTAAAATGATCTTGCATCACCCCAGTTCAGAATCACTGGTTTAAAGAATGTTCACAAGTGGTGAGGAAGAATCTCTCCCTAGGAAGTGTTAAGAGCACAATGCAACAGGAATTTATTACAATTTTCCTGTATAAAGTTCTGAGCAATAGTGAAATAGATTAGATAATTTTCAGACTGTGAAGAATCCACAGTATTTCAGGCAACAGAGGTTCACATGAATGAGGTGGGCAGGTAAAACGTCATGATACATAACTCTGAATACTGAGCAAGTCAAATAGAAAGCAAGCTTCAGAACCAAGTTCTGTACTTTTCACTATAATTTTGGAATAAAATTATACCTAAAAGCAGATAACATGGTTATACAGTATGTCTTTGATACTTTTTAAACCTATCTGATACCATAAAAAACAAAAGTGGCAATTCCAAGGAGGATGACTGGGGTTTTTTTTTTGCTATTTTATTGGGTAAGAAGATTTGGTAATAGGAAATGAAATTCCAACAGGTTCATTCTAGACATTACCTATTCAATTTCTAACATCTTCAAAACAACTGTAATACCATTAAAAGCTGCCACATCCCATTCAGCTTAAGGTCAAATTAGAATACATTTATTTTAATTTGACTTTACTTGAAGCTGTTAATTAACACATTTCAAATGCAAGTTTTGCATACATACCAAAGATCGTCGCATCTGCATTAATATATTCATGAAGCAATCAAAACTGATCATTCCTTCTTGACTCTGCAGCATTTTGTTTTTCTCCATGGTGTTTACTACAGCCGAAGCACCTAAAGCCATCTCTATCCATTCAAGAAGATATCTCAGAGAACCACGCTGGGCAGCTAAACCAAGCAGCAACTCAGAAGCTAGCCTACGACCTAAAGTGTCTGCCCCAGAGTTGGGAATTGTTACACCTTTAAGAAATGTTGTTACTTGTGATAAGCAATCCAGCCCCATTGGTGGAATCTTACTTTCATTTGCTAGAGATAAAGGTGGCAAAGAGCTCACAACTTCTATTGCAGTGTGGATGACATCATTGCAAAGATTCAGGCCAGGTCCTGATGCAGGCATCATCCAACTTTGTCTCAGTAGTGCAAATAACAAGCTTAGTCCAGTCCGAACCCCCATTTCTATGAGCGCATCTGTACTTGACCTGGGACGTTCACTGACAGAATGAACATCTGTTGATCCAGAACTGCTTTCTGGTGAATGCTGTTGCTGTTTCACTTTGCCTTTATCATGATACTTATTAGAAAGTGCATAAAAGACTCGCTGCAACACAAGTAGACGTTTACGAAGTGCTCCAGCAAATGGAGAGTCTGAACACACCATCTTAGCCAGTGCCAGCTGGCTGCTAAGAAGGGCATCCAAGTAGTGGTCCTGTTCATCACTGGATAAGGATTCACGCTCAAAATCTGGCAACTGAGGCCCTTTGAGGCACAGAACCTGTTGGGGCAATGGTACTACTTCCTTATTGCTGACTAATTTAGAATACAAGACAGACACTCCCTCCCTTGTCGCAATAGATTCACTATCTTCTGTGATCCAAGAGCTGTTTAGATGTTCAAGCCATTTCAGCTTCACTGGTGGAACCATAGCTGCCATGTTTGTTTATTCTTCTGCCATTAGTCCTAGAGATCCAAAAATAAAAAGAATAAAAATAGATATATACAAAGTCATTCACATTACTGACACCTCACATTGAAACATCCATTCATAATAAAGGAACTGTTTTCTAATAGTTGGTGCTTAAAGTCATACAAAAAACTAGAACTCTTGGTTCCAAAATGATACCTTTTATTAGACCAACTGAAAAATGGTAAGTCAGGCACTTATTACTGAATTGGTTGCCTGATGTTACACCATTAGAGTTCCTATCAGTTATACCAGATTTCCTACCAGTTACACCAGATGTCAAAATGTTACAGGGTAGAAATATGCACAGAATTCTTGCAGACTAATTTTGATCCTCACTTGAAAGCACACCTCAATGGCTCCCTAACAATATACTGTAAGAAGTTACAATATAAAATGTGTACCATCACCTACTTCAGAATCAAAGTACCATATTTAACTAAATTCAAGATTACTCTGAATTTAAGACTACCTCTAATAATTAGATTCTATACATGGACAATGGAAAACTATTAACAAATTGTATACGTGTAAATAATCTAATTATTGGGGAATTGTTTTAAATTCACTCCCCACCCCAACTGCTGCAGCAAGTCAAGCAGTGGCAGGCACAAGGGGAGTCAAGTGGTCTCACCCTTGCCTCTTACTGCCTGCCAGACACCTCCCCAAATCCCTCCCCCTCCCAGTGCCTGCCCCTGCTGTGGGACCTGTACCCCATATGTGCATGTGCCTCCTGGCACCTGGTCCAATCCACTTGCCTGCTTTCCCCAGCATTTGGCCCCAACCCCACCTGTTCCCCTGCCACTACTTACCCTCCAGCCCTGGCTCCAGCCCACTCCAGCCTGGGGTACAGAGTACATGGCTGCAGCAAAGCCTGGCCTCACTGCTATACAGCCAGGCTGGAACCAAAGCCAGAAGGTAAGTGGTGGCAAGGGGGCAGACAGAAACTGCATTTCTGACTCCAACTCCAACTCAAGGGGCTACAGTCAAGAGCCACAGTGGCTGCCTGCCCCCCACATGTACTCAAATCCAAGACAACGGACCCGACCCTCCCCCCCGCGCCATGTTAAATGATGGGGAATAAAAAATTGCCTCGGATTTAAACAAGCATGGTAATACCATCAATGTAAGACAAGACAGCAAAAAGACAGGCAAAGGTTACATGCAGAATCACACAAATACTCTGCATTTGCCTTACACAAAACTTGCATCTTTCAAGACGTACATATTGCAGAGTAAAAGGAATAAATGATCAGGTGCACAAAAAGTTTTTACATTCATTATCATATAGGTATATTGTGCGTGTGGTAGGCTAACAGAATTATATAACTGTATGCATTTTTCTTAAAACAAGTATTCTGTGATTCTTTAAACTTGGGATATTACTGAAGCAAAAAAACCCAAAACAAAACAGTAAATTGGGGTAGCAGTGGCAAACTAAGTATGACAATTGCCAGAGACACTAATTCAGTCTAAAAGTATATCACAACTAAAGGAATAACCCAGAAAAAAAAAATCAACAGGCTTAATTTTACTACTGGACATAGTGTCAATGGAAGTAGTCGCTCATTTCTAGAATGAGAATCTTAGCACATGTGGAAAGAACAATGACATACAAATGCTTCAGTGGAGGCTAGCAAAAAGAGCTTGGCATCAAACTTAAGACTTACATATTACATGGATTGTACTGTATTTATCAGTGAGATATTGAGATTTAACATTTATTCTAAGTAAAAAAAATAAATATTCAAATAATAAATATTAGATATTATTAAGTACTTTCCTTTTTGTACCTTTAGGGAGTTAGATATGGCTAAAAACATCAAAACACTTGTTTTGGGGTACAAAAGGGTAAAACGACTGCCTCAGAGGACTCTTTCCAAAGAAACTACACAATCTTAGTTGTAGCAAGAACACAGTCATATTCATTTTGACTCTGCTCTCTTTTGAACAAAGAGAGTTAGCTGGATGATCAATTCATCTTTAAGATCTACAGTATGCCAAAATGATTTACTTATCTGCCTCCTGTCTGACAAACAAAGCACAATTATTGGGTAGGGGTCTTTTATTAAGTACAGTGAGCATGGTATTATTCCTTTTAAGTTGTAGAGATTTCTTCCTATACAGTTTCTCTCCTAAGCAGAGCAGGGCTACAAAACGGTAATTGCATATTAGATCATATTTTTCTTTACATCTATTTATTTTCACCTGTTAATCTAATCTAAACTTCACACATTACTACTTCAAATACAATCTAACAGACAGTCTAATTCAAAATTTAGGTCTTGATGGGTAAAAACAGGTTTTTAAAATTCATTAACATTTAAAAGACTTACAAACTAACATTTTGTCTAACCCAAAAATTATTTGAAAGACATTTGGGCTCTCATTAGTACTGAACATACCTGAATAGAAAATAAACCAGATTATAAAACAACCCCCCACCTCCGCAATTAGATTCTATATGTGGAAAATGTATTAATTTGTTATAATTTCCCATGTACAGAATCTAGTTATTGGAGGGCTGCCTTGAATATGTCCCCCTCCCACTGCGATAGCAGGAAAAATAAATTGCAGGGAGGGGAATTTGCTCTGTTTCCCCCCAACTTTTTCCCCTTCTCTTTACTGTCAGATCCTTCTGTCTCTAAGTATATGGAAGAGAGAACCAAATTTGAAAACAATACCCTTGAAATTAAACATGGCTGTAGCAATTTGCGCATAGTACCCCTATACTTAGTTAATCAAAAATTGATGCATGTTACCTTTTTTAAAATTGCTGCAAGTTTTAGCACAGGTACTCCATAAACACACTTCTTAAGCAGTACTTTGGCACCTATTTTTAGGTAATAAGAACTTTAAATGATATTAGTCCAAGGCAAAAGCTCATGATTTATCCTATAGTTCAGTGAGCTGGGACCCACCAGAGTCAACAGCATTTCAAGCCATAGTGATCCCACAGCTCAGCACTGCTCAATGTGTGCCCAAAAGCTTGCAAAAAATTTTTCCAACTATTTAGTCAGTCTAATAAAAGATATCACACTTACCCAAAAAACGTTGTCTGCCCATGTCCTTAAACCAACATGGCTACAACCAACACCCCCGATTTATTATGTCTAAGCAGGCTGAATCCTAAACTGTAGGACACCAGCAGTTACAGAGGTTGAAACTTTAAGCTGTGGTATGTTGTAAGGTAATAATCAGGGAGTCAGGTTTTCCGTTTGCTGTGGAAAAATGTGGATTTACTCCTTTAACAGAGAAAAATGTGGATTATCTCTTTCAAATGAGAAAAAGTCACAGACCTTCCCCGTTAAGAAGAAAAAATAGTGGGAAACCATAGGTTTCCCCTTGCAGGCTGGCAACTTTCCAGGCAGAGGGGCCCAAGCCATGTGTTGGGCAGGGATAGGTGGGAAAGGAGCATATGCCATGCTTTGGAGGGGGGGGAGAGGGGGGGCCCCCCCGACAGGCCATTCACTGGGCTGTGGGGGTGGAAGCATGGCCCCCCCACCCAAGATTTCTGCATCCACAGTGGGGCGAGAGGCTGCAGCAGGGCCAGACCAGTTGTGGGCAGGACCCGCCTCCATGGCCCAGAGGGAAGACCTGGCATGGGAGTGAGTGTTGCGCCACCATGGCTGCCAAGGTGAGGTTCCCCCTGCCTGCCTGGCAGCAGTGGGGCACAACTCCACGCCGCTACCACTGTCACTGCTGCACCACAACATCGTAGTGTGGTGCCAGCTCCTGTCCAGAGGGCCATGGAGCCAGTTCCTACCCAGAGCTAGCAGCTCCATGTCCCATTGTGGGAGCAGAAATCTTAGTACACTGCACCTTCCCCACACATGGACTCCCTTCCTCACACTGGAGGGCTGGGAGCAGGGGGCTGTGGGTTCAGGAGTGAGGGGCACCAGCAGGGATGGGGGGCTGTGGCTTGGGAGTGCAGGGCAGGGACAGGGCACTGGCATATCAGGGCTGCTCAGCACCACAAAGCAAAGGGGGGGGGGGGGGGGAAGAGAGAAATACAGACACAGCTGAACCTTTTTAACCAGAGAATTTATTTTTAAAATAAAAGAATTTGGGATTTTTCAACTGAGAAAACCAGGATCCCAGGCAATAATGTTTCACTAAGTGCTCACACGTATGAAGTTGTTCAACTCAGCTATCTTAGGATCCACAAGGGAGGAATTAAATGTTTTTGCTTGAACTTTCACAAGAGCAAACCCCATATCAGTAAACAGGCTGAGCATCTTGGTTCTCTTAACAGAATGGACACA
The DNA here is from genome assembly GCF_000455745.1 of Alligator sinensis. NCBI lineage: Eukaryota > Metazoa > Chordata > Crocodylia > Alligatoridae > Alligator > Alligator sinensis. The sequence continues at coordinate 234,102 of NW_005842228.1, forward strand.
AAAGAAACAAGTTTAATAAAGTAAAATAAAACCAGGACTGCAAGGAATCTTTCCAGACCCTGCAGAATTGCCTGCATGACAGCCATGATTCAAACAGGATTTTAACAACCAACTGCAAGTCCAAACTAGTATCTCAGGAGTAGGAGGTATTTGACAGATTTCTCTTTAACACTTTTCTCCCCAGAATATTAAGCACTACAGGCTAGAACTAACCAGAAACGTCTGACAGCTAGATAAGAGCAGGAAAGCTGCAAGCATTATCTTTGCAAATTGATTCTGGAAATAGATTAGAGGAGGGGTGTAAAACTCATTCAGCCCCAGAGGCCAAATAAGGGTTTCTGGGCTGGACTGCGGGCTGAATCAGGCCACACCAGAGCCAGCACGCAGGGTCGGTCTGGCAGGGCACTCTGTGCACTGCATTCCCCAAGCCAGCCCCCTGTGCTGCGCGCAGTACACATTGGCCCTGTTCCATGGCTTGTGCCACAGGCAGCACACGAGTTGGAGCCAGTGCCAGAGACACTGCATGCAGGCCAGCATAGGATGTGCATTGCATGAGGCACCCTGCCAAACCAGCCCTGCGTACTGGCTCCTTGTGTGTGCAAAGTCAGCATACAGCACCAAGTCCAGCCCACACACAGCAGGTAGAACAAGCCCCAAAGAAGGGCCAGTGCACCCTGCACATGGGCCAGACCCAGTGCTGTGTGCGCTGCATGTGGGCCAGGGGGCTGACACGGGGCATACTCCACCAGACTGGACCTGTGCACTGGCTCCACCATGGCCTGATTGGCACCAGCCATGGCACCAGTGCACAGGGCCAGTCCAGCACAGACTCCGCATGCATTGTGCATCCCAGACCCATCCTCTGTACTATGTTGAGTGCCTGTGGCACTGGGTCCAGCCCATGTGCCAGACTGGCTCTGAACATCACATGCAGGGTCAGTCTGAGATCCACGGTTCATATCATACGGCTTCATGGGCTAGATCTGGTCCATGGACCGTATATTTGACACCCCTGGGCTGGAGGACAAACACAGTGACTTCACTTAACAGATTGGCAGCCTTATTCTATAACACCTTCATTTTTCATCAGCACAGTAGACAATACACAGTAGCAGACAATAAGGCCAAGCCTGACCACTGGTTCAACAATCCAAGCAAAGAAAGGGAAGGCAGCCAGGCAAGTGGGATTTTTTTGGGTCAAGTGACATTTCAAGCCTAAGTTAATAAAGGTTTCATTTCACCTCCTATTTTCAAAAAGAAAGGAAAATGCATAACAGCAAAGTTTGATGAAGAGATGCATATACTTTTTCATCGTTTATCATGTCCTTTTATCATGTGTTCTGTTCTTTCCTTACCCCCTTTCTTCTTGCACTGGAAAAGTTAATAGCTTATGGCGGTTCTGAAACCAAAGTAAAGGCAAGATTAAAAAAAATATATAAAAATGAACGAGCCTCTCTCATAGTAATGACTAAGTTAATTAAAATGAAGCAAGGGTCCCATAAGCATTGTTCTGAAGTTTAGCTGAGTCCTGGTTCAAAGCACAGTCTCATATCTTGACTATGTTTTGCAACCCAAATATGGATTAAAGACCCTTTCTATCATCCTCAACTTCTTGGAATGGGACACATTTACTTTATTCTTCCTTTGCTTGCTACAGTTAGCATGGCTCCAGTTTCTGTTAAGGCTTCAGACTGGAACTCCTAAAGTGCTTAGAACTCACCTACTATGTAAGAATGAGTTTTTAAAGTGCTTCTGTTCTTGTAAGTGGCATGTCATTTCAAGGGATTAATAAAAATGAAAACTGGTATTTTTCTTTTAAAAGATCTCAAAATGGGGTGCATCCTGCTTTACAGAACAGCTTTATTACAATCAACATGTCTCATTGTCTTCTTACAGAATCACTTATAAAGAAAAAGAGTAGTTTGGTCAGTACCAGTTAAGCTCTTTGTATCTGTAGATTTGTCGTAATGAGTGACAGTTTTTGCAATACAGAAACTAAATAGGAGATAAAATCTAAAATGAAGTTATTAACCACAGGCCACATGGTAGGCTTGAATAGTAACTGTTTTTAGTTACTCAAGCCAAGTTCTAATTGATGGCCCAACAAAGACAGAATCGAAGGATGAGGAAGTAGAAGGATTGTGGGTTAGGTTACGTGGGGGTCAAGGAGAAAGGGATTTGGTGGTAGAGGTCTGCTACAGACCCCCACACCAAGTGGAAGAGCTAGATTTGGGGCTCCTGAGGCAGATCTCGGAGACCATAAAAACTAAGGAGGCGGTAGTCATGGGGGACCTAAACTACCCAGACATCTGCTGGGAGACGCAGACAGCAAAGTCCCACCGTTCACGCAGGTTCCTATCTGGTGTACAGGACCTCCATCTGACGCAGGAGGTACATGGTTCCACTAGGGGGAATGCCTTACTGGACCTGGTATTGGCAACGGGGGATGACATGGTAGGGGACCTACAGATCGGTGGTCACCTGGGGGACAGTGATCACCAAATAACAGAATTCATCATAAGACGTTGAGTGGGTAAGGTAACTAGTAGGGTGAAAGTGCTAGACTTTAGGAAAGCTGATTTCAATGAACTCAGGTGATTAGTCAAGGACACACTGCAGAG